>NC_087201.1:49985694-50028194 GCF_015104395.2 Macrobrachium nipponense
TTTCTTTCACAATCTCGTCACCTTGCATAGTAATCCATGCTTTGCACTTTAACTTGTGATAGTTGTCGCATTTCCAGTATATTTTTCCTTCCTTCTGTTTATCTTCATAAAAGAAATATCCATCACTTACCAACTTCCCCTTACCCGATTCTATAAACTGGAGTGGCATGATGGGCTTTTTGGCTCTTTCTAAACTAAAAAAATGTTATTGTCATGATACAATAAAGTTTTATGCATACTTACCTGGCAGATATATACGGTGTATGGCCCACCCAACCTCCCCTCAGGAGACAGGTGGAAGAGAAAATCTGTCTTAGAAAACGGGAATGATTCCTATTCCCGCCACCAGCGGCGGGGCGGTAGATCACCTGACCTACCTGTAGAGTGTGCCGCGAAATTCGAATTTCTATCGGGGACGACGGAGTCTATAGCTAAGTATATATCTGCCAGGTAAGTATGCATAAAACTTTATTGTATCATGACAATAACATTTTTATGCATTCAACTTACCTGTCAGATATATACTTAGCTGATTGGCACCTTTGGCGGAGGGTAAGAGACAGCTAATCTACTGAAACAGACAGGAAACAACATATGTTGTAGGTAATAAAATTAAAAACCTTGATTCCTACCTGTGTTAGCGAAAGACTTCATGGCTACTGCCTAGGAGCCCGTATCGCTTCAAGAGCCTCAGCGAGGTAGTGACCTCATGCTAAGAGTTCTTGATGGTCTGTTACAGGGGTCTTACCCACTTACGCTTCAGAACCTTAGGATCTTTGTCAATGGGGTCCTATCCACTTACATGACAAAACACCTTGCCTATTGGCATGATCATAGAGCACGACACTAATCCCGATCACCTGATCCTCATTGGGGTTAGTACTAAGATTGAAAGGAGTCATCCCCGAACATCCTTTCAAGCAACCTACAACTCAACAACAATATTAAAACTAATTATTAAAAATATTAAAAACAAATTTAAGGATCAGCGTCTGCTCCATTTCCCAGCATAGTATCCGCTGATACATAAGGTCCAAGAGCGAAACATTTATCGTATGTTATTCTAACATCCTTTAAATAGTGGGATGCAAATACTGAATTGCACCTCCAATAAGTTGCTGCTAAAATGTTTCTCATGGACATATTCTTCGTAAAAGAAAGGGAAGTTGCCACAGCCCGGACTTCGTGAGCTTTCACTCTCAGCAGCTTTTAAAGAGTTCTCTTGGCAATTCCTATGAGCTTCGGTAATTACATTTCTGACAAAGAATGCCAGTGCGTTCTTTGACATAGGTCTCTTGGGGTTTCTTACCGAACACCAAAGACCTTGTCGACATCCCTGAAGCTGTGTCTTCTTTTCTAAATAAAATTTTAAGGTCCTGACTGGGCAAAGGGACCGATCCAACTCTCTTCCTACCAGAGAAGAGTCCCTTGACTTCGAAACTTCTAGGCCAAGGTTTAGAAGGGTTCTCATTCTTTGCTAGGAAAAGATCCTGGAAAGAAATGACAGCAGAGTCTTTTCTAAATCCCACCCGAGAGTCCAAAGCATGCAATTCACTGATCCTCTTAGCAGTTGCGAGAGCCAACAGGAATATGCATTTGCTAGTAAGATCTCTGAATGAGATTTTATCTATAGGTTCGAACCTGTCCGACATCAAGAACTTTAGGACAACGTCCAGGTTCCAACTCGGGGGAATCGACGATCTCAATTTCTTAGTCTCGAAAGACCTGATGAGATCATGAAGATCCTTATTATTCTCGAGATTCAGCCCTCTGTTTCTAAAAACAGCTGAGAGCATGCTCCTATATCCCTTGATAGTTGATACGGCCAATTTGGATTCTTCTCTTAAGAAGAGGAGAAAATCCGCGATTTCGGTTACAGAGGTATTGGAAGAGGACAGCTTCTTCGACCTACACCATCTACGGAAAACTTCCCACTTCGATTGGTAGACCCGCAGGGTAGAGGCTCTGCGGGCTCTAGCAATTGAAGTTGCCACTTTCTTTGAAAAGCCTCTCGCTCTGACCAGTCTTTCGATAGTCGAAAGGCAGTCAGGGAGAGACTTTGGATGTTTTTGTGGAACCTCTCGAAGTGGGGTTGTCTGAGCAGATCTGTCCTGTCTGGTAGAGATCTGGGGAAGTCCACCGTCCATTCCAGTACCTCTGTGAACCGAGTTCGGGAAGGCCAAAAAGGGAGCAATTAGTCATTCTCATTCCCTCCGATGCCACAAATTTCCTTACTACTTCCCCCAGCAATTTGAATGGGGGAAAGGCGTATGCATCTATGCCTGACCAATCCATGAGGAAGGCATCGATCGCTGTGGCTCTGGGATCTTCTTCTAGCGAGCAGAAGTTGTCTATTTTCCTGGAGAGGAACGTGGCAAACAGGTCGATCTGGGGTCTCCCCCAGAGTGACCATATTTGTCTGCAGACTCCTGAGTGGAGCATCCACTCTGTCGGGAGAACCTGGTTCTTTCTGCTCAACCTGTCTGCCCTTAGGTTTTTTACTCCTTGGACAAACCTTGTACGCAGAATAATGCCCCGTTCCTCTGTCCAGGTTAATAGAGCTCTCGCTATTTCGTTCAGAGAGAAAGAGTGAGTGCCCCCTTGATTCCGGATGTAAGCCAGAGCTGTGGTGTTGTCGGAATTGACTTGAACTACCACCCCTCTGACTTCCGCTTCGAAGTATTCCAGGGCTAGATGAATTGCCAGGAGTTCCTTCGCATTGATGTGCAGAGTAGTTTGTTGTCTGGTCCAAATACCTGCTACTTCCTTTGGACCCAGTGTTGCTCCCCAACCTGTTTCCGAGGCATCGGAAAACAACACTCGGTGAGGGTTCCAAATCAAGAGGGACACCCCTTCGTTCCTTGTTAATGGGGTTAACCACCACTTTAGGTCGGATTTTATCCCCTGTTGGATGGGAAAAACGTCTGACAAGTCTCCTGTCTTTTGACTCCACATCCTCTTTAGATAAAATTGCAGAGGTCTGAGATTTAATCTTCCCAGGGAAATGAACTGCTCTAACGAGGAAAGGGTGCCCAGCAGACTGAGCCATTCCCTCGCCGAGGTCCGTTCTTTCCCTAAGAAGTTCGAGATCTTTTCTAAGCCTCGAGTAATTCTGTCTTGAGATGGAAACGCCTGAAAACCCCGAGAATCCATCTGTATCCCCAGATAGACTATGTTCTGTCTGGGGATCAATTGTGATTTCTCGAGGTTCACGAGCAGTCCCAGAGATTTTGTCAAGTTCAAAGTCTTCTCCAAGTCCTTCAAGCACTGAATTTCCGATTTTGCTCTTATTAGCCAATCGTCCAGATAAAGGGATATATTTATCCCCTCTAGATGTAGCCATCTCGCAACATTCATCATTAGCCTCGTGAACACTTGAGGGGCCGTTGAAAGGCCGAAGCATAGGGCTCTGAATTGGTATACTTTCCCCTGCATCATGAATCGGAGATATTTCTTCGATGATGGATGCAGGGGGACATGAAAGTATGCATCTTGTAGATCTAAGGAGACCATCCAATCTCCTGGACGAAGAGCTGCAAGAACCGATTTTGATGTTTCCATAGAGAACTTTGTGTTCTCCACAAATCGGTTCAATGCGCTCACATCCAGGACCGGTCTCCACCCTCCCGAGGATTTCCGAACCAGAAAAAGACGGTTGTAGAATCCTCGGGAATGCGGATCCCGAACCACTTCGATGGCCTCCTTTTGCAACATCTGTTCTACCAGTTGCAATAATGCTTCTTTCTTGGCAGGGTCCCTGTATTGGGCTGACAGTTCCCTCGGGTTCGTAGTCAAGGGAGGTCTGTCTCGAAAGGGGATCATATATCCCTTTGTTACCACGGAAAGGGACCAAATTTCTGCCTGTCTCCGAGCCCATTCTTCGGAAAATTTCCGAAGTCTGGCTCCTACCGGTGCTTGAAGGACTGTTGTCTCATTTCGCTCTCTTGATAGGTCTGAAGGAAGACCTACCTCTCTTCTGCACTCCTCTCTTCTTAAAAGAGGGTCTGGCCGAGGTACTCCCTCGAAAGGGCTGTTGAGGAGCCCGAGTCTCTCTCTTAATAGGACCCGAAGTTCTCAATTTCTTTGCAGATTGGGCCAAGAGATCTTGTGTGACCTTTTCTGTCAAAGAATGAGAAATATCTTTTACTAGATTTGAAGGAAACAATTGGTCCGACAGAGGAGCATACAGAAGAGATGACCTCTGAGTAGGAGTAACTGCTTTCGTCAGAAAAGAGCTAAATAAGACTCTCTTCTTCAGAATACCAGTTCCAAACAGAGAGGCCACCTCTCCTGATCCATCCTGAACAGCCTTGTCCATACAGGAAAGAACACTATGAAGGACTTCTGGACTAAGAGATTCCTTCTCTTGTGTCTTTTTGGCCAACACCCCAAGGGACCAGTCTAAGAAGTTAAAAACTTCTAAGACATTAAACAATCCCTTGAGGAGATGGTCCATCTCAGAAGTCCCCCATGTGATCTTTGCTGATGACAAGGCTTGTCTCCTAGACGAATCTACCAGATTCGAAAAATCTGCTTCGGCAGTGGACGGAAGAGCTAGACCCCGTGGTTTGCCCGTCTCGTACCAAATTCCCTTCTTTCCTGATAGTCTGGAAGGAGGGCAGGTAAAGACTGTCTTCCCCGCCTTCTCCTTGGATTCCAACCAATTTCCTACGAATCGGAGAGCCTTGTTCATGGAAATGGTTGGCTTCATTTTAATAAAAGATGATTGTTTCGGGACCTTCGTGCTTGTAAATAAGGACCTTGGAGAAGTAGGAGCAGTCGGGCTTAAAGAGTCCCCAAACTCTTGAAGTAAGAGGGCTGCCAGCGTCTTGTAATCTGAAAAACCGGAGCAGAGTGATCTTCAGAGTCCGAAATCTCTTCCAAATCCAATTCCGAAGAGGATTGTTTATTTCCAGCAGGAGACTGGCCTCTTGCAACATCCACCCCACTCTCCCAAGAACGACGACCGCCTGTGCGATAACTTGCGTCCCTACGAGAGATAGGTTGATCCTGCAAAACGACCTTATCCTTCTCCTGGCAAGAGCGATGGCCGCTTGTGCGACACCTTTCTCTCCTGTCAGACGAAGGATGTCCTCTCCTATCGCTTTCTCCGGAACCACCTATGTCTTGACAAGGAATACGGCCGCTTGTGCGACAACTAGAGTCCTTGCCAGGTAAAGGTTTATCCTTCCGAAAGCTAAACAAATCCTCTTGGCTTAATTGTCTTTTGGAAGAAGTCCGTCTCTTATTTGTCACTTGTGGCTCATTGCGCCGGGTTGGCGCTCGTGATTCCTTGCGCCAAGCTGGCGCTTCTGGCGCATTTCGGCAGGGTGGCGCTTCTGGCGCATTCCGGCAGGGTGGCGCTTCTGGCGCATTTCGCCAGACTGGCGCTTCTGGCGCATATGGCGCATCTGGCGCTTCTGGCTCTTCTGACTCGTATGGAGTCTTAAACGCATCTGGCGCATTGCACCAGGTTGGCGTTTTTGGCGCATTCTTCATACTCCTCTGAGTATAAGCCGAAACTTCCATTTCTTCTTTCCTTCCCTTCGTCTTCTTTATAGGAAGGAAAGAGTCCTTTCTCCTGGGAGTTTCCTTAGTAAAAACTCCTACTAAGGCCGAAAGTTGCTCCTGCACATTTAGGATAATTTTCGCAGCCGCATTCTCTTTTTCCTTCCCTGATTCAGGTGAGGGATGTCTAGAAGCGGAAGGAAACTCCGATTTCCGTTTAGGAACCAATCTCCTTTTCTTCTTCTCACAAGGTGAAAGATCGGAGAAAAGCTCAGGGCTTGAATCCAAAGTTGGAGCCTTCCAACTTCTCTTTAAGGGGCGTGACAGTTCATCAGAACTCCATCCCCTTACATTCGGTGAAGAATCTGACGAAGAAAAACACTTCTTTAGGATGCTTTTTCGATAGCGATCCTTGGCAGTTCGGGTCGTCACAGAATCTGCCGAGGGGACGCCTGATCGGTGGGGATTCTCCATAACCTCCGTAAGGCTTTTGACATTCCTTCTCCTCTGGGCCTGTGAGCTTGGAAGAGGTCTAGGCCTGGGAGCGAGATGAAGCCGATCAGACATACCCTCCACTGCACTAGGGACACTTAATTCACTATCACTGTGCTTACCTTTCAACGTCAGCATTTGACGTTCCATCCTTTGTAGCGCAGCTTTAAGATCTGCAATTTCCGTTGCCGGATTTGCAGTCTTAGTACTAGAGGAAGAAGATAGAGGTTTAGGGTTAGGTGTTAATTTAATAGGCTCGTTAGAGCGAGACCTACTTACGCTTCTGGAGGAAGCCTTCCTAGCCCTATCCATATCTAATTTCCTTAAATATGAATTTAAATTCTTCCATTCTTCCTCATTCATATTTACACATTCATCACAGGTGTTAGAAATTGAACATTCATTCCTTCTACACCCCTTACAAACTGTGTGAGGGTCTACCGAAGCTTTCGGTAGCCTCACCATGCATCCCTCATTTACACACTGTCTTCTAACTGTAAAGCTAGAATCCGACATCATGAGAAATATCCAAAACCAAGTCCAAAAAACAGTCCACGAAAGAGTATGCCAAACCAAAGATCCAATACGTCACCAAAATAACCGGCTTAGAAGATCAATAGCGATGAAAACACACGAAAATCAAATCAGGAGTAACAACAACAATGTTGCTGTCACGGCCGATAGAGAAAATCTGTCTTAGAAAACGGGAATGATTCCTATTCCCGCCACCAGCGGCGGGGCGGCAGATCACCTGACCTACCTGTAGAGTGTGCCGCGAAATTCGAATTTCTATCGGGGACGACGGAGTCTATAGCTAAGTATATATCTGACAGGTAAGTTGAATGCATAAAACTTAAAAGTTTTAATCAAATTAAGAAATCTATGTTTCTTCGGTATTTTTATAGTTAATTGGTGGTTAAGGAAAAACACTCGTACTTATAGTTTTTACCAAATTACGTAAGCATAATACGATTGTTAGTTGTAAACTAATAAGTTATCTCAATTTCTTCGGTGTCTTTATAGTTAATTGGTGGTTAACGAAAACATTCCTATTTATATATGTAATATAATAATAGAAGGTTTACGTGGGTTTCAGTGAATTATTGTTGGTGAACTCGCCTAGAACCACGGAAAACACATCTATTTTTCACAAGTCCCAATTCAGCCAAACCTTGTTTGCTTCAGTGACATGGCCTCTCTTATATTGGAAAGCTTTAAAAATACAAGAGAACAAACACCACATAATATTGTAACTACTGCTGCCAAAATAATCAAAAGTGATATCAGAAAGATCACTGCTGATAAATCAAAATATCCTTCCACTGAAGAGCTGAGTGATAAAATTATATATGAAATTAAATGGGTGCCCAAGATTTTGACAAATATTTCTTAGCAGTCTTGTATCTTCCAATCTTAAACAACTCTGCATAGGTCAATGCCTCATGTAAGCATCAAGACCAATACCCTTTGGAATTGGCATTGATGTTGACTAGTAGTCATTTGGTACAAAGTGGCTTGTGGATCACCTGGCAAAATTTGGATTTTCTGCCACCTCTGATGAGGTTAAATTATTCAAACAATTTTTCTGGGCTCAGCCTGTGTCGTTCCGTGAAATGACCCTTACGCACACATTTCTAAGGTATAAAAATTGCTATGATACCAGAGAAAAAAGCTAATATGGAAATGCCAGAGTATTCTGGCACGCTCACCTTATTCAAGGTGTCGGTATGGTTTCTGGGGGGAGTGAAACCACTGCCAAAGGTCCTTTGCCATTTAGATTCATCTTTCTTCAATATCCCTCATCTACAGAGGAGCTGATCGAAGGCCCACTACTCGCTACCGTTACGGCTAGCGCCTCTGATGTCAATCCTTTTGATAGCACGACTCACACCACACGTTTTTCTTCTCTGTGTTGTGTTTTCTCGCTGGAATTCTTTCACCACCATCATGGAACGTCAAGCTGTTGCTGCATCCAAGTTAAGTACTGCTATTAATGGTTGACACTATTTAGGGGCTGCCCTTGGCACGTTTAACCGAATTATTTAGGTTTTTATAAGACGGCGTCCCATGCGGCGCCGTCCCCACGCCGCCATACTCGGCTCGCTCCCTCGTGTTACCTTGTTTCGTGTCCCATTCGGTCCCCCATACCATTTTGGCTCGATTCTTTGTTTAGCAGTACCTCCCTATGATTTTCACTGATGCATTTATTGACGTTTTTGTTATTTTATCCACATGGGATGTTGTCCGAGCACGCTCTCAGCTCATAGCCTACATCGTTACCTTTTAGCTCAGATGTTCATGCATGCATGTATCTTTTAGTTGTCAGGTTACCTCTTCGTTAGGCGCCCATACCGAAGGACCCTGGTTCTTCTCCCTTTGTCCTCGAGCCACCCTGGCCACCTGCCCTGCATCTTTTCGTCACGGCATATAGGCTAGCTGCTCAGAGTTGCCAGGCTTGACCATCCTTCTAGGTTGGCTCTGCCCAGCTTCTATAGGACATTACTCTTTCTCTCCCATCTCACTTTTCTTCCTTTCCCCCCGTGTCAGTATAGGATGTTTATTTTATATGTTACATGTTCATTGTGACGGCTTCGGTTGGCCTATAGGCCTCCTTCGATCCGAGCAACCCTCCCCATCCCCCCCCCCCCCTCCAGGGGGACAGGAGAGGTGGCTGGAGGGCTCTCGACGAGCTGGCCAGCTTCTCTGCCGCTCTCCCCAGAAGAGTAGGGGGGAGCCCTGCTCGGTCGAGTCTCGGTTGAGCTCGGTTCTCCTCAGCTCTCGGGTCGCGTTTCCCTATTGTTAGTCACCATCTCCTTTCCGCTCTGGCGGATACAGGACACCGGCGTAGCCAGGTCCGCCTTGGGTTGGTGAACTTTTGTGGAGGCTTCGGCCTCCCTTAAAGGGTACGCTTGTTGCATGCATGTTCTTTTACATATAATGACATCCATTACCTTTAGTTTAAGTTTATTGGCGGAGTCCCCCAACCCCGCCAGGGATCATCTCCCAACTTATTCTAGTTTTAAGTTCCTTATTCTAGTTTTAAGTTCCTTATTCTAGTTTTAAGTTCGTCACCATTCAAGGTTCAGCAAGTGGGCCCAAAGCATTGTGTCCAAAGGTCTAGGATGGAGTTGGCTCAAGGGTCCCCCTCCATCCAACACCTTTTATCAGGAACCAACAGCGGAATTGGTAGAGTATTCTCAAGAACTCCTTCAAAAAGGAGTAGTGTCAAGAGTCAAGCATTTAAAATTTCAAGGTTGCTTGTTCAGCGTGCCAAAGAAAGACTCAAACAAGCGAAGAATGATTCTAGACTTGTCCCGTCTGAACTTATTCATTCACTGCGACAAGTTCCGGATGCTGACAGTTTCGCAGGTGCAGACCTTACTTCCCCGTGGGGACATCACCACCTCTATAGATCTTAAAGATGCCTACTATCATGTTCCAGCAGCAAGGCACTTCCGCCCATTTAAGGGCTTCAGACTAGGAAAATAGGCCTACTCCTTCAAAGTAATGCCATTCGGGCTCAACATAGCCCCCAGGGTATTTACAAAATTGGCGGAGACAGTTGTTCAAGAACTTAGGTCTCAAGGAATAATGCTAGTAGCTTATCTGGACGATTGGCTCGTGTGGGCCACAAGCATCGAAGCATGTCGCAAAGCAACGGTCAAAGTAATACGGTTTCTGGAACATCTAGGCTTCCAGATAAACAGAACCAAGTCCTGGCTAACACCGGAGGCCCGCTTCCAGTGGCTAGGGATTCAATGGGACTTGAACTCCCACACACTATCAATTCCGCCGTTGAAAAGGAGAGAAATAGCCAAAGCAACCAGACAATTTCTCAAGTGCAAACATATGTCCCAGAGGAACCAAGAAAGAATCTTGGGTTCTCTCCAATTCGCTTCAGTAACGGACGTTCTTCTGAAAGCCAGACTAAAGGACATAAACCGGGTTTGGCGATCAAGAGCAAACAAGAGATCCCGGGACAAACTAGCACCTATCCCGGCGATCTTACGGAAGAGACTCCGCCCGTGGACAGAGATCAAGAATTTGTCAAAGACAATTCCGCTGCAATTCCCTCCGCCGGCCTTAGTGATCCACACAGATGCATCACTAAGCAGCTTGGGCGGTTACTCACAGTACAAAAAGGTACAGGGTACCTGGTCCCTACTATTCTGCCAGCTTCATATCAATGTACTGGAAGCTATGGCAGTGTTCCTCACCCTGAAAAACCTTCATCCAGCCAAGAAATCTCATATCAAGCTGGTGCTGGACAGTGCAGTGGTAGTACACTGCATCAACAGGGGAGGCTCCAAGTCTAGCCACGTGAACCATGTCATGATAGCCATATTTTCACTAGCAGACAGGAATAAATGGCACCTGTCAGCCACTCATCTAGCGGGGGTAAGAAACGTGGTAGCGGATGCGCTATCACATTCAGTTCCGCTGGAGTCGGAGTGGTCCCTGGACAAGAAGTCATTCAGTTGGGTCTGTCAACCAGTACCGGGGCTTCAGGTAGATCTCTTCGCCACCGAGTCGAACCACAAACTCCCTTGTTATGTGGCCCCCAACCTGGACCCTCTGGCTTATGCCACGGACGCTATGGCTATAGATTGGAATGTGTGGAAGAAGATTTACCTCTTTCCTCCAGTGAATCTTCTCTTGAAAGTCCTGAACAAACTCAGGACGTTCAAAGGTCACATTGCCCTAATAGCCCCCATTTGGCCCAAGAGCAATTGGTTCCCACTTCTACTGGAATTGGGACTCCGACCTCAATGGATTCCCAATCCCAAACTATCAAAACTAGTGCAAACGCGGACTGTGTTCGCTTCCTCAGGAATTCAGAAAGCCCTAACTTTATGGACTTCATGAAGCTTGCAGCACAGAGGGATGCTAATATCGATCCCCAGAACATCATGTTCTCAGAATCTGATAAACGAGAATCGACCTTGCGTCAATACGATTCAGCAGTTAAAAAACTAGCTGTATTCCTGAGGGACTCTTAATGCGCAAACCATGACCACGAATCTGGCCATATCCTTTTTCAAGATACTAGTATTTGAGAAAGGTTTAACAGCTAGCACTATTACTACTACTAAGTCTGCTCTTAAAAAGATCTTCCAGTTTGGATTCAAAATAGAGCTAACAGATTCATATTTTTCATCTATCCCCAAGGCTTGCGCTAGACTCAGACCATCCGAGAGGCCCAAGTCTGTGTCATGGTTCTTAAATGATGTCCTTAAATTGGCCTCGGACGCTAATAATGACTCATGTGACTATATAGCTCTCTTAAGGAAAACATTATTCCTAATAAGTCTGGCCTCAGGAGCCAGAATTTCCGAACTGTCGGCTCTATCTAGAGAATCCGATCATATAGAGTTTCTCCCTTCAGGAGAAGTGTTACTTTCTCCAGATCGCCAATTTCTAGCTAGGAATGAGGACCCACTGGATAGATGGGCCCCATGGAAAATTGTCCCACTTCCACAGGACCCGTCCTTATGTCCAGTTACTTCACTAAAAGCATATCTAAGTAGAACTGCCCTGATATCTTCAGGCCCTCTGTTCTTTAGAGAAAAGGGAGGCACCATTTCCTTAAAAGGAATTAGGCAACAGATTTTATACTTTATAAAACAGGCCAACCCGCAGTCCTTCCCACGGGTACATGATGTTAGGGCAGTAGCTACCTCTATTAATTATTTTCAACACATGAATTTTGATGATCTGAAGAAGTTTAGGGGTGTACGTATATAGTCTACTTAAAGAGAAACAGCAGTAGGAAAGTACTGTAATGTAAGATTACTTTGGATGGTTTGGGATGTACTATTTTTGTTTGAAATATTAAATTGTTTTAATATGATATTTTTGTTTGAACTATCAGAATTAAGCAGCAAAATGTTAAAATAGGCAGTTATAAGCATTTTGGTTTAGGGGGACAAGATGTTTGGGAGTTATGGGCATTTTTAGATGGGATTTTAGCGTTTCCCAGAAATTTACATTTCTGCAGTAGGTTCTGGAACCTATTCCCACAGGAAAATGGGGAGCACTGTATTCTTTACGAGGTTGATGGCACACGCTATGTTGAGTGTGGCAGAAGGGCCAATGTGTCTCTCGCCCCTCCCAACCCCCCACCTACCCTGCCCTAACCAGGGCTGGACAAACAGGTTTGCAGAAAGAGGATGGATGTGTCATGTCTCCCCTACCCTCCCGATCACCATCTAACCGGCCCCCAGGGCCAGACAAACAAGATCCACTCAGATTTTGTTGTCATATAATTCTAAATGGTAGTTGAATACAGATACCATTTATTAATATGTAGGAAAAGAAAAAAAAAAAAAAAAAACATACTACGACTAGGGACACTTTCTCTGGAACCCCAATTTTTAAGTGAGAAAATCTATCAATGAACATCAATTTTTAGTGGGTTTTTTCCGGAGTTTTAACTAACAAAATAGGCAGGTTTAAGCATTTATATAGGGGTTTCAACTATTTGCAGGTTCTAGCTAGTTACGTGGGAAGGGGGGGAGTGTGTCTGGTACCCATCCACACCCCCCTAACCCATAAATTACTTAAAGATCAATTTTATTTGGTTGAATACATAAGTTGCAGATCTGGAGATCAAAGCAGACTGAACAAAAATTGCAAAGAGTAAGAAAGCCACTAGAATTTCTTTAATGGGGTTGTATGAAAGTAAATGTGGGTAACAGTGAAGTTATGGTGTCCAGCATGCATGGTGGGGATAAGTTATTAATAGTATGTACAATATAGAAGAGACTTAAATATAAAACAAGTAAAAAATTTCAAGTACTTATGAACTATATCATGCCATGAGGGAGGTTGTGAAACTAAGGTCGAAAAAAAGATAAAAGCAGCTTGAAGGAGATGTAAGGTGGCGGCAAGGGTATTGTGTGATAAGGATGAACAAAAGTTGGAGCGAACAGAGATGAAGATGCTAAAGGGGATTCCTTGGGATCTCAAGATGAGAGGCTAAAAATACAAAAAACTTAGAAATACAGGCTTAGTAAAGATTACTAATATGATAAAGGGGTGGAGATTGAGATGATTTTGGCATGCTGTAAGGATGAGTGAGGAGGAAGGAATGAAGAGGGCTTGGATGGAATCTGTTAGGGGATAGAAGATCAACAGGGAAGCAAAGGATAAGTTTGTGTGACAAACTGAGGGGGAAATTTGTAGAAGCATATACGTACTTCTGCCAGACATACTGTAATATCAGCAGAATCCTTAGCTCAGGGATGGGAGTGGGGATGAAGCAGTAATTATCAAAGGATTGGGACATTGTTCCCCAGCTGCCATACTCTTAAGCACCCTAATGACATAGTAATGGGTCACAGATCTAGGGGGAAGCCTTTTAAATGTTATCTTCCCATCACAGATTAGTCCCTAGTTAACAGCAGCATCAGTTAATGGCAATCTGGTTTTACAGTGCTTGTCTAGCAACGCTGTTAATTGGATTTTTAGCACCAATCTCTGGTTAACCACGACATTAAGCGGGTTAAACCAAACAAAAACTTCTTTCAGTTTTCTTCTGAAGATTGAAAAAGAAACCCACAAATTCAATTTGTAACTTGTTTACTTCTAAGTATTTACATTAAGTTTTACTCCCCGGGTTATTAGTGCTGTATTTGCAGATTTTCGGTTGGTGGCATCAGCCAGGAAAAGAACCCCTGCCGTTAACCGGGGATTGCCTGTACTGGCATATCAAAATCACAATTAGTTGTAAGATTACCACTATTAAAGATTTTTTTTATTCTCTCTTTACAGATGCCATTCTAGCAGATCTTGTAAAATTACAACAATATGTACTAATGATCCTCTATCATGTCATGAAAAATTGTCAAAAATAAAATACTTTTTCATTCCATCTGTATGTCTTTTGTTTCTGCATACAGTCAATCCTCAGTTTTTGTATGCCTCTCTCTTCGTATGTTTCCGTTTTCGCAGACTTTATTTTTTACAAAATTGTCTAGGTTATTGTATGTTTCCTCTGTTTTCGTACATTCAGAAACACTCCATCCGGGGCCTATTGTGTGACTGGGCCCCGTATCAAGCACCCAAACAAAGCATCCCATCTTCTTTCATGATCCATTCTGCTTTTGTTTGTTGTTTTTGTGCTTTTTGTGCTTTTTTATTCAAGTGCAACAGCTAAATAAGCCATCATGGGGCCCAAAGAAAGTTCCAAGTGCTAGCCCTTCTGTAAAAAAAAAAAAAAAAAAAAAAAGGCAAGAAACACTATAGACAGGGGTCCAGTAACTCTCATGCTGGTCTTAGTGCAAGTAAAAAATGAAAAGGGGAAGTAACCTCAGATAGTGCCAGTAAAAAAAGAAGAGAAGTTACCCCAGATAGGTCATTGATACTTGAAGTCCTTCTGGAGGGAGACTCCTCTTCCAAACAATAATCTCTACTCCTCTCTCTCCATCTTCCTCTCCCTTCCTCTCCATCTTCCATAAGCTAACAAGTGTTTTCTATTAAAGTAAGTGTTGTTATATGTTCATTTACTCATTTCATTGGCCATTTATATTTATTTCTCATTGTTTCTGTATGTAAAGCTGTGTTTATGCTCTATAAAATGTATGTTTTGTTAATATTTCTGGGGGTCTGGAATGTATTAATTGTATTTACATTATTCCTTATGGGAATTATTGTTTCGGTTTTCGTACATTTAATTTTCATGGGAGGTTCTGGAATGGATTATGTATGAAAACCGAGGTTCCACTGTACTTAGAGCAGTGGTTCTCAACCTTTTTATGACTACGCCCCCTCTAAGAGTCGGTCCTTCCTTCCACGCCCCCTTTGCATATGTGAGTAAAATTCCCTGCCAGACTTGGGGAAAAAAAAAAGGGGGGGGGTTTCGAGGGATAGGGAGGGAGGTCAATAATTACAAAACATTGTCAGCCCAACGAGCCTAACTAGGGTAGTAGACTATAGGAAAGTAACATTATAAGGCTATACTTCTGCATTTTTTTCATAAACTTCTAAATATTAGTTCCTCACTCTTATTAAGAGAATAACGAAATAATTACGAATTTTTTATTCATTTTTCCCTAGGGGTCGCGCCTTCCCTCCCTGGAAATTGCTGACGCCCCCCAGGTTGAGAACCGCTGACTTAGAGGGATGATGAAATGTAATGCACAAAGGCTAGTGACCCATCTTACAATTCCTGCAGCAGCTCTAAGCTATAATTTTGATCATACTTAGCAAAGGTTGTGTAAGGTTAAGCATCCCCACTCATCTCTCACCTGAAAAGTAGTTCTCATCTACGTTCTTTAGGATCAGAGCTAATTTTTTCCAGATTTATTCTTTAATTACTGCAGATATCATTGTTCATGTTGAAGAAAGTCAGCGTGAAAGGCAAGAGCCCTAAAAGCGAGTGTAATCATGAGGGAAAGTGATGCAAATGCAGGGTGTGCATGTTGACGTCAACCTCTGCAAGTGAAAAATACACTATGTTGCTTACTGAATACTATTAGGAAAAACCTTTGGAGGTCCTCCTTTCAAGATGAAACTAAAAGTAATACCACACAAGTGATGATAACTGAGAAGTTTATCCTAATAAACAATTGTGTATTATGAGGGATGTGCTAGCCGGGTTGAAGAGAGGGAAGGGATAAAGTGACGGAAATGATAATGATGAAAATGTTAAAAACAGTGTGTGTGCAATTAGTGCATTTCAACAAAATGGCTACTTTATCAGTGCCATTGTCTAAGTATGCTGGTGTGCAATAAATAAAAAAAAATAAATAAAAATTAAAAAACTGTTCAGTGTCATCTCATGGTGGAAGAGGAGCCTAACTGATCACATGATCACCTGTTACCCACCTTTGTCTGTCCATTTAGTGCCATCCCAATGATGTCTGTGACCATTCCTACCAACCCCCTTGGCTTTCTCCCACTCTTCCTAAATCTTCAGTTCCTCAAGTCTTTATTAAGAGACAAATATGTATGCACACTTCTGTACAGTAGTAGAGTACAGATGAGAATGGAGGAAAAAATATTTGTAGCATGGGTTGCAAATAATTATAAGGATTTGCAGTATGCCTCTGGAACAGGACTAATGGACTCACGACCACTGTACTCATTCCACTGCCCAACAGCTCATAACATATAATCAGTGGTAGCAGACTGGCAAGTATCTCCACTTTTTCAATAGCGAGGCAGTACCAATCTCTTACAAGAAACACCAGCCTTTCAAGAAAAGACTAAGGATTTTGGATCTTTCTGGATGCCTAAAAACAGCTGATACCACCAGCGACAGAAAGTCTGCTGTGTGCGCTATAAAAGTAGCCAAAGGAGAGACACCTCGAATCAATGTCCTGTAGTGAGTGATAAGTAGCAACGCATGAAGGGGGACTGCTTCGAAAAGTATCACACCTACCATCAGTACTGGTCAATATTATCTTCAAGAAGAGGGTGGCATGGCTGGCAGTTGTAGTTACTCTTTTGCAATTTTCTTCAGCCATTGCAACAAAATATTTCTTGGCTTCATTTACCCCCTTACCACAGATATGTCTTGTTGCTTTTGCCAGCACACCTTGATAAATTGTATACACAAGCAGCCAAGATGATCATCATTCGATGGGTGTTCATATTTTTTTATACAAATATATTTGTATATATATTTTTGTAAATATTTATTTATTTATTTATGTAAGTTTCATTTTTTTTTACTTCCCTTTATATAATTATAACTCTAAGTACACCAATAAATAGGTAATTACTGATTCATCTAGGCATATTATTGGACAAAAATTTAAATTCACTAGCAAATATTTTTTTTTTAAGGAAACCACTAAAGTTCTTTTGTCACCTAAGGTCTGTTCACTATTCCATACAATGTACACACCTTTTTTTGTCTTTCTGTTCCAGTTATTGTAGAGAGCAAACTTTCAGCTATAAAATGAATCCAAAATAAGTAGTCTACCTTGAAAATTTTCAGAGCTAGATGTGTTTGAACATAAATTTGTAGAAACATTTTTCACACAGTTCTCATGTGGATATCATAGTTTTATGGCATAGTGATGCTATTTTATTAATTCATTTCTTTGTATTTCCATTATCATAATTACAAATCTTTCTAAAGCAATAAATAGGTAACTTGCTAAGTGTATTATGGGACAACAACATAAATTCTATGTTAATGCTTTGAAAACAAATTTTCCAAGTGCACAACTTTCAACTTTCTCTTTTAGCCTAACTCTACACATTATTTCATATACATTTCATTTTTACCCTTTCTTTTGTTAATGTATAGAGCAATAATTTTGTTAGATATACCTGAACATAAATAGGTATACTGTAAATATTTCTGTGCCTATCACTTGAGTTCAAAGCCAATTATAACAAACATCATTGACTACCAGGATCCCTCCACAATGCGCATTCCCATGTGTTATCACATCAGTAGTAACAAGAAATGTGCCTTAATAGGTTTGTTCACTGAAGTGTGCTCATTTTGGAGATGCACTGGCCCAAGCCATTTGGTGACATGTCTAGTGACACGCTGTGGGCAAAGTTTGTGCCAACTGTTGGTACTACTCAGTGGCGAGGCAGTCATCGCACATTACATAGATCGCCATTCCTATCTATGACATTTCTTTTGCAATGAAAGGTAGAATAGATTAAGCAAGCCACTACTTTTTTGACTGAGTTGCTGGAGAGTCAAGAGCACAGGGTATAGGAATAGGAAACTGACAACTTCTGTTATATATGTACTGCCATGTGTGCTGAACTTTCAATGAAAATGAATTGCACCATTACAGCTGAGCATAAAATGAAGATATTGCACATCTGACGTCTCAATACAAGAGAGAAATGAGAACCATATAGGCATCAGTTAAATCAGGAGCAGAAGCCAAAGCTTCATTTGTTATTTATGGGACTGCAGTGCAAAGGACAGCTAGTGGCTTAGTTCAAATTACACATATCAACATGGTCGGTCTGCTCGACTTCTGTGTATCATCCAAGTTTGTCCTGCTAATTGAGGAAACCACACATATTTCTAGTAATGCACTAGATGTCATAATCACAAAGGTTCCAGCTATTATCAAGTCCAAGGTCAGTGAGTACATAGACACTTCAGACCACTGTACCATTAAAATGGTCATAGGTGTCAATCAGTATCTTCCTAATGCCACCATTGGAAAAATGGTCGGGCTGAAATCTAGAGCTAACTGGAATTACTTTATTGAAGCTTGTCAAGCATTTAATGTTTCAGGTGCTATATCAGAAAATGACATATAATATACAAGCCAAAGGCAAGGAGCTGGGACCTATGAGGTCATGAAGCGCTGAAAGGGAAACCGAGGAAAAAGGTTTGAAAGATGTAACAGGAGGAAAACCTTGCAATTGCACTATGAAACAATAGTTAAGAGAGGGTGGAAAGCAACATGGAAGAAAAAAATGTGAATGCAAGTGCAGTGGAGTCTCTTATTCACAGGGGATGTGTTCCAGACACTCCCCACCTGCAAATAGCTAGAATCTGCAAATTCGTACTTAGAACCCTGATAAAAACACTAAGAACTGCCTAATTTGTTAGTTCAAACTCAAGAAAAAGCCACTAAAAATGCTTAAACCAAGTTTTATTAATAGTTTTATCACAAATAGGGGCATTTAATCATGATATTGGTATGAAAATACAGCAATGTGTGGATATTTCTCATAGAAAAAGAACTGCGAATATGCAAGTTTCCCACACGTAATGGGTAAATATGGTCCATAAAGAAATCTGTGAGTAAGCAAGTCCGTGAACCTTGAGAACACGAATACAGGGGGGTCCACTGTAAGTAAAAGGAATGAAAGGGACGCGCAATGAACCTTACGGAAGGCCAGCACTGCACTGCATGAGGTGCACTGATGCCACTACCCTATATGGGGAGATGCTGTATCATCAGATGCAGATCCAAAGAAGATAAATGAAATGCTGATGGCTATTTTATAAGGAATGTCCTCCACCCCCCCCCCCCCCCCCAAAAGAAAAAAATAAGTTATCAAATTCAGGACAAATGACCAGCCATGGTTTGATGATACATGAAAGCAAGCTTACTATGACAAACAAGAGTCCATCTGCCAATGGTCAAACTCATAACTGTTACTGTTAGGAAACAGAAAACTATTGCCATAAACTACTGCCTAAAAGAGGTAAATTTCTGGCAGAAGCACGCATCCATACCAGAGAACAGTATTCTAGTAATGGAAGGACAAATGACCTATAACAAGTCGCACTGATTTTATCACTGTTACAAATATATCAAGCCTTACAAACAATACCTAACTTTTGTGCGGCACTGGCTGAAACTTTCATTAAATGTTTCTCAAAAGTAAAATCTAGATTAGCTAAAGCTTCAGACTTATTCATTCTGTAGAGTCCCATTATTAGATGTTTCTCAAAAGTAAAACCTAGAATAGTTAAAGCTTCAGACTTATTCAGCGATGTCCCATTCACTTGAAGGGAAGGATGGGGTTGGAAATCTGTACAAGATCTGCTGATCAATATTGTTTTCCTTTTACTGGAGTTCAGCCTCATACCCTACCAACTACTCCATTCACTAATCCAATCCACTCCATGCCACCACTGAGACTAAGGGCAGTTTCACTTCTCATAAGTGGAGATTTTACTACACCCACAAGTGTTGCATTAACGGCAGACTGATTAATCTTGTTTTCCAGGCCAACAACCATTTCATTTGTATTCACTAAAATTAACACAAGACTAAGAACATTAACATGTGGAACCCCAGACACAATGGGTCTCAGTTCACTATAAGAGCCCATCTACTGCAACTCACTGCTGTCTACTTCTAAGAAAATCTTGAAGTAATCCTGAAACATATCCACCCACTCCAAGATTCTGAAGCTTATAATAAGTGCCTTGTGATTTACTAAATTGAAAGCAGCACTATAAGCTATCTGAATTACTCAGCACTAAAAATCACAAATTCTTGGTAATTTGTATTTTTCCTAGCGATACTTACCTCGAACCATTCCAGTGGAGATTCACGGATGTCGATCCGGGTCCGATCAGAAAAAACTGGTTATACGCCGCACCCCGGCCTGGCCTATGCCCTTAGGGGTCTAAGACCATGTTATCCTGCTGACCTGGTGCCAGTCCTTCCTGCCCAACTACGAGGTGCCTCCTCTAAGCTTCAGCGTGGCTGGATGGGAGGGCATATACTTCCATGGTTCGAGGTAAGTATAGCTAGGAAAAATACAAATTACCAAGAATTTGTGATTAGTTTCGATGCAAGATACTTAACTCGAACCATTCCAGTGGAGACTTACTCCTTAGAAGGAGGGCGAAGGTTAGGGGAAGAACGGCCCCAAAGGTGCTAGGTCAGAGGAGGGGCAACCGCTCCCCTTGGAACTCAAACCTGCTATGTTATACTTGGGGGTTGGTCCGGGGAGGTCCTAAAGCAAGCCTGGTGCAGGCATAATCAAACCTTAACATGTAAAACTGTGGGTTGTACTGAACACTATACGCACTCCCGCGTATCTTACCTGAGTATCCTGGATTCCTCACTTTCTCCAAAAGCCCAGGGGGAATAAGGACAAGGACAAGGACCAAGGGGGTATGAGGAAGGGTCACACACACTCACACACACTTCATACTCACTGGCCCGTACACCCCGAGAAGGGTGAAGAGGGGTCCTAGACCTGTTGCTGGCCTGCCACCATGGGGCCAATCTCAAAGGCATCGAGCAACCTCCTCGTGCAGTCTTTTAGATAGTGGGCTGTGAACGTCGACTGTCTATTCCAGACCCCTGCCCTCAGGACCTGGTCCACTGCCATGTTCTTTGAGAACGAAAGGGACGCCCCAATTCCCCTGATGTCATGGGGCCTGGCTCCCTTTGGGGGGAAAGGGCCCCCTTCTCATAGGCCCTCCTGATGGTTTCTTTCAGCCAGAAGGAGATGGTGTTCTTGGAGGCTGGCTTCTTCTCTCGACCCGTGGTGACAAAGAGGTTCTTGACCTCCGGTCTGAACCGAGCCGTCTTTTCCAGGTACTTCCGTACTGCCCTCACCGGAAAGAGGAGGAGATTCTTAGGCTGGTCCAATTTCGGAAGGGCAGGGATGGAGAACTCAACGAACCTGGGGTCCAAGACCGAGGGGTTCTGATTCTTAGCCACGAAGGAGGGGACAACCTGAACGAGAGTTCTTTCCACGCCCTCGTGTGGGCCTATGCGTACAACAGGCCGTGGAGCTCTCCCACCCTCTTCGTGGAGGCCAGAGCTAGAAGAAACACTGTCTTGAGGATCAGCTCCCTATCCCAGATGTCTTTGAGTGGCTTGAAAGGAGGCTGCCTCAGGGAGTCCAAGACTATCGCGACATCCCAGCGGGGAACCAAGCTGGCGCTGGGGAAACACTTCTGCTCAAAGCTCCTTATGAGCAAGGACAGCGGTTTTGAGTTCCCCAGATCAAATCCTTTCAGGGAGAAGACCTGGCTTAATGCGGCCCTGGCTTCATTGTCTGCCGGAATTGACAGGCCTCTGTCCACTACACTTTGCCTGGTAGATGTTAAAGGAGGACTCCCTAAGGTAACCGGACATACGAGATGCCACCCTCGCCGAGAACCCTCTCCTGTTTAACAGCCGCTCGATAGTCTCCAGCCGCAAAGGGAGAGGGCTGGAATGTTCCCATGGAACCTCTTGAAGTGGGGCTACTTTAACAGGTCTGGCCTGGGGGCCAGCTCCCAAGGCAGTTGAGAGGCCAACTCTAGAAGGTCCAGGAACCACTCTCTGTCCGGCCACCACGGAGCCACCAACATTAGGGCCGCACCTTTTGCTATCCTCAGATGGTCGAGGACCTGCCTGAGGACTCCGAAGGGAGGGAACGTGGACATGTCCAGGCCATCCCACGGGTGTTAGAACACATCCTCCTAAAACGCGGCTGGGTCTGGCACCGGGGAGCAGTAGACCAGCAGTTTGGCGTTTACCCTTGTTGCAAACAGGTCCATGGATGAGGACCCCCACTTCCCTATTAGCTCTCTTGCTACCTCGGGGTGTGGGACCATTTGGATCCCACCACCTGACCCCGTCTGATGAGGCCGTCGGCGATTATGTTCTTCTTGCCGGGAATGAACCTTGCCGTCAAAGAGGTTCCGGGGGCTTCGGCCCAGCTCAAGATCTCCTCCATCAAGCCGCAGAGATCCCGTGATCTCAGGCCCCCCTGCTTCTTGATGTAGGCGACCACGAGAGTTTGCAGGATCCAGTCACCAACCGAGAGCCTTCCTTGCTGCCAGTGAGATGGGAACAGGCTTCTGAGGTGTTTCCTCCTTCTGGGACCACCCTATCTTCAGGTCCCACTGCAAGAGCCTTAATCTCAGCCTTCCCTGGGGGACTAGTTTTTCCAGGGAGACCAGGTGGCCTAATAGTCTTTGCCACTCCTTTGCCGGTCTTGGGGAGTGGCTCAGGAAGTTGAGGGCGATACTTTGGTGGTTTGCCAGTCTGTCCTTCGATGGGAAAGCTCGCCCCACCTTCGTATCCTACTCCATCCCCAGGTACACCATCCTGGTGGAGGGGACCAGCTGGGACTACTCCCAGTTCACAACGACTTCCAGGGTCTTGCAAATGGCCAGGAGGGCGTCTCTCTGCTCTACCAAGTGCTCCTTTGAGGCGGAAAGGAGTAGCCAGTCGTCCAGGTACCTGAGAAGGCGTATACCTCTCTTGTGGGCCCAAGACGAAACCAGGGAAAACACCCTTGTGAACACTTGCGGGGCTGTTGCCAGCCCAAAGCAGAGTGACTTGAACTGCAAGCTCTGGTCCTCCCACCTTATGCGCAGGTACTTACTGGATGACGGGTGTACCGGGAACTGGAAGTAGGCGTCCTTGAGATCGAGGGACATCATGAAATCCCTTACCCTCACGGAAGCCAGCACTGAGCGCAGCGTTTCCATTTTGAAGGGAGTCTTTAGGACGTACAAGTTGAGGACCGACAGATCTATGACCGGTCGCCAACCACCCCCCCCGCCCCCAACAACTTCTCCACCTGGAAAAGGTGACTGAAGAACCCGGGAGAGTGATCTACAACCTTCTGCAGGGCTCCCTTCTCTCCAGCAGTGCTTGAACTTTTCTAGCCTTAGGGCCTCCCTGTGACCGGGGTTCCAGGTCTAAGAAGACAAGCTGTCCGGCTCCCCTGTCAGGGGAGGCTTCTGGTCTAGGAAGGGGATCCGGTAACTGTCCCTGAGGACCTGGACCGTCCAGGGCTCAGCTCCGTGATCCTCCCAGTTCTGCCAACCGCTCAAGAGGCAACCCCCCACCGTAGCGAAAGACACGGTAGGGGGCCTCGACTCCTACTTCCTCCTAGGGAAGCGGTTGTTACGACCCCTTTTGGAAGTAGTGGGGGGTCTGGACCTGAACAGGGCCTGGGAAGTAGGGAAGGTCCTGGGGGAGGGCTGAGTGCCCTGGTCTCCCCAGTTCCGAGGGGCTGACACCGTGGAGGGGGTGGAAAGGGCCCTATTCTGAGGCTTCAGTCTCTTGTTAGATCTTTTCGGCGCTGACTGACGTAGGGAAGGGGCCCTTGGCTGGCCTTCCTCCACCGTTCCACGGACTCCTCCACCAGCTTCCCCGGAAAGAGAGCAGCACCCTCCACTGGGGTGTTCCAAAGGGTCCTGAGCTCCCTCTCTGGAATGTTCCTAGGGAGTTTGGCTAGCACGGAATCCCTCCGCCTCAAGACCCAGTTTGCCCACAACGTGACCAGTTGGGTCGTGAGGAAGCCCAGGGACTTACCCCCAGACAAAATCAGCTCCTTGTACTGGGCAAGTGAGACTTCGTCCCACAAGTCGTGGAGGGTGGGGAACCTGGCTACCACCCCGGACCACAGATCTATCCATGAAGCCACATGAATAGAGGTCCAAGCTGTGACTTCCATGGCCATAGCCTCCTGGGGGGAGAAGGAGACTAGCCCTGATGCGAGCCTCACTTCCAAGAGTCCGGGTGCCAGGGTCAACAAGTTACCCTCCACTGATTTGGGAAGCAGGGGGATGCCTTTCAGGGCATATAGCCTTCTCTGACTCAGCTTAGACTCTGGAAGTAGCCTAGCCAAGGAGTGCATCCGCAGGGAGTTACTCGACCCCGCTATGAGCATTTCCACCACTGTCAGGGCCTTCTTCGTGTTGGTGGACCTAGGGAGGCTGAGAGAGGGTTTGGGTTCCTCGAGTCCCTAAACAGGATGTCCACTGCCAAGGACCTGTTGTCCTCTATTGTCGGGGGCTGGCTCTAGTAGGTTCATGGACCTAAGAAGTGAGACAACCCACCTAAAGTTTGAACTCTTCTCCACTGGGCCTGGAGGTCTTCTTGGATGAAGGTCTCCTCCTAAGCGTCCCTCGACAGAGGAGAGACGTCAGACCTTGGTCGGGGGGAAGCTGGAGAAGCTCCCCGGAGAGGGACACTTAAACCTGGTTCATAACCAGTCTCCTGCAAGGGGGGATTCCCCGAACGCCTGGACCGCCCCGAGGAGGAGCTCTATCCTGAGCGGTGGAGGGGCTCTGAACCCCCTAAGGAGGTATCGGCTCCAGGCTCTGTCCGTGAAGGTGACAAGCGTGTGGGAACAGGGAAGAAGGAAGCCCACTCTGCCTTGGAGGCCGACCCTATGGCTGACGAGACCAAGGCGGGATCCACCGGGACTGAGGAAGAAGCAGGGAGGATGCCGGCTGGGAACCACTGGGGTGGGGTCCTCCCTTGGCAGAGGGGGCGAAGGAGAACGCCGCCGCCTCTGGCAGGAGTTGTCCCGGCGCCTGTCACTCCCTCTACTCCTTCAACAATCACGGTTACGACGAGGAGATCGGGAAGAGCCGCTCGAGGATGAGGAGTAGCTGCGCTTCCTACCTCTCCCATGATGGTGTCTCTTCTTGGAGGATCTCTCCCTCGAGGAGGAACTCAAAGAACTCGCGACCTCGGATGGGTCCTGCCATCTCTTGCTTCTCCTCCTCCAACTCCCGTCGCAGGGAGAGACCTGGGTAGTGTTTCGGCCGCTTCAGGGAGACCACCCCGAAGGCCGCTCCCAAGGCCACCCCCGGCTCCTCCTGCCCTCTAGACGGGAAGCCCCAGGACGGGAAAGCATCGTCCTTCAATGGGGATCTGCCCGGAGTACGAGGGGAGAAGAAATCCCCAGAAATCCCCAACAGCAGGAGAGGGAAGGGTCAGAGCCGGGCAGGCGGGTGGCTCCATGACAGGGTACACCGGCCCAGGTCCGGCCACGAGCGGAGTGCTCCGCTCGAGAGCGGGGAGAGCCGAAACGGGAAGCTCCATAGTGGGAAGCTCCGCAGTGGGGGGGGGGAGGGGGAGGGGGGGGGACGGGCCCCTCCCCCTGCACCGATGCTAAGAGAGAGGACCAGGACGGGGAGCCCTGTAACTGCAGCCGCGTCCAGCAGTCTCTCAACACCGCGGAAGCATCAGGTACAACCTGTTGGGAATAGACTCATCGGGACCACCCCTGGGGGGGGGACCCGGCAATGGACTCACCTAGGCGCTCTCGCTGGGAGAGGGCAGGAGAAAGAACCTGGAGAAACGCAGGAGACTTCCTCTCCGACGATACCGAAGGGGAAGGGACGATACCGAAGGGGAAGGGGTGCCCCCGTCTCTGCTGCTACTCCTACTCCTCGAGTCCCCCGAAAGCTTCGCCGACGATGCTTTAGGCTTCTTCTTCTTCTTTGTAGAAGCCAAATCCCACTGGTACGAGGGCCAGGAGGCGCACTCCAAGCACGTGTTGTCCTTCAAGCAAGCGCCCCCCCTTCACGAATTACACAAAGAGTGAGGATCGATGAGAGGGGGCGAGAGAAAAGCTCCACAAGCCCACCCTTCAGGACCGGGGCAACGACGTTGAGGCTCCAAGGCCGACATCACACATATGCTTGACACACGTGCACAAGAACACACACAAGGACAAAGGAAATGGGCCGGACACCGGACAAGCAGGGGCGTATGTACGCGCCTGCGACCAGAGAAGGACTGGCATCAGGTCAGCAGGATAACGTGGTCTTAGACCCCTAAGGGCATAGGCCTCGCCTGGGTGCGGCGTATAACCAGTTTTTTCTGGTCGGACCCGGATCGACATCCAGGAATCTCCACTGGAATGGTTCGAGGTAAGTATCTTGCATCGGAACAAACCCTTATTAAGGTTCTCTTGCAAATGACAAGTCAAGTCTAAAAGAACATCGCAAGTACCTAACTGCTCTGCATATCCAAACTCACTATCACCTTCAGATTTTACATACTTATAAAATGGCTTCAATATAATTTTTTCTGCAAATGGTTCATAATCCAAGTGCAGAAATCAACAACACAATGTGATAAAGTGATAATTCACTGCAGAAAAAATACCAATAATACATACTAGTGACAACAATCCACTGCAGAAATATCACAATTAATACAAGGTGGTAATGACTATCCAATGCAAAAAAAGCACAAGGAACAGATCAGGAATGTTAATCCATTAATACACTAGTGCAATGCATGATGGTAACCCATTAATTCACAGTGGCAAATATAGTAATGCTTAATACGCTGTGAGACTGTTTGGTATGGGTTACCAAACCTAGATAAAAACAATTCAGTACTTTGTGAAATGAACCCAATGACATTGGCATCACGGACACTGATTTCCAATTTCATGTTTCACTTAATATCCCAGATTTTGATACAGAACTTTCAGATCAGCCACCCTTTCTCCAACATCTAATCCTTTAAATGCAGATCCCAATATTTAATATCAACAGTTACTGTTTACTGTTTTCCAGCTGTAATTTACTACTTTACTGCTAACTTCTCTTTTGCCAACAAGACTAGTGCTATACATATTGCAAACTCACCATAAAAGAAGTTGGCAAACCTTAAGCAGATTCAGAAAAGGTTAATCCTTTTACAATGATTTACCATATATTTACTACTTAATAATTGGTATCTTTCATGAACATTGTTTGATGTACAGAATGTTATTTATATTGCTTAATGAAACCCTGATAACCAACTCAAAAGCATAGTACAGTACTGCACTGTAAACTTCTTCTTTTGGGAGAGATATGCTTATAAAATTTAAAAAGGCTTGTATTTCTGCTTCAGTTTCATAGTTTTGTTACAAGGACAACAACGGAGTAAAAGACTAAACGACAATTCTTAAACATGACAAGATTGTAAAAAGGCCTACAGAGTCACCTCGCAATACTCTGCACCCTCAGGGAAAGTAAGGTCAGTTATAAGAAGCCAAGCCTAAATTTTTGGACAATTCACTCAAGACCTTCAGTTCTCATTATAATAAGCAATTTTCAAATCCTGACTGACATGACCAGTTACAAATTTATTGCACTGGAATGACAAGAAATAAAACAAGAAAGGGACAAAAAACAAACTACATTACAGGTGAATTGCATGAAAACTACCACAGGTTCTGATAACCTGTCACTAAATACAAATTAAAGAAGTTATCTTACCATGTGGGGGAGGTTGGTGAGAAGTAGGATGGGAGGATGATATCTGCTCCTCAGGTGGACGATGCTCCAGCGACACCCCCAATTGTTGTAACTGGTCCTCTGAACACAGCTTTCCATACAGCAGGTTAGCACGTCCACCATACCCTCCTCCCATATCCCCTAAAATGAAGATTAAAAAAAAAACGATAGTATCAATGAAGTCAACATGTAAATCAGAATGCATTCATTATCAAATACTCAGTCCTGTGTTCTACAGTATCCAGGAGATGGCTACTGTTTTCCAGCAAGTATCCCAACCTTAAATCAAGTACCTGTACATACTATTTAGTACACTTAAAAGGTTGAGATGATTATAAATTAAGCATAATAAATTCCCTAACTACCCTTTTCTTCTGTATTATTGACTCTTGAGTCATGTGATATCCTAAAAATAAAATCTTCAAATCACCTTTGAAGATTAAGTTTGATAGTCAATGCTGACCAAAGCCATCAATATTCACAAATACGTGTTACACATTTCACTCAAAAAATATATTCAGCCCAATATTTTTGGTACAAGAATGGGAAAACAACAAAGATCTTCCATTGGTACCCAGCTATCTACACCTTACAATTGCAAATTTATTTCTGGTAATATTTCAGTGTAAAGAGAACTGCTCCACTGCCTTTCTTTAAAGTATAGTACATACTACACCAGTTGCTCGCTTTCAGTTCTGGGTAGTAGGTCTCATGATTTCTTTTGCAAATGTTTAAGTATCATGGGAAGGTCGATGATTAAGTTATTCAGAGGTGTTGTAGATTATAGTTCTGTATTCACACAATATACTGTGCTGGCGTTCTGGAAGCTAGGATGTCAATGTGGTAGTGATCATTCCAGAAATTGGCTCTGGGTCTCAGTTATCTCAATTACTCAAGAGGCTGGATGCCACTGCCCTCTATTATAAAACATTACAGAAATCTACATTCACTCTACTGGTATTGTTCTGTGATCATCCTTACTTTCAGCCCCTGATATTACCAACACTAGTAATTACTACCAGTTACGGCAATATTTAATTTCATCAATGACTACTTGCAAGAACATCTGGCAACATTTTTTTTCTCATTGAGGTAATTTCCATAAAAGGCTCCATTAGTTGATGTATTTCCTAAGTGAGAGAGAGAGAGAGAGAGAGAGAGAGAGAGAGAGAGAGAGAGAGAGAGAGAGAGAGAGAGAGAGAGAGAGAGAGAGAGAGAGAAGAGATAATAACTAAGGTCACTTTCATCAGTCAATCACAACTGTCAATAAAGCACAACTGTGATCAACATTTATGTATTACCCTGAGATACTAAAATAAACAGTCTGAGCAATAGTTATGCCCCTAAACTACCAAAATATGAGTCTTTGTCAAGGAAACAACAAAAACTAAGAAATACAGGTAATAAAAACTAAGAAATGAGGGTAAAGTTGCATTAACACCAATTTTGAGCATCAAAATAATGTCATTACTAAAATGGAATATCAGAAAAAATAAAGCAAAGCAACTAAGAAACAAGCCATACAATATGGTATAGTACGTTCATAGACGAAACTCAAGCAATAATCTCCAGGTTACAATTTGCAATAGCTACCCAATTTCCCACTTTAATTATCAAGTATAGGCTTTCAAAACTCGATACAAAGCCTTAACAACTCAAGAAGAAGCGCACAAAATGAAAAGGAATAATTAACCCCTTAAAACAAAAATGACAACAAAAACTAGGGCAGAAATAACAAAGATGGCTAAAGAAAAGTAAACAAAGGTTACACAGGAAGTTACTAGTGAAATGACAAGGTGTGAGAGAAATAAAAAAAAAAATATGAATGAATGACTAAGCTCGAATCTTGAGACTAAGCTCGAATCTTGAATCGAAGGGAGGAGAGCATCTAATTAACAGCTTATAATGAATTAATATATTCAAGATTTACCTTGCCATCTTTGGGGTTTCCACCTACATATGGCATACATCAAGCATGTTAACACTGGACAAAGAAAAAAATTGGTACTATGATCACTTAAATAAAGAAAATTGAGAGAGAGAGAGAGAGAGAGAGAGAGAGAGAGAGAGAGAGAGAGAGAGAGAGAGAAGTGCTGTTTTATTAAACATCATATGCTTAACTAGGCTTTTGGTAACACAATGTTGAAGGTTTGCTAAACATCAAATAATAATTGAACTTTATGGATATGTACAGGTGCGAGTGAATCATAATGGCTGATAATGCCTAGAGTATGTCTGACAAGTACAGGACTGGTTCTGGTAGAAAAAAATAAAATAAAATAAAATAAAATAAAATAAAAACGTCGATGACAAATGGAAGGTTAGGAGGGGACGGCATGGATGGGGAGAGAGGGGACAGATACAAGGTAGTTGAAGGAGTGGGGGGGGGGGGGGGGCTCACTGATGAAACTCAACCGAGGAAGGCATAAGATGGAGCCAGAGGAGTGTAGAGGGAGGAGGAGGAGGAGGAGGAGGAGGAGGAGGAGAAGAAGGAGGTGGTGGTGGTGGTGGTGGTGGGCAAGGGAGGAGGAAAGTAGCAGGAACTGGAACTTGGCTGCTACCGCTTGTAAAAAATCAATAGTGTCGTCAGCTGTGGCCACAACTCTACCCTTCCAAACATTTGTAAACAGCCCTTCTCTGCGCTGCCTCGTCTGCCTTCGCCTCTCACGAAAAACATTCCTCCAACTGTGCTTTTGTTTTGTCAGGAAACATCAACCAAAGCCCATTATCCTATCCGTTTCGCCGGGGATAAATTATTTACAGGCACCATATTCAGATCTCCCTTTGTTCAGTTAAAAAGAATACCACCAGCAGCTTCGGATCATAGTTATGCTGCTCTCTCTCTCTCTCTCTCTCTCTCTTCTCTCTCTCTCTCTCTCTCTCTCTCTCTCTCTCTCTCTCTCTCTCTCTCTCTCTCTCTCTCTCTCCTGTTACCGTCCGCTTAGCCATGCTACCGAACTCCCAGCACTTACCTTTTCCTTGCAATCACGTTTTCTATCAAATCACCAAAATTTCCATCACTACTTACTATATTGGGCCTTTATAGAAGTTTAAAAATAGTGAAGGTAGCATTCACTTGCGGCCAAGGAACAGATTAAAGCTGGAAAGAAACAGAAAACCACCCACGAGATTTCATCAATAAAATCGCCAACCGGCCCCTTCCTTCCCCCCTCCCAAATCCCGCCAGCAGTTCCCGTTTCTCATTTTTTTTTTACATCCAAGAGACAGAAGGGATCCTTGCTGCTGTTGTCAGGTTAAGCTAACCTGCCAGCAAGGGCTCTTAGTCTTGCATGACAGAATACCTAAACACAAATCACCTTTCAGCGCCGATAAAAAAAAAATCAATATATAAATAAATAATAAAAATAGCCAACTTAATAAAGCCTACCTCAGAACTATGTGCAATCGTCTATCTATTTGTCAAGTGGCAGTGATGACACTCGCTGCCATGACGCTATTTCGTCACATACATATACTGAATGCAACAATTAATGAAAAAGACAAAGGAGAGAGAAACGCGGCTTTTAAAAAGTTATCAAAACCGATCTCAACAGCTTGTCATTTCTAACGTCATCACGCTCTTTCCCGCGTCATCAGTATGCGTCATCGCTTTATGCAGCATTATTACTATCTCTCTCTCTCTGTACAGCAATGCATTTTATTCATTAAAACACAGAACATAAAATGACTAACACAATACCAATGCCAGGAAACCATGCAACACGAGAGAGAGAGAGAGAGAGAGAGAGAGAGAGAGAGAGAGAGAGAGAGAGAGAGAGAGAGACTCGTGAATGGTTTCACCACAGGAGGAAGAGGATTAACCCGTCCAAGATCTCCCGTATTGACAGTATAAATTTTGAAGTGCAATAAACACTTACGTCGTGTGTTTCTGTATTTCTCACTCCCCACCCAAGCAGCAATCAGCAACAGTCGATTGACAACTTGTGCTTTAAATTTTATAAAAAGAACGCGCCCAATGACTTACCATTTCACCAAATGAGAGAGAGAGAGAGAGAGAGAGAGAGAGAGAGAGGAGAGAGGAGAGAGAGAGAGGTATGCATTTCACAACATTCATACTTGAATAATAAAACTTCGTAACAAAAGTCGGTAAATATCAGCACAACGGATGGCATAAAATAAGTTCACAAAAGACGTTGTATAAAGCACTTCACAACATACACTGGAAGTAACATTCAAAAGTTTGCAAAATAACAGCACTTCACGACAGATTTTGTCAAATTATAACATTCCGGGACATGGCAGTTATAACAGCAGTACCACACTCTACAATAAATACCGTTATGACCATCGTAACATTTTAGTTAAATTAAAACTAACTTGATATTTCTGTTGCGATAACTTTTCACAACTAACCATGTTATTGAAATGAACATCTTTTAGGAAAAGGGAAAGGAAAGTTCAGCCAAGAGTATCATAACAAATTCGCAGCAGTCGGCTACATGTGAAAAAATAAATAGAAAAATAAATAAAGTCCAACTACAAATAGCTGATTTTTTTTCTCTCCAACTGCTTGTAAACGAAGGCGTGCGCTCCGTGGCTGTTCTCTGCCTTTTCCGAAATATTTCTCGCCCATCTAGAAAGTAGCCTTATTGTTGTCCTTCCATTTTCCCATTAATTAAGTTCCTTTCAAAGAGTCCTACTTCCATCGACGAAATGGCAACCCAAAATTCTCTGTCTACCATACGCGTTGCTAATCTGTCTGGAGACCGTTCCATAAACTTCCCTATTTGGGAAGCGGTTCTACCGCTAGTTATCACGCTATTTTTATCAATGAAATAACATCACCTTTAGGGATACTACTAATGACGGAACATACACTGAGCATATCGAGCTGTGTGTAAACACGCGCAGTAGTGAGGTACTATAGTAGATTCACATCAACCATGCATCCGATGTCAAGGCCAGTCCCTCACGACGCTCCTGATTGGTTGTTGATAAGCCAATCACAGGGCTGGGAACTCTGTCTCTCTCGAGTGTTCACATGGGCAGGATGTATGTTCCATTTCCCTTAAGAGATACGTCTCTCAAAAGTATCCCTGAGAAGAGGTGGAACATAAAGAGGTGGAATATACACCCTGCCTATGTGAACTCTCGAGAGAGACTGAGAGTTTCCAGCCCTGTGATTGGCTTATCAACAACCAATCAGGAGCGTCGTGAGGGACTGGCCTAGACATCAAATGCACGCTTAATGTGAATCTACTATATCGCCATCTATAATCATGTAAATACGTGTGCGACAGTTTCTTTAACATTCCTGCTATTTTCTGCAGACTTACTCATACTGAAGCACTTCTTCTACAATGAACAAATATGCCACCATATTCAGTATATTGTACATCCATTGATGTAAAGTTTTTCCTTTTTAAGACGTTTACTTTTGATCTCGTAGGTTCCTCATCGAAACTGACGAAAACAAAGTCTTATCAGTGACTGATGTAGGCAAACGAGCCATATTAGGAGTTAAAAGATCTTCAGATAATTACTACCGTTTACCACCCAAGACGAGTATGTTACTACAATACACATCGTATTTTTATTGTAATGCTAGCAAAGCCACTCTTTTTCTTTCACATGAAACTTGCAATTATGACAAAACTTGCAATTATGACAAATACTCCAAGGAAACATCTGAATACGTTCAAAATCAATTGTATTTACATGTTCAAGATACCTTAATTGAAAAAAACGCAAAACTACAATCACACCTTCCTAATGGTTCTGGTCAGGTCTGCTTCCTAGTTACTCTTGTCTTTTCTTAGGATCTCGGGTAAAGAGCAGTTCTTTCGTATTGGCTTTCGCAAACAATAACAGTTGATGACGTCAGTTTGCTAAAGTGGAAGTCTCTTGTTACTTATGACGAAATGGACAGAATGAAAAGGCCAACCAACATGGATGGAAACTGTGATCAGGAGATAGATAGCATAAGAGAATTTAGGGCCAAGCACTGTGACCTATGAGGTCAATCAGCGCAGAAACGGAAACTGACAGTAAGAAGGTTTGAAAGGTGTAAAAAGTGGAAAACATCGCAGTTGCACTATGAAACCATGGTTAGAGAGGGTGGAACGTCAGATGGAAGAAAAAGAATATCAACGGAGGTACAGGAAAAGGAATGAAAAGGGTAGAAGCAAGAGGGCGAAGGGACTCGCTGCAGGCGAAGGAGACTACATACTTAAGGTACCTACCTACCAGGAGGGAAGCACGTGACAAGGACATGTCTGAAGGAAGGGCACAAGTTGTGGTCAGGACATAAACAATGACGTTTTCGAAGAAATGTCATGGATGAAGATTTTCATAGGATATCACATCACCGGGATTTATGCACAAGCATTAAACTACAAAAGCCCGTCTATTATCCAATTAGCTCTACCTTGGAAATAACATATTTATATTAGTATGTATACCGAAGGAGAAATATAATTGATAAGTGTGGTTCATTATCCCACGGGCTTGAAAGTTTTAAGGCACGTCACCGAACGTCGTTGGTTCTCACGTTCGGTGGTTCAAGCGTGACCACCGGTTCAAGCCAGTGAGATGACGAACCAATTTACCAATCATAAAATTCCCATTCGGTATATATATGTATACATAGATATATTACCTCCAAGGTTGAGTGAACTGGATATTAAACGACATCTGTAGCGTAATGCTTCTCTCTCTCTAATATACCTATAATATTATATATATATCTATATATATAATATAATTATATTTAATATATCTATATATATATATATATATCTATATATATATATTTATATATAATATTAATAGATATAATATTATTATATATTATATTAATTTACACACTTAATTATGGAATCATTCTAGCAACTGAGCAGAGCACTGACAGCACCTGTTATGAGAAAATCCAATAAAGGATCTCCTACCAGAGAAAAATATTGCACTAAAAGCCGCACCAAATTCAATCTGTTATCAAATGGTTCTCATCTAAATATTTTGGTTAAGCAGCTTAGTAGCCAGACAAAACAATTTATGAAGGCAACAAAAGTGAAACAACCAAAAATATGAAAAACCTCTAAGAAACAGAGAGATAATAAAGTCAACCAGGGCGAGAAATCATCTCTAAGCCCACGGCGTTACACAATCGGGCGAATGATTCTGTACTTCATAACCAATCAAGAGGTCCCTTCAATAACCTACGCATAAGGTCCCTTCAAAAACTGAGAATGAGGTCCCTTCAAAAACTAAGAATGGGGTCCTTCAATAACTAAGCAAGAGGTCCCTTCAATAATTAAGCATGAAAGTCCCTTCAATAACTAAGAATGAGGTCCTTCAATAACTAAGCAAGAGGTCCCTTCAATAACTAAGCAAGAGGTCCCTTCAATAACCTACGCATAAGGTCCCTTCAAAAACTGAGAATGAGGTCCCTTCAAAAACTAAGAATGGGGTCCTTCAATAACTAAGCAAGAGGTCCCTTCAATAATTAAGCATGAAAGTCCCTTCAATAACTAAGAATGAGGTCCTTCAATAACTAAGCAAGAGGTCCCTTCAATAACTAAGAATGAGTTCCCTTCACTACCTAAGCAAGAGGTCCCTTCAATAACTAAGCAAGAGGTTCCTTCAATAACTAAGCAAGAGGTCCCTTCAATACCTAAGCATGCCCTCAATAACAAGAATGAAGTCCCTTCAATACCTAAGCATGCCCTCAATAACAAGAATGAAGTCCCTTCAATAACTAAGCATGCCTTCATAACTAAGAATGAAGCCCCATAAATAACTAAACAAGAGGTCCCTTCAATAACTAAGAATGAAGTCCCTTCAATAACTACGCATGCCTTCAATATCTAAAAATGAAGCCCCATAAATATCTGAGCAAGAGGTCCCTTCAATAACTAAGCATGCCCTCAATAACAAGCATGAAGTCCCTTCAATAACTAAGCAAGAGGTCCCTTCAATAACTAAGCATGAAGTCCCTTCAATACCTAAGCAGAAGGTCCCTTCAATAACTAAGAAGGAGGTCCATTCAGTAACTCAGCATGCCTTCAATAACTAAGAATGAAGTCCCTTCAATAACTAAGCATGAGCTCCCTTCAATACCTTAATAGGCCCCTTCAAGCCTAAGGCCCCATTGAATTCCTTCACCACCTAAAGCAATGAGGTCCCGTCCAATAACGATAAGCAATGAGGTCCCTTCAATAACTAAGAATGAGGTCCCTTCAATAACTAAGAATGAGGTCCCTTCAATAACTAAGAATGAGGTCCCTTCAATAACTAAGAATGAGGTCCCTTCCAATAAACTAAGAATGATGTCCCACCTTCAAAATACTAAGCATGCCTTCAATAACGAGGTGAATCCCTTCAATCCCTAAGCCAAGAGACCCCTTCCATAACTAGCATGAGTCCTTCATTACCTAAGCAAGAGGTCCCTTCAAAACTACGCATTAAGCCTCTTCAATAACTAGAATGAGGTCCCCCTCAATAACCTAAGCATGCTTCATAACGAAGCATGAAGTCCCCTTAAATAACTAGCATGAGGTCGCCTTCAATACCTTAAGACAAGGGTCCCCTTCAAATGATTAAGAAGGAGGTCCATTCAGTAACTCAGCATGCCTTCAATAACTAAGAATGAAGTCCCTTCAATAACTAAGCATGAGCTCCCTTCAATACCTAAGAGGCCCCTTCAATAACTAAGCATGAGTTCCTTCAACACCTAAGCAAGAGGTCCCTTCAATAACTAAGAATGAGGTCCCTTCAATAACTAAGAATGAGGTCCCTTCAATAACTAAGAATGAGGTCCCTTCAATACCTAAGCATGCCTTCAATAACGATGAGTGAAGTCCCTTCAATACCTAAGCAAGAGGTCCCTTCAATAACTAAGCATTAAGCCTCTTCAATAACTAAGAATGAGGTCCCCTCAATACCTAAGCATGCCTTCAATAACTAGCATGAAGTCCCCTTCAATAACTAAGCAAGAGGTCCCTTCAATAACTAAGCATGAAGTCCCTTCAATAACTAAGGAAGAGGCCCCTTCAATAAGCAAGAGGTTCCTTCAATAACTAAGCAAGGAGCCCCTTCAATAACTAAGCAAGAGGTCCCTTCAGTAACTAAGCAAGAGGCCCTCTCAATAACTAAGCAAGAGGTCCCTTCAATAACTAAGCATGAAGTCCCCTTCAATAACTAAGCATGAAGTCCCTTCAATAACTAAGCAAGAAACCCCTTCAATAACTAAGCATGAAGTCCCTTCAATAACTAAGCAAGAAGCCCCTTCAATACCTAAGCAAGAAGTCCCTTCAATAACTAAGCATGAAGTCCCTTCAATAACTAAGCATGAAGTCCCTTCAATACCTAAGCAAGAGGTCCCTTCAATAACTAAGCATGAAGTCCCTTCAATAACTAGGAAGAGGCCCCTTCAATAAGCAAGAGGTTCCTTCAATAACTAAGCAGGGAGCCCCTTCAATAACTAAGCAAGAGGTCCCTTCAGTAACTAAACAAGAGGCCCTCTCAATAACTAAGCAAGAGGTCCCTTCAATAACTAAGCATGAAGTCCCCTTCAATAACTAAGCATGAAGTCCCCCTTCAATAACTAAGCAAGAGGCCCTCTCAATAACTAAGGAAGAGGTCCCTTCAATAACTAAGCATGAAGTCCCCTTCAATAACTAAGCATGAAGTCCCTTCAATAACTAATCATGAAGTCCCTTCAATAACTAAGCAAGAAGCCCCTTCAATACCTAAGCAAGAGGTCCTTTCAATAACTAAGCAAGAGGTCCCTTCAACCTTATCTGGGAGTAAATTAAAAAGGGGACAAGGTTCTCAGGCTCCGACTTCCTAGAGCTATCTATCTAGGCAGCCACCAGCCAGTCCCCGGCTTCCATCCCGTCCCAATTGGCGAGGGTCAAACGGAATGAAGGATAAATCTGGGACTCGGCTCCGCCCAAGAAAGAAAGAGGCCACATGGACGTCGAGGTAGCCTTTGCATCTATCTATGGCCACTGCTCTTGTTTCAACTGTCTTTTTCTCCTGGTTTTTTGCTCTTGTTTCAACTGTCTTTTTCTCCTGGTCTTTTTTTCAAACTAATTTCTAAACTGTCTTCAAAAACAACAACAAACATACCCACACAAATTGGCTAGGTTCCATTTGCACGCAAGGATGGGCTCGAGATGAGGTGCCCTTTGGGACACTACCTTCATTTAACAAGTAATCTATAATAATTTCTTCAAGGTTCGGTTGTAGACATGGTAACCAAAAAGCAACCTACATACATGTGTATGTATGTATGTATTAAAGAACAAGAGAAGAGAGGGCAGGCCAGAAAGAAACAAATTCTACAGGAATCCTACGGCCCGGTGGACGGAGAGACATCTGGCTTCATTCATAAATACATTAAAGGGACACCCGTTTTCATGGGCGACTTCCTGTAACAAATATTACCCTTGTGGGTTCTGCCGCGTTCATCTATTTACCCTGGGCAACGAAAATGTCAAATATTCATTCTCTCTCTCTCTCTCTCTCTCTCTCTCTCTCTCTCTCTCTCTCTCTCTCTGTATTTTGAAGACATTCCAGGACCATTTTAGGAAATATAAGAGGGTAAAGATAGAAGGCAAAACAAAACTTCCTAGCTAAAGCCAAGATTTCAGGGAAACATGAAATACGAGGCATACAACGGGATCCACAAAACAAACGGAGACGTGGTCAGTCGAGCACAATACAATGCAATCGACAGTATTAACAAGCAGTCTAAATCAACTCAATAGACATGGCTACATTAGAGACCTCTGAAACATTTTTAACGGGTAAAGGATGTGCCCGAAATCATCACAGCCTACCAACCAACCAACCACTACAGAGAACAAACGTATTTTCCTATCAAGTAAATCCAAAACAGATTCACATTTCCACCGTAAACTAAAAAGTCACAACAGTGGATAATTCGTGAACAAAAAGTGAAATACTTTACAATTTAGCTGCATCCGACATCTACCAGTTTGCAATGTAGTTAGACATTGATCATAAAACTCATTATACGACGACTGTCGAACTTTTCAGTTCCAGAGGTCCTTAATTCCTCACACCGTTGGGCTGTGGAACAGGTTGTTGCGCAAATGGAACTTCATTAGTTCAAGCGAAGATGCAATGCATTATATTACCCAAGTTAAATTCTCCCTGTCCAGTATTTTAATAATTTACTAAATTTTAATTTATTTATTTTTTTACTAAATTGTTAATTTATGTTTTTTTTTTAATAACTGATCTCTCCATATTTCCCATCACCTTCTTACTTCTCTCAAATGAATTTCAGGTCAATGACCCCTGTGGGCCACTTCCATTTGAATAATGTTCATCTTCTGAATAATAATAATAATAATAATAATAATAATAATAATAATAATAATAATAATAATAATAATAATAATAATATAATAATAATAAATATAATAATAATAATAATCTAATTGGTAATTATTTTTAAACTACCGCACCCCAAAACATTTGTGAAAAGCATATGATTGTTCATCAGCACATCTGAGAAGTTGGGATCAATTTCCAATGGTCAATTTTCCATGACAACCAAACACATCCCAAAGACTATAGTAATAATACTATGTGTGGATAGAGGGGCAGGATTTGGGGACACGGCCCTTGAACTGGGCTACAGCGTCATTCGGAGCGACGTGTGATGAATTGGCGAAATGACGGTGATAAAAATAAATGAACAATTCAAAACTTTCATTTCACCCATACTCCTTTCGTCAATCATTTACTATACTGACACGTGTTGAAAACTTAACAACAACAATGAGACAATACCTTGAAAATAACAAGTCTGAATAGATGTGGAGGGGAATAAATTAAGAAAATCGTTTCGTCTATAAAAATATCCCATCTTTAAAATATCTGCTTCATCTTCCAAAATTTCAAACTAAGGCAACAACGAGTGAAATAACAACTTGAACCACAAAAGAAACAACTCAACACCAAGAAGTACCGTCACTTGTTACGAGATCACCTTTCGACTCCAGCAAACATCGGTAACAAATGTAAAGTCTCTGAGCGCCAAGACATTCGAGAATGGCGGGAGACGACGACAGAAGCACACACCCGCCACCCGAAGATTCGCTGAAATTTCGCTTTAAGAATCTCGACCAGTTATCTGCAGCCTCCGGCAAGGCTACCAACGCCCGCGATTCTCTCGGACAATTCCGACGAGAAACTCATTGCCGAGGACTACGACTTCACGAAACAAATCGATAAAAGCTGCCGCGGCTCCAAGTGACTCTGTAAGACGGGTTACGCCTCATAATCCAGGCAAAATGATCGAATCCTTTACACTACAGAACATTCATGAAAGGTTGACGTCAATACTAATATGAATTGAACTGAATATAGAATCTAGGCCAAAGACCAAGCACTGGGACCTATGAGGTCAATCAGCGCTGAAACGGAAATTGACAGTAAAAGGTTTGAAAGGTGTAACAGGAGGAAAACCTCTAAGTTGCGCTATGAATCAACTGTTAGGAGACGGTGAAAAGTAAGATGGCAGAATGAGAATATGAAAGGAGGTATAGTAAAGGGGACAAAAGGAACGGCAGCTAGGGGCCGAAGGCACGCTGCAAAGAACCTGAAGGCACTACCCCCTATGGGCATTAATAATAATAATGAAAAAAAACACAGATATATTCACCAGAAGCGTCAAATACATCCACCAAGTATGCAATTCATTCTCGGTATTTTTCTTCTTTTTTTCCCCCCCGATCGTTCCCGCCAACCAACCAAGTTTACCTTCTGGCTGTACTCTGCACAAAACGTTTATCGAAACCTCATCTCACCAGACGACTCTGGTAATCAACAAATCTGACTAAATGTTACGAGAATCATTTCAGTTTGCTTCTCTTACCTCAGAATAGAGGACGGTCGACGACAAAAGTACACGACAAAAGTAAATCAACATCCAAAAAAGTGTGTGTGTGTGTGTGTGTGTGTGTGTGTGTGTGTGTGTGTGTGAGAGAGAGAGAGAGATGAGAGAGAGAGGGAGAGAGAAGAAGGAGAAACGAGAGAGAGAGAGAGAGAGAGAGAGAGAGAGAGAGAGAGAATAGCTTTGCGCTGTTGTACCCTATACAGAATCTGCACTGCAGTCACTATATAGGAATTCTAATTTCAATGCACATGATTCACTCAATGTTGACAGCCATCCCCGGATCTAAGAAGTCCCGCCATTTATCTCTCTCTCTCTCTCATAAAAAAAAAATAAAAAAAAGGCTGAGCAAAAAATCAACTCTCCTTTTAACATGCGCATGATATGTAGAAGTAAAACTCTTAAAAGATGAAAAAATAATTCACATTTCATGCTGATGAGAAGTGTAAAAGACAAATTGTTCGAAATAAAAAGTTAAATGCTTTTACTGAAAAATGAGAAGTGAATATGAATTCTATAACTAGATGATAAAGGGAGAAAATAACCAAAGTCTTGGGCATAATAAAAGTGTGCTAAAACCATCACTGTACCATGAGAAAAAGGAAGAAGTCACTCTTGCTATAATACATCAGCTTTTTACTGCTAAGGAAAAAGGGTAAGTAGGAATTCGATGCCTTCAAATTCAAGGTAATGGGACCTGTAAGACTGTTCCAGTTGTTACTCAGCAACGGGACCAACGGCTTTACGTGACTTCCGAACCACGTCGAGAGTGAACTTCTATCGCCAGAAATACATATATCTCACACCTCAATGGAATGCCCATGAATCGAACACGCGGCCACAGAGGTGGCACGCCAACACCATACCGACCACGCCACTGAGGAGCTAGGCCCATCATGCGTTATATCAAATTTATGAGATGTAGAATGGTCGCTCTGACCTCACGACCCCAACGGGACACTTGCTTACCAACGACGTTTTCTGACAACTGTCTGGGATGCCTCTGCCTCTTGCTACAACGTGCTCGTTATTTCTAGTCATTTCCATTTACCTTCATCTTATTCGATTCAATTCATAAATCTATTTTGACTACTACGTAGAAATGGCAGGTAGGTACTGATTGAATTGACGAACCGAATATACAATATAGGCCAAAGACTGGGACCTATGAGGTCATTCACCGCTGAAAAGGAAATTAACACTTAAAAGGTTTGAGAGAGATAACAGGAAGAGAACCTCGCAGTTGCACTATGAATCAACTGTCAGGAGAGGGTGAAAAGGCAGACGGAAGAGAATATGAAAGAAGGTACAGTAAAAGGAATGAAATGGGATGTAGCTAGGAAGGCACGCTGCAAACATGTTACGCCTACAGTGCAGCGCATGAGGTGCACTGACGGCACTACCCCATACGGAGCGTAGCTACTGATGAAACCGAATGAGAGAGAGAGAGAGAGAGAGAGAGAGAGAGAGAGAGAGCCTCTTCCGACGCACCAGAACTTGGTATACATGACGTCACTACAATGACGTCATGTTCCGGGAAATCTTCAAGTAACTTCCTAAACCTGTCGACTTGGGAGCTAAAATTGCTCACTGCTAACGTAACAAAAGCCTTTAGCAAAATTGTATGAGAGAGAGAGAGAGAGAGAGAGAGAGAGAGAGAGAGAGAGAGAGAGGGCAAATTCTAACACCGACAAAAATTTTACATCGGAATAAAGACCACCACCGCAGGATGAAGGACTGCAAAATTCTAGGGAAACCGGGAAACCGCATCTAGTGAGAGACTTGAAAGATATTGGGCGGATGAGAAAAATAACTGATTTTACGTATAATTAAATGTGAAATCATATTAATATAGGACTGAATGTTGGAACCTCAGACACTGTACAAGATAATGGAGCAATATTGTAGCCTTTAAAAAACGTCCCTACAACTTGTTTCCAGAAGCCAAGAAAAACTTTCAAACCCGGTAATAACTATATAATACTTCAACGAAAACAAATGGGTGGTGTTTACAAACTGACGCGTCTTGGTGGGTGAGAGTTCGTTTGTTTAGATACCAGGCAGCGCTTTCCCCAATCACGACATCTAGTGATAACGTACTCTCGAGTCTACGTACGCAGAGCTATAAAGGTTCGCTAACTCTCCCTTTCAAAATAAGTGGTG
>NC_087201.1:50030694-50050694 GCF_015104395.2 Macrobrachium nipponense
ATCTTCCGGTATATTTTGCATCTTCCAATCTTGGATGGTCTGGGATGCAGTTTAGATATTTGTCGAGCTTATTCTTAAACACATCTACGCTCACTCCTGATATATTCCTCAGATGAGCTGGCAACGCATTGAATAGACGCTGCATTATCGATGCTGGTGCGTAGTGGATTAATGTCCTGTGTGCTTTCCTTATTTTTCCTGGTATAGTTTTGGGCACTATTAATCTACCTCTGCTTGCTCTTTCTGATATTTTTAGTTCCATGATATTTTCTGCTATTCCTTCTATCTGTTTCCATGCCTGAATTATCATGTAGCGTTCTCTTCTCCTTTCTAGACTATATAATTTTAAGAATTGTAGTCTTTCCCAGTAGTCAAGGTCTTTAACTTCTTCTATTCTAGCTGTAAAGGACCTTTGTACACTCTCTATTTGTGCAATATCCTTTTGATAGTGTGGGTACCATATCATATTGCAATATTCAAGTGGACTACGAACATATGTTTTATAAAGCATAATCATGTGTTCAGCTTTTCTTGTTTTGAAGTGCCGTAACAACATTCCCATTTTTGCTTTACATTTTGCCAACAGAGTTGCTATTTGATCATTGCATAACATGTTCCTATTCATCATCACACCAAGGTCTTTAACTGCTTCCTTATTTGTGATTGTCTCATTATTAGGTCCCCTATATGCATATAGCTTTCCTTCTCTGTCTCCATAATTTATTGATTCAAATTTATCAGAGTTAAATACCATCCTATTTACCTCTGCCCAATCATATACTTTGTTAAGGTCTCTTTGTAGAGCGTTCCTATCTTCATCACAAGTAATTTCTCTACTTATTCTTGTGTCATCAGCGAAACTACTCACTACCGAATCCTTAACATTACTGTCTATGTCTTCAATCATAATAACAAACAATATTGCAGCTAGCACCGTACCTTGTGGCACACCGGATATTACCTTGGTTTCATCCGATTTCTCATCGTTTGCAATAACTATCTGTTTTCTGTTGTGTAAAAATTCTTTTAACCATCTTCCTACTTTATCTACGATATTGTGTTTTCTAATTTTCTTTGCTAATATATTATGGTCTACTTTGTCAAAAGCTTTTGCAAAGTCTAGATAAACCACATCTGTTTCATTTCCGCTTTTCATATTTTTGAATATGTTCTCACGGTGGACTAACAGTTGGGTTTGTGTACTTTTTCCGGGTACGAAACCGTGTTGTCCTATATTAAACAAATTATTTTTTATTAAATGTTTCATAATATTTTTCTTCATTACCCTTTCATACACTTTCATAATATGTGATGTTAGACTCACATATTATGAAAGAGAGAGAGAGAGAGAGAGAGAGAGAGAGAGAGAGGTGAGTTAAACAATCGGATAATGGTAAGAAGAGAAATGGACAGTCACAGGATACTGGAAAGGAAGTTAGGTCTCTAAGACGACGAACTGAGAATGTATCAAGGAACTGTTGAACAATCCCTCCTTTATGGGAAAGAAGTGCGGATGTTGGAGTCAAATAGAAAATGATGCTGTAGAGATGAAAGGTCTGAGAAGTACGCGTGGCATAAATTGACCTGACACGGAGAGGAATGTGAAGATGCACTGCGGTGGTACAGAAGCTGGATAAGAGCGTGGAAGACCTGCAACTTTTAGGATGCACAGCGTCAAATGGGCACTGGAAAGGAATTTGCCCAGAATCCGCCATTCAATTACATGAAATTTTACGCATGAGTATACCACTGGTCATTGTCTTCTTTTCTCTGAAGTCATCCATGCGAGGATGACGTTTTTATGGCTGAAAACACAGTATGTATACATTTATGTATTTATAGTTTAATACACACACACACACACACACATATATATATATATATATATATATATATATATATATATATATATATATATATATATATATATATATATATAATAGATAGATAGTATAGACATACATACATAATGTTAACCGTGCAAAAAGAACTAATCTAACAAGGAGGGAGCGAAAAGAAAAGAAAAGAAAAGTAAAGGGAATAGTGAGAAAGAAGGATGAGGACGAAGAGCAAGGAAGGAAGAGCCAGAGGGACCTCACGAGGAGAGGACGCAGGAGGAGAAGGAAGGTTGAGGGCCACAGCGGCCGGGGATAACAAGTGCCCAGCCAAACGAGTGACAGGGCTCAAAGGAGTGCCACCACATAGGTTAATACAGTACAAGAGCTGAGCGACACTCCTCCAGCTGGTGCTAATTCTTTATTTTAATTTTTTTTAAACACAGAATTGGGCTGCTGTGTTTTATATACAAAAGTTACACAGTTGAGGGTATAAGTTACACAGTTGAGGGTATATCCCCTCTCTCTATAACGTCAACATTTTCAATGAAATACGTGGGGGGGGGGGGAGGGGTAGATTTTCACTAAATTTCCCAATCGAGTAAATGGAATCCTGCTCTTTATCTCGTGTTGAACGCCTATTAGTCTACGGGTAGAGAAGTCCACGCTGGCATTTGCCACAGTCCTGATTGGTCCCATTATAACTCGCCCCAGGAATGGCTAATTCAGTGTTAGGTTTGCCTGGTCCGAACTTCAAGGCGGTGCATGACGACCCTCCGATAGAGAATAGCCTTCTCATCCCGCCCAGCTAAATTTAATAGTGCGCGCACCCATTAGCAGTAGCACAGAATACAGCATTTAGGCCAGAGGCCAAGGACTGAGGCTTATGAGGTCAATCCGGGGTGAAACGGAACCTGACAGCAAAAAAGGTCTGAAAGGTGTAACAGGAGGAACATTCGCAGTTGCACTATGAATCAATTGTTAGGGGAGGGTGGGAAGTAAGATGAAGAAAGAGAACATGAAAGGAGGTTCAGTCAAAGGAACGAAAGTGGTTGCAGCTATGGGCCGAAAGGACGCTGCCAAGAACATTAAGGAACGCCTACAGAGCACCGCATAAGGCGCACTAGCGACTAGATACCCTTCTAGGGAAAGTACTTGTTGTAGTAGTAGTAGTAGTAGTAGTAGTAGTAGTAGTAGTAGTAGTAGTAGTAAGTAGCACGATCGTCATTACAGTTCGGTATTCTCGCAAACGTAGACAGAGCATTTCCTCTCAAATATATCACCTAAAATAAACTTAAAAAGACCATAATAACCTGAGAGAGAGAGAGAGAGAGAGAGAGAGAGAGAGAGAGAGAGAGAGAGAGAGAGAGAGAGAGAGAGGGGGGGGGGGGGGCCTCTTCCAGCAAACACGTCGTGGCTTGAAATGTTCAAATGGTGGGACGACGGCTTCTGGGAGAAAACTTTGGGCGTCCAGCGGATGATTAACACGAAATGGATAAAGTGATCTAGGCAAAAAAAACCAAGCACTGAGACCCATACGGTCATTCAGCGCTATGATGAGAATGAATGAAAATGGAAATGATATTATGGTAAGTTTGTAATAGACATTTTAAACGGCAATGTTAAAACAGGAAAGCTATCATTTTCAAAGACACAACTGCCATCCAGACCCACTAGAACGATGGAACCCGAGTTATTCAGGTTAACTGCCACTCAGCACAATTCGTACGATGCCATTCTGAAAACTGGACGGTGAATAATGTCCAGAAGCAAAAATGACAGAGCAAAGGCGAGACGAGAAGCAATAACCCTGAAAACGGTCACTCCTGAAACAGCATCAACTACAGCAAGCTCGAGGGAGGGAGGGAGGGAGGGAGGGAGCAGCCAACAGGTAGACCGCCATCTACCGCCTTCACAAAACAACAGAGGGGTCAGGTGAGGCAGCCAGGGAAAACAAAGTCGAGTCACTCTATGAATGAACGAGACGCCTCCATGCCCTGAAACAATGATCTACACTTAACGAACTGAGCCAACCAAGTCAGGCACGCCCATCTACTGCCTCTGACCCAAAACGTTGCTCACTCAGTATATATCGTTTGACCTGAAGATTCCAAAGTGACATTTTCAGCAGACAATATGCTAGCATGCTGTCTAAATGTCAAATGAATGACTTGCTGACATTTGGAAACTAGTTACAAAATACTACTGCCATTTCTAGCGCCATCAAGGATAAATCTACTTTTAAAAGATATCAGTTTTTTCTTCGGGGACGAGAACCAACACCCCCCCCCCCCTTTATTTCATTTTCTTTCTGCCCAGAAAATCGCAATTCACGGAGAAAGAAGATTCGAGCGGACGAAACCACTGGAGGATAGGCCTGAACCCTGAGTAGGCGAGGGAGGGAGAATAATTCGACTACTCGAAAAACGATTACGTACTGCTCCCACAAAAAGGAAAACTCGAACTGGCAAACTTACAGAAAAGGGTCGATCACGTAAGAGGTCTATGGAAAAATCTAATTCGAGCACTGAAGGAGGTCTACTTTACACAGAGCTTCAGGGAATTTACCTTGATAAAAACGATACAAAAAGTGCCAAACCCATCTTCATTACTAATTCAACGCCAAATGAAAGTTAATGACATCTAATGCAAGAATCGGCAAATATTATCGGATAAATGCCAAAACAGGCTTCCCTGAATTTCACTGGTGGAACTGAGACAGTTCAACTTTGGCTGTGTTTTATTCACAGTTCAAATAGTTTCAACCACAATACAACAACACATCTGGAACTCCTCTTCTTGGAAAATGAATAACATTTAACAGCATCAGGAGAAAGTTAAATCTGATGACATCCCCCTTCGTGAAGTATGCATTTTTAATGCACAAGCGCTAAAAATGAGTTTTTCCCAATATAAAGTACATAAATAAAAAAAAAATCCCTTTCTCTCGCGCATCCAAAACTAGGGAGATGAGAGACGGTATCATACTCAACTCCACCAACAGCCGCAGCCGCAGCCGCATCATCATCATCATCAGGGCCTGAACGTCATCAAGCGCATAGCGTGAGTAGACAATCAAGGATACCCCTGACCTTATAAAATGGTGGAAGCTCTACCCACGTGATGTTATTATAGTCATCCAAAGTAGCCCGCCCCTCCCCCTCGCACCTCCACCATAAAGGCATGAGTGAGAAAACTGAGTTGCAAAGTAAGGTGGTCAGGGGTTGAGCGGAGTCCCTCAGACTGAGAGATGCCCTCGGGATGCTGCAAGGGGAGCGGAGGCCTGAGGGTTGCCATCGGCCTAGCACAGACAAAAGGCCGTAGGATTGCACAGGATTTGCACTCAAGGTAAAAACTGTAGGTCAGCATGGGGTTGAGGGGTTGGTTGTCTGTGCCAGGGGCCACAAATTCTACCCTAGGGTGCATTACGAAAGGGGAAGGGGCATAGGTGACGTGCAAGTTGGCTCATTTGAATAGGAATGAAAGGGTCACAGGTGGTAGTCACACGACAGAAATTTGAAAGGGATCCTAAATACGAAATAAAATCAAAGCCTCTAAATGATAATATGCCTCTACATCATACGCCGGGGATGTTCGAAGTTCCTTCCACGCAAGTAACAACACTTACTTACAAGAGTCATTTAACATTCAGCAGCAACAGGCATTCTCGAAAAAGTTACAGCATAAAAACAAAACCACAATTCTTACAACCACGATAGAAATAACGTAATATAATTAGCTGCAAATCACATATATACCGTACATATTAGGTAAAGTACAAAAGGGTATCGTGAACTTAAGTGCAACCATGGCAGAGTATTAAAATGGAACAGTTAAGCGCGTATATAAAAAGTTCTTAATATCTAAAGGATACCCTTTACCATACGTGGGGATAACTAAACTCCATAATGGACTTGGGAAGAAAAAAGAAGAAAAAAAAAAAAACTTTTATAAAAACATATAATACCAAGAAGCGCATAATGGGTCATCCAGGAATCCAATAGATAAAGGTTACAGTTACTCCTTAGCAATAGGTAACCGCGACATGAAAATGTTGCAAGATATCCCACAGCTTCAGTGAAGACGAAGGGGTTCCTGGGTTACTGTCGAAAATCCCCACACACAGCTCGTTTGCTCTTTTAAATTACTTTAATTAAGACTCAAGCTTCAAAGAGAATAATTTTTGGACAAAGAGTCACTGTGGTTGAAAGGGTGATGCTGAAGCTCTTACATCCTAGTGTGATGTGATGTGATGTACGCACTTAAGAAATAATATCATACTGCGTCATATGCGAACAAAACAGTTTCCCTGCGCGCCAGACAAAGCATAGACACTGTCTATTAATAAACCGACTTGCTTGGATAACTGTGGTATAAAGGCTTGTAATAAAGTGCTATCAAGAAAAATAACTATATATAGTACATATATATCCACAACAATAAATCCAGAATGAAATCAACAGATGTCGTCCTTCTAATTTCATGTAATGTCAGTGATTTCGAAGACTTTTAACGGAGCTATGGGTTTTTACACAAGAATTTATCATCATTATTACATAGAAAAAAAAAAAAACAATTACCCTCGGTAAAAAAAAAAAAAAATGACCTTCCGTAAGCGAACCCAGACAAGATGAGATAACTAACACAACCCATATAACCACCACTTGAATATAAAAAGCAAAGGCCATACGCTACAATGCATGCGACTCTTCATGATTCTTCCCCAAGACAGAACTAAGATCATTTCCTATACAATGAATCGATGCCTGATCAGGTCACAGCACCCTTCGAGGCCTCTCTTCTTTAATTCCCCTTTCTGCAATCTCACTCTTTGCTCTTCATCATAAGAATTCACTAACCTTCCCTCCTCGTCACTGGCCTTTATTGCAACGACTTATATATTAACATTCAAGTCAGGCCAATGCAATCTAGTTTCTTGGCGCTGTCGCCAAGTCTACCTGGAATGACTAAAATAAATAAATAAACTCACTATAGTGGCTGAGTAAAATAAATAAACTACACACACACACATATATATATATATATAATATATTATATATATATCTATATATATATATATATATATATAGAGAGAGAGAGTGAGAGAGAGAGAGAGAGACGAGATTAGAGAGAGAGAGAGAGAGAGAGAGAGAGAGTATCCACGTCATTACATCAACAACAATCTTTATAAACCTGGATATTTGGCGGTTCAACCGTCAAGGAATGCCTGCCTTTTAAAATATTTCTTAATGCACATTATGCAATTTATGAGAGACCAAGGGTAGGGGGTAATAATCATTTACATATAAGCCTAGTATAATATAAATAACTGCAAAGAACTCATAAAATGCTGTCTGTGTTATCCCACCGTGAGCTGTTTTTTTTTTTTTTTTAATAAAAATCAAAATGTTCCGTATACTGAAGAATTATCTTAATTGTAGTCGTTCAAAACGACAACATTGTGTCAACAAGAATGCAACAAAATGCTATTATCATGCGTTCCCTCTCCCTCGCCATCTCCTCTGTGTGTGTGTGTGTGTGTGTGTGTGTGTGTGCGCGCGCGCTCGCTCGCCCGCCCCTTGATCGCTACTGACACTGGCGCTAGTGGTACTAATCATGATGAGACCGACCTTGCCTCCACGCCCAAGGTCCTCCTTCAACTTTCTTATTGCACCTCGAGCGCCACCCGGTCCTTATTCCACCAGCGCAAAAACACACAGCTGCAACGCAAAAACACGAACGCACAAACGTACGCACGAACAGAAGTTGTTACCTCATTGACAGACCAGCTGAGGGATGTGTGTGTGTGTGTGTGCCGATCTCCTGGTCTGGTGTTCACAGCCGCTGCTCGATTTTGTCCCCGTTTACGAAAACTGATAACTTTGCCAGCCACGAACCGCTTATTCAATAACTGTCATGTCTTAGTCAACGTTTCTTTATAAAAACAAACTTCTCTTGGCTCATAACTATAAAAATAATACGATTTACTATCAATGAGTCAAATATACTATAATTACAATCACCGATCACGTTGATTTGATTAACAGTATCAAACTTGAGAGGGGGTGGGTCCATTAACTTACCCCTCCGAAACGCCCGGCTGGGAGACTCGTCCGCTTCCGTTCCCCTGACTTTGTTTTGTTTCCTCCTTTACGAAACAACCTGCCTGGCCTCACTTTCTTCCTCTCGTTATTCTTTACTTTTCATAACTGGTTGGATACACACACAGTGAATATACATATATAATATATATATATATATATATATATAATATATATATATATATATATATAAATATGAAGACTACAAAAGCAATAAGACAAAAATTTTGTTGTTCGCATAACCAATGACGGACCAAAACCAACGATAACGGAATTAGGTAACGTAAGCCACAAGCAGCAGCAGATAACCAGTCAGTCAAGTTATGCTCTGGCCTCTGGGCATCCATCTAGTGGCCTTCCTAAGCCAAAATCGACTCCAGGGCTCTGGGTCAACCTACCCTAACATTATCCTGAGAAGGGGAGTGTCATTCTATGACCCTCATAATGTCTCCTTGAGAGTTTGATTATTAAGTTTGATAATAATGATAATGAAGCAGTGAAAGTAAAAATCTCAACTACGACAGGGGTAAATATTGAATCCTCAAAATAGGAATGACGAGAACTACGATAACAGGAGGAAAAATGATACACAATGAAAAGTATTAGAGCTAACATGGGATGGCAAGACAAAAGGAAAAGGGGCAAACCGTAGTCATCTATCTACTTGGCGGCATATTGCCTTAAATGACCCACCAACCCTGTGGATGCAACTCTATACCGTCATAAAACAATGAGATGCATTCGGAAATAAATATTAATTACTGGTACAAATCATAATTCTCCAAAGGAGCACAACTCCATCGGCCACGATGCTTGCAAGCAAGGCAGCCACATGACGATGCACTGACTGGTGCACAGCTGAAATGCTCCTCTCGTAACGGAATGCGCCAGTTGCGCCTTGGGTAAAACAGGAAATTCCTTCCGCGTACCTCATAGGTCATTCAATATTACCTGTGTGAGGCCACCGCTTGTTCCATGACATACAGAATCATTCCCGTGTGGGTTGATTCCTTGAAAAATCAGTAAATCGATACATCAGTAAATCGATACAAAGGCTTCGTTTTTCTCCTAAAATAGTAATTATGTTTTACGCCATGTACAGCCTCAATTCATGTGTATGCTGATTCACAAACGAAAGGAATTCTTTTTGCGTATACAAGACTGTCAAATATGGTCCCACTTGAAACATTTAAAAGAAAAACTTGACATTTTGCGTGTGACCTGCAACTCTCCTCCTAGCCAAACCAATAGGTCCGTGAATCATGTGGACCCTAAAAACAACTTACAAAAAGGACGTGGGCACATGAAGCTAGAAGAGGTCAAGGAAGCCAAAAATTATCAAGGTTGTAACTCTCTAGTTCCATAGCTCTTCCATTTTCCACATGATCCACTAATCTGCTGGTAATTTTTATGGCATTTTTGGATCTTGAAAACGAAACAGACCAATCTTTAAGCTGGGGATACTAAAACACATTCTGACCTAAATGCAAAGTTTTCAAGTAGCACGTTATGGAGCAGATTTGTATCCAACTGAAAAAAAAAAACGGAAAATTCTTCCAAGCACACAATTCTCTCGTTAAAGTTACATTTTTAGAAACTTTCTTGAGGGAAAATTTCAGCGAGATCTTGCCAGTTGTTACATAATTCAACATGCATATAATTGTGTAAAGCAAAGATACAACAAGATCTCAAGAGGGAGAGGTACAGTTATTCCAAGAGATAAAAATGAATGTAACAAAGGAAGGTCAGATGGCTTATAAATATGGACAAGAGGGAAGATGAAAAGTGAGCAGGGGAAAAATTCAGACAGAACGTCCACACCGGACTAATATCACATCTAACCGAACAATGATAAAACCTGATGTAAACATGTTGCTGAAGATGTTTATATGTTTTCATCCTATTCCTAACCACCTGCCACAATATACTGTAGATATGCTTAAATTTTGCATACTAAGTACTGGCAAAAGAAATCTTGTAATACTTTACAACGTCTTTGTACTCAACAACTGCAGAGGAATAATATGTTCAAAATCCGTGCTTTCGATAAATATTTAGAATACGTTCTACTAAATGACTGAAATTAGTGTAAGGGGGGGGGGGGGGAAGGGGGGAATGCACAACCAAAGCACTTAATGGACAGATTTGCATGATTTACTACATATAATATAAACCTTTGACTAATGAACTAAGTTGAAGCAATAAAATCTAACCTCCATAACAAGGGTCCTCATCAACCTGGTAGAGGTTAAGAGACTGCCAGTCGCAGTGAAAAATAAACTACCATTTGTCATTTGACTTATAATATCAAACAACTTCCAGATTATGGAGAGAGGAGTAAAAGCAGTCACTCAAATGTAAATATACAGAGCTGCACTGCACTACTTGGAACCCTAGTGATTATTACTCTCTCCACATTAAATCCTGTGTCATGTGAAAGCAACCTATGGGTTCAATCTCCTTCCCAACTAAGGTATAAACTACATTGGTTTCCCACACAAAACCACTGATAATGGTGTACAGTATTCAATTCTTCTAAGTTTCAAATAGTACTATCAAACAAAAACTTCTAATTTTGAAAACCACACCTGATGTGACCAAAAGCTAGACACATTTGTTTTACTTGCACAAATGGATAAGGCCTAAAATTTCTTGAGCCCTATTAAAAACTTTATAACTGTTGACTTGGAAGGTTATGGGTATTAAATCATACAATTCCTAGTTTATTCATAAACAACATTTACTGCTTCATCTGACTTCTGACTATATTCAACAATCAAAGAAACATTTTTTCTAATCCTTTGGTATCTAGCCTTTCGCTACTGTATAGTAATTTTATTGTATTACACTAACCTGCATGTCACTGCCCAACATTCATCACACAGACTTTCCCTATTCAGTGCTGTTTTCCTCATTAGGATCAACACCTTCAAAGTGCAGGTACACTAGAATTTTTTAAAGAAAATCTTAATTATGGTGACGTTCCCAATGATTAACAAAAAAAACAAAAAAAAAAGTAGTACTGTATTCAACTTTCAACCATCATCAATTGTTATTTTTTAAGGAAACTTTGCTTTTAATTACAGCGACATTAATGTATGAGGCCACACATCATTATAACTATACTAGTTGGTTCTAACATAAGTTACTCTATATGTCTATATGTAGTGTCAAAACACAATGCTTCAAAAAACTCTAAGAGCCCGAAACATGATCTACAGTAATGGATAACTAACATTTCCCACGGTTAACGTTTGATACCAAACTGAAAACTAATTCTGGAAATCCATGACATTAAGGAATAAATAACTTTTACAGTACATCTGAAATAAAAGACAAGAGCACCTAGAAAGACTAAGTACTTCTAACTTCACTTACAAGAAAAAGATAAAGTTGGAAAGCTTATTAACAAACACTAAAGTCAAGAATAGACCCCATATTTATATAGAACCAATATAATATATAAAAACATAAAAAGGTCTACAAACATTAAATTCCGATGGGAAAAATAAGGTCCTTTTATTTTCTGATTTCTAGTTCTTGAAGATAAAAAGCAAATGATAATCTGTTTAAAAAAAAATACAGTGCTTGTAAATTAGCAAATGCGTACATATACTGACGGCACATTCCTATTACATCTGCCTCTTAATTCTCACCTGCCCCATTTTGTCTCTTCCCATCTACTAAGTCCAACTACTTCACATCACAGTCAACCCCCTGGTTTTTGTGGGGGTTGTGTATACCACAACTACTCAACCCCCCCCCCCCCCACAACATTTAAAACCCCTATAAAAATGCTTAGAACTCCTTATTTTGATAGTTCAAACATAAAAAGACATCTAAAATTGCTTATACCTGAGTATTTTAATAGTTTTACCACAAAAAGTATACATTTAGTCATGAAATTAATATGAAAATACACTAATCTGAGTGAATATTTCTCAGTGAAAAATACTGCGAATAGGATGATTTTCTGCAAATAATGTGCATGTATATCCCATGGAGAAATCCGCAAATTGTTTGAGTCCACGAATCCAGAACTGCAAAAATGTGAATTTTCTGCGAATAATGTATATACGTATATGTATATTCCAGGGAAAATCCATAAATTGTTCGAGTACGTGAATCCGGAACCGTGAACAGGCAGGGGGTCGACTGTAATCCTTCAATACCACTTAAATTTTGAAAAACAACTTAGTGGTCTCACTAAACCAGTGAACTCTGCAGTAATGATGAGAGGAATTAGAAAGTCAAAATGCCAAGAAACTGCATTATGTGTCAACCTATAGCCCCTGAAAACATCAACAAATGCAACTATGTCTTTCGAGATGAGAAAACCATAACAATGAAATTGTGCTTGGAATAATGTAGTCTGATAAAGCTTGAAAAAAGTTCTAAATACTAATTGCTCTATGATCAACAACTCAGAAAAACTAGGATGGAGTCAAAAGTCTTTAAGGTGACAGACTTTGAGAATTGATCTGGTAAACTATGAAAATTTTAATGGGTAATTTATACGAAATATTGCATAAGCATCAACTACCCAGATTTCATTCTAGTGATAAGTTATGACTGGTGCATATATATATATATGTGTGAGTGTGTGTGTGTGTGTGTGTGTGTGTGTGTGTATATATATATATATATATATATATATATATATTCACATCCAACTTACAAAATATCTATACTAACAATCCACTGAAAAAGGTTAAAGCAAGACCTTTACCACCTTATCATCTCTTTTTTTTTTTTTTTTTTTTCCCTAAAATCAACAAAGAACCTAAGTTCATGGGCGTGTTACCAAGGATTCAAAAGTATAATATGAACACATTCTGCATCTTGTAGCTATCCTGCTATGTAAGTAGTTTAAAGGATATTTTGCAAGACATACATAATGCAATAAAGTGACCCTAATTACTGCGTTATATCAATGTTGAATAACAAGTCTACTGCTAAAATAATAAAAGTTTACCTCCTTCAGTAATTCAACTTTTCTGCCTCCTGATCAATTCTATTATAATGGGGTTAAAGGTTTATGCAACCAAAGAAACTTATAAATTGCCAAAAAAGGCAAACTATGTATACATTATATGAAAATAACTTCTGTCTATTTTTCCTTTCTAAATCTTAATACAAAATAGTTAACTACAGTATCAATGACTAATGAAGTAATTAACCTTTATAGGATGGCTAATTACTATATAGTATTAAGCACACCCCCAGACCGGGCAAAGGTTGGCCAATTTAAGAAAAAAAACAATCATTGTTAAGTGGTAATTCTGCAAATAGACATGGTGTAAGGAAAATAATTCTAAAAATGTCTGTAACTCCCATTGGAAGTTGCAAGTAAATATTTACAACCCTGTGCAGGCCTCTTTTTCCAAGACACTCATAAAAATATGATAATTTTACCAAATTATACATATTTTTTCTAATAATTTTTTATTCTAATTTGTAAAATTACAATTACTGCTTGCACAATATGATAACAGACAAGAACTAAAATCAGTAACATATTCTGAGTACAGTTGTTGTAAAATATTTACAAGATTTACCAAAATGGGGAGATGCAGTAACTTTTTGTGAGGTATACATGTTTCTTCTAATATTTTTTTGCACTTTATCTTAGCAAAATTACAATTATAGCTGGCCTATCATAAAAGAAAAAGATAAGAAACAAAACCAAAAGCAAATAAATATAAAGATGTCATGGGATAAGGAGGGGCAATACATTCCCCAAACAAGTCTCAAGGCACACTGATCCCTACTTAAGTGATGTCAACATCTCCCCTGTTAAATTCTTCCAAATTGTACGGCACGTAATATTAATACTCATAAAATTTTGCCTGTCCATTGCTCAAAACCTGTTATAGATCATTATGTGATCAAGACTGTCCATTAAGGGCAAATGTTCTTACAGAGCTCATGATGATGATGATAAAAAAAAAACCTATAGTACTGTCGAGATATATAAACAAGATAGCCTACCCTTATTAGGTTAAATACAATTCCAAAAAACAACATAAAAGGCTCACATAAACAACATAAAAGGCTCACATAGCTAAAGCAATATAGGTGAGATATAAAGTGGAGTATGACATTAAAAAACCCTAATTACCAGATTTTCTCTGCTATTAAACTTTCTTCTATCACCAAACAAGGATAGCTGATGGACCATGTTAGCTGGCCATGACTGCATACTACTTAGCCATGCAAGAATCACAGATGGAAGAGAAAAATTTCAGTGATATTTATGAATGAGCAAATTAGTGTGATTGAACTTATGTGTATGCTCCATTTTTCTTTTGTAACAGCTCTTACATGAATGCTTCATGGTTCCCTTAGAAGAGAGGGGAGGCCTACACCTGAGCAAATGAAAACTCGAGTTGGGGATCAACTAGGATGATCTGCTTGGGAGAGCAAGAGACAACAATGGCTTGAGAAATCTGGTACAGACTGCTTGCATTGCATGGCATAATTCAGTTTAATCAAATCTCTCTCTCAATCATCACCTTTCAAATATTAACTTATATACACCCATCATGAGTGTGCTGTATGTATGTACATATCATATATATAATATATATACTATACACAAACATATATATGTATATATATATATATATATAGTAAACCCCAGAATTTGCACTCACGATTCAATGACTCCCCTATGTGCGAATTTTTCTACAGACCGTACACACCTATTGTCAGTGGAAAATCCTCCTACGTATTCGTGGTATTTTATATATGAGAAATATTCACAAATTACTGTATTTTCATGACTAAATGCAGTTTTGGTAATAAAACTATTAAAATATTCAGGCACAAGAATTTTAAGTTTATTTTTTTACTGTCAAAATAGGCAGTTCTAATATCTGATTGTTCACCGAAATGTACTCATTGCTTAATTTTACATTTCTGCTTATTTTAAGAGTCCTTTTTAGATTAATAAGGCAATCTTAGATAAACTCAATGGAAGAAAATTGAAAGATTACATTGGGCACACTGCTTCTTATTGTGTTAACTGAACTTTTACAGTGCATGAAGTTTTCATATACAACTTTGTTTTACATTACAGTTGCTAGTTATATAGTTCCAACAAGTAAAGAAATCTTATTTATATATACTATAGTGGTTATTCAGCAACGGGACCAACGGCTTTATGTGACTTCCGAACTACGTAGAGAGTGAACTTCTATCACCAGAAATACACATATCTAACACCTCAATGGAATGCCAAAGAATCGAACTTGCAGCTACCAAGGTGGCAGGTCAAGACCATACAGAGCACGCCACTGAGGTGCTTATGCGAAATTAGAGGAATGTATTTCTGGTATAATTAGAAATTCCTTTCTCGATATAATGTGGTTCGGATCCCACAATAAGCTGTAATGTTTGTTTGTATGGTGTTTTTATGTTGCATGGAACCAGTGGTTATTCAGCAGCGGGATCAACGGCTTTACGTGACTTCCAAACCACGTCAAGAGTGAACTTCTAATAATAAGCTGTAGGTCCTGTTGCTAAGTAACCAACTGGTTCCTAGCCATGTAAATTAACATCCAGTCCTTCGGGGCCAGCCCGATGAGTGTTACTCAGCTCAGTGGTCTAGTTAAACTTAAGATATAATTGTAATTTTTACGTCCTGTTACCAAATTACCTGAGGTTCTATAACATCTCGTTAAAGGCGTCTGAAAGGTTTTGTTGACTCTCAATTGCTGTGTGTGTGTGTGTGTGTGGGCAGAGCCTGGTTATCAGTAGGCTCGGCTATCGGCAATCTTTGATGGCGTTTGTCTAGTGCCAAAAATCAGTACTTCCCAGTGCCGAGATGCGCTTATAATAGTTGATTTTCAGTTATCAGCGATTTCCGCTATTCAAGCCTTATGAATGGAACCCCACCAATGCCAGGGACTGCCTGTGTGTTTGTGTAGTATATATTACAGGTGCACTGATCTGCAAGAAAAAGATACAGTTTCCTTCAACTCACCCTCCCCCCCAATAAAAACAGCCAAATATTCTTCATAATCGCCATCATTCTACTCCAAGTAGTACTGCTCTTTCATCTCCACCCTGGAGTAAAACTTCATCTCTACCAGATCCTGATAGTCCCATCTCAAAGATCAAACTCTAAAAACAACTGAATAGCTTCAACACAAATGTAAGATAAACTTGCAATCCCTATAACAAACAGCCAATTAATACTTCTGGCTGATTAGTGATTAGTTGTCCATCTGCGGCAAGACCATTATCCTCCATAGTTCAACTTCCAACCAGAAACAAAAATTTGTTGTTGCTCCCCAGTGATATGAGCTAGAGTTGTGAACACTGTAGGCCTACATGTATATAAAAAAATTGTGTTATGTATATCTTAGTTTTACCAGTACCTATTATCAAAACTAAGTACTATTAATAAACAAGCTGAGATTTCTAAAACAAACTAATATGTATACTATCACTCTCCATGTGAATGGGTACAGCACCATGAACTTGAAGAAAAGCCTTGATTTTGGGAGAAGTTTGGAAAACCAATATTGACCACTTCTAGAAAACTCAGGACATATTCAACAGAATATAAATGAAATCTAATGTCAGAAAGGGAGACCTTGAGGACGAAGTACTACACGGCACAAAAGTACCGGAATTAGTAAAGGGCCTAAAATACAAAATGGCTCAAACATTATAACTCTGGCAAATGAAATGCACACACTATAAAGTTTCTAAGTTCCAAAGGAATAACCACAAATTATTCTACAACAAAATGCTGTCATGATTAAGGTAACTTTGGATTAGACATACATTAAAAGTGACATCATTGCAATACAAACTTGCACTTGCATGTTTTGAATCTCCATACAAACTCTTTGCAGGCACACACACACAAAACTTCCATGATTCTTTTAGGTGCACGTTGTTCAAATATGAGAATGACTACTATGTATTAGTCATGAGCCAAAGGCAGCAACATAGTCTGGAATGTGTCACATCATGAAGTCATCATTGAAAAAATAAGATATATAGTACAAATGAATAGTGTAGATTTGTTTGGAATTCATCAATAGCTGATAGGTTCCAAGAACTTTACTTATATAGTCTTTAATCCCAGGGGATAATACTCATATGCAAAAATTTTAAAGTTGTGTTCACAATGTATTCTACATCACAACACAGCTATCACATTACTAATTCAGCAAATGAACCCTGGTTTGACAAAAAAAAAAAAAAAAAAAAAAAAAAAAAAAAAAAAAAAAAAAAAAAAAAGTCAGCAGACTTTTTGGTGGTGTAACTCACATTTTTAGTTTCCTTGATCATATGCTAACAGATTTAGTATTGTGGTACAAACTCCCCCCCCCCCCACAACAAGTATAGGTAGGAAGCACTGTCAATATACCTACAGAGTTCTTGGAAAAATCCCACATATACCAGAAATGGGAAACTAACTGTCACAAATATCAGAAAAAGAAGCTAGGTCAAAGTTCACAGGCCAATGATATGAAGAACTAAACTGCTACACAATAGTAGTTCTACCCTTTATAAATCTGTGGGCAACAGTTACCTAGATGACTTTAATTCAAGTAACCATATAACACAACAGGTAATACACATAATAGTTAAGTCAATAAAACTGCACTAATTATGATCACGCAACTTATCAGCTCATGTCAAGGGGATTTATATAATATTTTGTTTGACAAAGAAGATTTCTACAGCTCATGCTGAAAAGTTTAACATTATTAATCTGAAATTATTTATTTCAACTGTGTTACAATTGAGTAGATAAAGGGTAATTCCTTGTGGTGCTTAAATACACTATAGATGCCGACAGTACTACTCCAATTTCACAGAAAATTTTGAAAAAAAAAGTCAACTGTTGTCCGAAAGCATGCCTAGTTTTACATAAAGCATACCATGTACCAAGTATACAGTATTATAAGAGACCTATAGATCAAGCTAACCTAAAATAAAGTCATGAATTTTATGCTATAGGAGAATACCAAGCACCACAATAACACGAAGCATATACTGTATCATCTGAATAATTTGAGGCACTGTAAGGAATCACATTGTGTCATTATTATTGCTCAGGTATTGGGACTTACAGGGTACCCAAGGGCCCCAAAATTACAGATGCCATAATCGAGATGAGGGTGAACTGTCATCTAGCCTTGTCAAAATCTTGGAAGAAGGCAGAGGTGTTTCATGTCTGAATTCAATCCATGAATACAGATTCCATGAATGTTATGAAGGCCTCAAGCAACTTTCTCCTTTTTATTTTTAACAATAAGTGAAGCTACAATTTCCAATTATGTTATACCCACACTCCCCTGAGAAATTCTGATGCAACTGGCTTAACCTCGCCTGGAAATCCAACTCCAAAACAAGATGATGACCGCCACTAACCACTGCTGCTTTATGGGTGGCTATACCTTACTATCCTCAAGTGCTATACACAACAGAATTAAACAGGCAAATGAATCGCTACCAGTGAAAATAACCAAGCTATCTCATGGTAGTTGATGATCGACACGAGACTAATGCTGTGTTTTTACGTTCTAACACCTCATTCATTCAGCATGTGAACCAAGGGTTCATAGCAATTGCAAAGCCCAACATACAGGTAGACTTCCATTTACGATCTTTCGAAGTTGCACTAAGGTTATCAGTTACAATGATTTCAACAATATTTTGAAACAAATTTTTAATTTTGTGTGCAACGGGCACAGGCAACAGTACAGTGTACCATACGTTGGCCCGAGAGGCATGGATGTGGGTATCTCATCCCTGACCTTGACCTCACTTGTGCTCACAATCTACAGAGTTAAGTTGGATCAGTGTTAGCGATTTTTGTGCGTTTTCCTTTTTGTAAACAGTTTACACGAAAATTTGTGTACCGTATATTTCGGCGTATAAGTCGACCCTTTATCCCCAAAAAATCATGCCAAAATTAGGGGGTCGACTTATCTAACGGTAACAAAAAGTGAATCTTTATTATTTTGGCATATCGATACAGGAATCCAGGCTTTACAGTTGGCTAATAACAATGACAGCCTTGTTGAGGTAACTATGTATGTAAATACCAGTATTAAAAACATTTCACACTGTAATACGACAGTAATAATACATTAGAACATCCATTACCTTAAATAAAATGAAAAAAATCAAAGTAACTTGAAGAAACCCCAATCGCACAGCAAGTGTAAACATTGCGTAGCCATTTGTAGTAAGTAATTGAGAGGGATGCGTTTACTCTGACAGTTTTGTATTTACCGGGGTATTGTTCAAAAACATTTATGGTATGAAATCTTTATTTATCACTTTAAATAAAATAAAAAAATTTGTATTTAATGGTAAATATGTATTTAAAATCCTTCTAAATGACTTGAGTCATCGTCACTTGACTTAAACAATTCATCAAACAAATTATCATTCACGGTTTCATCATAAGCGTATGATTGGCCTCACATATGTACATTCAGGTTATTTCATATGATACGTTTTACCCTGCTGCTTATTTTGAGCGTACGGTTGGCCTCACATTTTATAGGTCGACTAATATACCCGATATTAGTTAAAATCATAAAAATTTACTCAGAATTGGGGGGTCGACTTATACGCCGAAATATACGGTAATATCAGCATGTCTCCCAAACCCTCAGTTGAGTCTCCTGCTGGTGGTTTGGCCAATAAGAGGCAATCCATTACTTGAGAGAGAGAGAGAGAGAGAGAGAGAGAGAGAGAGAGAGAGAGAGAGAGAGAGAGAGGAGAGAGAGAGACAAAGAGAGGACTGCTCTTTCCTCAAAATCCTAACCCCCCTGTCCTGTAACACCTAAACTAACAGCTGAAGAGGAGCTAGTTGATGATCCTGCTACTTTTTCATGGTTCTGTTTTTCATTTTTCTTTTTTTTTTCTTTTTTTTTTATAAATAGCCATCAACAGCCTGACACTGCTCAAGTATGCCGACGATGGATTTAATCTTGTACAGTAGTACATGTCTGATTCTTGTTTGTGTTATTCAATATCTCTGTTTGTATTGAATTATCTTAAGTCTATCTGTACTGAACCTTCA
>NC_087201.1:50053194-50075694 GCF_015104395.2 Macrobrachium nipponense
ATATGGATGTCCTCATGATGTGACTATGGGACCGGATCAAGAAACGCATTGACAATAAATGTATATACGAGAAGTGTGTGTCCCTGCACCCTTCCCCTGCTTACTATAGTGCCCTTGGATATACTTGAATATACTATATATATATATATATATATACATATATATATATATATATATATATATATATATATTATATATGCCACCAGTTAGGCACCCAGACCTGTTTTGAGTACTATACCAACACCCATGTGGGTCAAGAAGTGGACATGGAGCTTGCAGCCACATCCCTGTGGACTGTTGAGAACCAGAAGACTTGTCCTTTTCACTGGAATCCCTTCTAAAAAGTACATAGGTGTAAGGTAAAAGATACTTTTGTCTATTTTCCCTCACAAGGAATGTTAAAAAAAAAAATGCAATCTGTTCCACATTCAAACTCTGAATTGCAAAATCATGGAGAAACTAAAAACTTGATACAGAAAACTTCCTAAATATTAGTTCCTTCATACACAAACAAAGACAACTCTTGAACACATTTTTATTTTTCTTCTACTTCTTATTACATAATAAGTATATACAGGCAGTCCCCGGGTTATGACGGTGTCGGCTTACGACGTTCCGAGGTTACGACGCTTGTCAATAGATGTTATTTCCAGGGTTACGACGCATGTTCCAGGGTTACGACGCCTACAACACTCATCTGGGAGATGAAATATAACACCAAAAATGCAAAAATAATCAATATTTGAAGGCTTTTTTATGAAAAATGCCATAAGAATGCAGTTTACATAGTTTTCAATGCACCCAAAACATTAAAAGTAAGGTTTTCTTAGGATTTTTGACGATGTTCCGGCTTACGACGACTTTCGGCTTACGACGCGTCTCAAGAACGGAACCCCCGTCGTAACCCGGGGACCGCCTGTATACACTTTTCACCAATCTGTTGTCATCCATTCTGTCTATGTAGCTAAGACTAAACATCTCAAAATAAGTCTACCACTTAACTTGCACTATTCTTTTTACCATTTTTACATATCTTTACAACTCCCATAGTCTAGCTCTTCTTTTATTACATTATGAAGACAGTTCATCTCAACACCTTCAATCTTTTTCTTTCACTTACATTCAAGGTCAACACTATATCCATATAAGAGATTTGGTTCAACAATTCCTAAACTCTCCCCAAACTTCAAAACACACCCTTATACCCTCCCTGCCTTACCTTCTAGGATTACTCGCTTCTTTCCACACCCTAACACCATCCCTTGTATTTGCTCCCAATGCCTGTAAGAATGAATAAATTTTATTCTTCCATTCATTTCCTTATCTCCAAGGTTCCCATTTAACCAAATAACCTGCCATGTTCATTACTACTAACTTTACAAGCACTTCCAAACTCTCCCAACTAGTTACTGAAGTTTATCATCTAAATCTATACTGTATCATCCACAAACACCTACCATCATTAGCTCAACACCTACATCTCCAATCTTATCTTCTTTCACCACTCCATTCATTCAGGCATTAAAAAGACATAACAAATCTTTGACTAAGTCCCACTTTTACACCAAACCAGTCCCTCTCCCAAAGCATGTGCATTCCCTGCACATGCTTTGCTTCCATTATTAGAACTTTTTAATCTTCTCAACTTATCTTCTATCCCATAACTTCTTAAAAGGCTCCACATTGCCCCCTCTACTGATAGTGTGTATTTTCAAACTTCATTCATAACCATTCCTTTGGAACCTCTCCCTTGTCTACCCATACCTTACACACCTTGGCAACCCACTCAACTTCACTCTCATCATTGTATCACAGGATCTAATCTGTTATCACATCAACTTCTGGTGTCTTACACTCTTCAAATTACTTAATTTGACCTCCTTAGGTCACTTTCACATTCAGCTTTGCCTCCCTCTTCTTCAATTCTCAACATTGAACACATTCAAAACATTAACTTTCGACATAAGATGGTATTCCTTTTACATAGCGTGCGCGCACAGTAAAGGAAATCTCAGATAATACAGTACATACTGAATGGTTATGTAGAAAAAAAAAAAAAAAATAAAAAACCATTGGGTTTATCTTTAATACAGTATTCCCTGAAAAAGATATAGAATTTGAAATATATAAACATGATGCTTGTGAAGGACTTACTTTCCCTACTTAAGTAAGGGAGACAGATCAAAGAAGTTCACCACTACCAAAGAGATGCCACTTTGCTGCTCAGAAATTGGGAAAGAAAAAATTATCTTGTTATTTTGCAATAGAATTAAAAAGAAAGGGTCCTGTAGGCAAGAATAACAATAAAGAGATGGCATAACATAAAGTATATGATGAAAACTTATGTTGATCATACAATGCACATTTTAATAAGCTAGTTTGAACTCCCATAACTGCAAATTTTGAATAAATTAGTTTAGGGTACTGATGAAAGAATACAAAAGTTAACAAATAAATGATGCTATTGAGATTTTGTCATCAAATAAAAAAACTCATATTATTGGACATATCAACACACAACTGTTTCCAAATACTAGCTCGTCACAACACGAGCAAATTGACATAAATACAGCATCCAACTATTGTCAGTTATTCTAATTTTTTAACAAAACTTTAGACATCTAATATTTTATCAAAACTTAAGACAAAGGTCTTTAGAAACTAACCATCACAATCCTATTATGATTAAAAACAAACCACAATGACAAAAAAATAATAATAAAAAAATCAATAAAATTAAAGCATTTATATAACATAAATGTACACCTCTCAAGTGAAACATGAGACAATAACAATGAATAAAACAAATATATATTATTTTACCAACAAAACAATCTGCAGTAAATGAACACCAGTGATATTGTATAACCAGCCTTGCAACCAGACTATACAGTCCAAAAAGTAACAAATATTATCAACGAGTTACTTAAAATTTAATTTTAATTGGGGGCTGGGCAAACTAAAGTGCTACAATAAAAATAATAGACTACAGAAAAAAGCAATGAGGTATGAATGGCAAATCAGACAAATTTTTCAAAATATGACTACTGAATTCTCAATAAATTATGAAATATACTTTAATCCCATAAAAAAATCTAGCTAAAACATTTTAGAATATACCAAACTTCAGTTTAAAATACTGTACGTTTCCCACCATACAAATCAATACACATAAATAGGTAAACTGCTGAAAAATACTGGATTTCCTTCCCTTTCAGATTGCAGTTTTGATTCTCACTTTAAAATTTCTCATTGGGCTGCAACATGAATTATCACTACTGTCAAATATATGGCTCATGGTTAAAGGCACCAAAATGTTCTAGTCCAAGTGATACATTAAAAAATGGTATACATTACCTCTTGAAGCATTTTGTTAAAGAAAAATTTACAAAATTACAAACTACAAAATCATATCAACAGCTTCCATGTGAAAATAAAGTGATAGTACAGTACTGAATAAATTTGACAACTCAAGGTGATAGTCTGAACAAAAAGCATAACTTATCACTTCCCATATATACATAGTGTAAGAAGCATATAGTTTGAATTTGCCTTTAAAAATGTAATATATAGATTATCATCTTACGAATGAAAATGTCATTGACAATAACAAACTCCTTAATGATTTACAAAGTGAGAAAAGCCTAAGTAGCCACCAAACTTGATAAATATTTAATGATAATAATGAAAAAAACATTATTTACCCAAAGCTGTGTAGTAAATCAAATTACCTACACCAGTTTAACAAGATGTTTCACAATAACAAACACCTTAAGAGTATTTTTTAACATTAAAAGTATCCCATAGATAACAGCATTACCATAATTTCTCTGAACTTTGCATCACTTAACATTTATTAATCAATTTTACAAGCTACTGCTAAATGCTTCATGTCTAATAACCTAAGCACAAAATGTCATAATAATTATTGAAAAGCGTAGTCTGATATGTTGAGAGGATAAGCCTTTGTGACCCTACGGTATAAGTTGTCCATTAAACTCATAACTTTAATTACTTGAATAGGCTAAATCGTTTTATACTCACCTCAGCCTTTAGAAGAACCTATTTAACAATGAAAAACCAATCTTAAGTATATGCTAATAAAAATGTAGCCTTAAATATGTACGCACTCGTAAAATACTTACGCATTTGCTTGGCTCTTTCTTTATCTGCCAGCTCATGTTTGTGCCAGGGGTCATGCCGCTTGTGCTGATTAGGGGGGGCCACGGTCACCCCCCAGGACTTGTCCATGGCTTGGGCTGCCGCGGCCGCCCCTCCCACTCGCCCACTGGCTGCTGCGGCGCCCGAGCCGTCCCCCCCTCCCCCACTCACCAGCACCATGGCACCCCCGCCTGCATGGCCCGGCCCGGCCCCACCTGAGTTCTCGCACTCCCCTAAACTGGCTATCCCCGCACCTGCCAGGCTCTCTCGGCTGCTGCCTTTCACTGTCCAGGATGTTCCTGGAACGTCCACCTCCCAATCACCACCAACACCACATCAATCACTAACACTTCTTTCTCTTATTTCCACTGGTCATCCCTTTTCCAAAGTCCATCAAACCAAACCTGATTAGCCTAACCTAGGCTATACCTTAAATACAATTTGTCTTCTAGGGATCACAGTTACTCAATCACAGCCTTTCCTATTTTCTTATAGTATCATACGGACCTAGATTTTATCCACTTAAAAATTTCTAACTGTAAGTTTCCTAAAGATACCTTCAGTGTCTCGCGTTATTCCAGTGATATGTTTGAGATTCACGAGTGCTTGGCTATATATCCTAGAGGGTCACCATGGTCGTACTCAACAACTTAAAACATTTCCAAGACTCATCACACAATCCATGGATGGGCTAACAAAACTACACCTCTCTTCTTCCTTGGTCCCCTTGCAATTATGATCAGTGAATGTGCACCATCAGCTGATTCATCCTCCTGCATATTTGGTGGCTGTTCAAACACTCACACCACGACGACGACGACGACGAGACCATTCCAGGAGCCTTTGTCGTTTACCTAAGCGTTAAAATATCACACCAACTCATCAACTTAGTCTTAGCATCATCGTGAGATGAGGATTAAGAGAGTCCTACGCCGTTGCAACGGATTCCTGCTCCTCCTATACGGCCTTCCTCCTTCCTTCCTTCCTGCCTTCTTCCACTGACACAGGAGGAGAACCTCCACCACTTCCTTTTTCGACACTTTCTAGAGACCTAAATCAATCGGGTTTTGACGATATAGTGTCAAATGGTCCCTTAAAGGATGATTTCTTGATGGGTTTCATTGAAGTGAAGCAGCATGTGCCTAATATTTGTAGGGAATATATTGATCTCACACTAAGTTTGTTTACGTTTTGGCCGTCTGGGCGAGAGTGTGTCCTCCCCCGCGCGGCAAAATGGACCCGCCCTCAAGGGTCAAAACACTCGCCCCAAAACACTAATAACACTCTTATTTCTCCTCCGTTCGGGGCATTTCGTGTGCCACACTTTGATATACACACTCTGGGTGGTAAATAAATACCCTTCGACACTGTAACTTAACGTTAAATAGCATAAAAGAGGCACTCCTTGCCACAAACATGAACAATCGCCAGTCCGTCCACCATTTCTTATTTGAATGCACACGTTTAATCACTCGCTGACGTATATCTAGCCTTTCCTGTGTATTTATTATATTATTAACATGTGGTACAAATGTCCGCAATCACATATTTCACAAGTATACTGATCCCACTGTGCAATTACCAAAATAATAGACAAAATCGATCTGCGGAGAGTAGGAGCGCACTCTTCAAATATGGCAGCAGCGGTCTTCACTAAGGCTTGTTGAGTGCACCAGCAGTAACCAAACCTAACAAAACTTTATGCAACTGTTCGTTCAATTCCCATAATTTTCGCCTTCGTATTTGACCTTTTTAACCAGTTTACGCCAAAATTTAATGTGTTTTTTCGGTTACATTTATAAATCATGAGTAAATTGTGTATTTTATTAGGTATACTGAAACTTACAACTTTAACGCATGCCTACTACGCTGCGTAATAATGACCGAAACATAAAGAAACAAGTTGAAATGTGTCAAAAAAGCTAAATCTTCTACGAAGACCATCGTCCCGTTCTCTCTCTCTCTCTTTTAGCAGAGACATTACCTCACTAACCTCTACTCTCTGCACTTCTACAACATCTACCGTTGCAATAATATTTTCTATTTTATCGTTTCACATATTTACCCCGCCATGACCTGAAACGTCCGTTTTACATGCCTTTGTTTTATCTGTGGGGTTTAATGCTCTGCTGCCTCATATGGCCGCACATCGTCCTGTCACATTTTCTAAAGCTCCGTTTAGTATATTTAGTACACTGAACCGCTTTTAATGCAAGTTCATTCTAATACCAGTTGAGTAGTCCGTGTGCAGAATGCAAGTCTTTTTAGTTCTGCCTCAGAGAGAGGGCCAATTACTAAACTGATATCTGAATAAATAATTACTAAACGTTCGTGAATTTAATAGTTCCAACAAGAGAAAAATCTGCCACCCGAGGGACTGAAAACAGGATAATCAACTTTTCACGCTTTTTATCCTATGGTCCTTATTCATTAGCATAAAATAATGCCACGAAGATCTATTACTGTAGCCTGAGAAAGAGCTAACAGCTATATTTTGTGATGTGTTGGGCTAGCGTGGTTCCCTTAGCAACAGGGCGGTGATGTGGTGGTGTAACTTGGCCTCTCATTGGTGTGCGCGGCAACCCAGACGACTCTACTGACAGATTAAGCCAATCAGAAAGCCTGTAGCAAAGCGTGTGGACACTAGAGGCTAATGCGCGCGAGAGCCATATTCTTGGAAGACGTACCGAGTTTATTTTAATCTTGCATGGTTAATCTAAGGATAAATATGACTTCTTTATATATGATAAAATGAATCCTAAGACAAAAAAAGGATGCTGCGCCGACGGATGAGAGCTGAAGCAACGAAATGCACGTTGGTAGGAACTGCATAAAGAGAGAGGGACCAGCTAAGCTCGGGTTTATTTTGATCTGGCCAAAGGGGAATGAACTGTTAATGGGTTACTTGGTATCTTAGAATTAGGTCACTGACATTAGATTACCATTTTATTATGACAAGCACCATTATCAGGAAGACCTTGTTGGGAATCCGAAAAACTCTGCGTCCGACCTTTCTTTACAAAGCTAAGTATGAAGAAGCTTTAGTCACGACGTTACACGGTCGGGAACAGCTGATGCTCCTCGGGGAGAATTAGACATCCATCAAGTTTTTCTGATGTTATGAATTTCAGTGTACAAAACGATAATTTTAGCATTAGAGATATGATTTATCTAAAGTCAATCAATATTTTACGCAATGTGTTATCACGCAGAAGTGTTGCAAATGCAATTTACATGGAAGGGTAGCTTCTCGTCAAGAAAAACCAACAAAAATCAAAGCAAAAATAGAACAGCAGTTCTGAAATAAAGAGAAGGCTGTTTCTTGTTCCTTCCTTGCGTGAATTTGAATATAATTTCGATTTTCGTAAACTAATGAGCGAAAATATTCTTTAATGCACTTTCTTTTTAATATAATGCCAAACTTGGCTTTGCTACTCACTGAATCCAGTTGCTTCCAAACAAAATCAGTCTCATTTTAGAAAGAAACTGAAAATATCCACAAAATATCAAGAACCTCAATGAGTAGCCGGCAGTATATAGGATTTTATAATATGAAATAATCACAGAGGGATATTAACAACACCAATAACAATAGGTTTTAAATTTCTGTTCGGAGCAGATATTCGGCACTAGTAAAGTTGAGTAATTAATTACAATTAGAAAAAAATGGTTATTACATTTCCTATGGTGATCGATTTGTCTAATGTTAATGATTATTAATGAAAACCATATAATAAAAGTAATAACAGTCGGGGCCCCAACTTATAAGGCTGGATTTCGGTTGGTTTTGCATGTTAATGTTTTGCAACTATTATGAATGTGTTCTTAGCATTGCCAGGAAGTGGGAAAATGTCGCCATTTTTCTGTGGACCTTGACAGAGGGTCAAAGCTGAAAAGTCTTTTTTTACCCGGCGTACTATCACGCTTTGTTCCAGAGTCTGGAGTGCCAGAATGTTACATTGTGTTTGCTAAAGTGTTACTGACAAATATTCATTACATAATGTTTATTTATCCTGTTTATGATGATACAACTACCTTTGATAGATGCACCTGCCCACGAATGGCAATTCTAATCACAGTCCTGAAACAGACACAACAAATCAATTGCATGATCATGGGACCTGATAGAAAGAGGTTATCACCATGGACATGGCCTTATACGAACGAGCCACACAGCTTGAGATGACAAGGGATGATTGTGAGAGCAAGTGGGTGCCGAGACTGGACGAGATGCATATTGTGATGGCTGCATTGCAGGCAGATGGGAACGCCGTTGAAGACAGTGGGCTTGACGAGGCTTGGAGTGAAGCTGACATCTATGGCTCAGCCACAAGACAGATCCTAGAAGCCAAGCACATGAAAAGACCCCTGGAATCACACATACCACAGTCCAGGCCCTCTACGATCTCTATGTAGAATTCTTCCTAGATCATCCTTATCTGAAGGGGCCATGCTAAAGGCAGCACAGTAGCTTGTCCAAAGATGTGTTCAACACCTGCAACAAGAGATGTTGTAGGCGCAGCAAGATATACTAAATATCCTTGATTCACAAAGGGTACTGAAATTGATGGCTGATTTTGATAAGAAGGGATCACTCTTCAATTTTGTGGGGACCTACATGAGGATGGTATTACTCATATATGCATTCATACGCGCCACCCATGATGGTCTTTGGGAGCTGCATCTGTCGTCCCTTGGTACTCTGTGCAAGTACTTCTTTGCTTATGACAAGCAAAAGTATGCCAGCCTGGTTCCACTTCACCTTGTGGAGATGACAGCAATTCACAGCACAGATCCAGACATACATCAAGTGTTCATGGATGGAAACGTTGTAGTCAAAAAAAAAAAAAAAAAAAAAAAAAAAAACAGTGGCGGATTTAAGTTGGGGGGCCACCTGGCCCCCCTCCCTTGGATATGAATAATAGAGCATTGTTTTCTTTCGCTAAATCATAATTAGTAGCAAACATTTGCTTAGTTAATGATTATTTCAACAACAACTACTACTACTACTGTGTATATATATATATATATATATATAGTATATAATATATATTTATATATATTATATATATATATTATATATATGTATAACCTGAATCATGAAAGTTTGGAACGTGACAAATCCACAAATAAAGGTATAAGCGCGAGGGAAAATAATACAACCGAGTTCCTGCAAGATCTTTCGACTCGACGTCTATTATCTGCTGAGTAAAGGACGTCAAGTCGAAAGATCTTGCAGAAACTCCGTTGTTTATTTTTCCTTCGTGGATTATACCTTTATATATATATATATATATATATATATATATATATATATATATATATATACATATATATATAATCCTAAGTGCCTCCCCACCCTTGAAAGATTTCTAGATCCGCCACCAGATCGCATTCTGTGCCATTGGGGTGGATCATGCTCTTGAACACATCAGATGCATCATGGAAGTTACTGGAGGATAGAGGACTCATGGACATTACACAGAATGCCAGTGCTGGGGAGTGATTCTTCCCTACAGCTCCAGAGCTTAAAAGGCTTGCTGAAGATGGATGTGTGATGGCTGGCTAACCAACAACTACATGTAAAGACCATCATGACCTGTCACTGGCTGCCTGGACAAGACAGGAAGAGAATATTGCTCAACTCAAGTGTATGCTCATATCATCCACGAATCCTAAGAAGTACGAGGGTGAAGACCTGCTTAAATCATCACAAAGGTTATGATGCCAGCTGAGGTGCAGAAAGATGTGACCAAACAAGAAGACATTTGGCAGCAGCAGTATACCAACTTTGTTAAGGAATGCATCAACACGAGTGAGGTCAGTATCTGGGCCAGAATGAAGAAGGTTTAACTGAAGACATGGAAAAGTGCAAGGAAGCCAGTTAAACACAAACTGGCTAATCAGGTAGTGGATCTATAAAATGACAGATCACTATCGGCGTGCATGTTGATTGTTGCACAGTGACGCCCTGAGATGAATCTCAAGGAGAGCATTGGCCATCTTGAGTTCAAATCCCTCCCATGACCCTTGTTCATAGTGAGTGGCGAAGTCCTACCATGCAAAGACAAAAGCAAGCTGATGGCTGTACTTGCAGACCTGCCAAACAAAATTAGTGTTGATTTGCAGCCAGAGGATGTCACCAATGACACTGCTCCCTTGTCACCAAAAAAGATCAACTGCTATTGGTGAAATGGCAATTGTCCAGGCAATGGGTAAGCCACCTTAGGTCAAGAAATGTGCTCAATGGGCTGACCACTTTATAGCTACACTGGACAAGTGCAGAAAATATAGTGAGCTCCATCTAGTCTTTGACCATTATGATCTTAAAAGAGGCCACAAGGGAAACACATCAGGATGATAAGCCAGCAACTGCTTATCATATCATAGACAATACACCAAATGGCAAGGTGTCAGCAAAGCAGTTCCTCTCCAATAACGCAGCCAAAGATGAACTGACAGTGTATCTTATAAAGAAAGCTCTCTACTGCTTTGAGGGTAAGCCTAAGGTCTTCATAGTGACTTTGTGGCAAGAGGTCTTCTCAAACTTCATGGATAGTTAACATCTTTGCAGTTCCCAAGAAGCTGACACGAGACTTATCCTGCAGTCTGGATGTTGTTCGAAGAGGAGCAACAGAGCTCTACATTCAGTCATCTGACACCGATGTTTTTCTCTTTGCAGTCCACCGTTACCATCAACTCTGCAGGAACACATACAGTATCACTGGTGTGGGGAACAAGAAGCAAATAATCTCACTGGGGCCAGGTGTAAATACACTTGATGATGGTAAGGCTGAAGCCTTACCAGGATTTCATGCCATCCCTGGAGATGACGTAACAGATCAATTTCCAGGCAAGGGGTAGCTGACTTGTTGGCAAGCACTTAGCAGATGTTCCACAGAGGTGGTATCTGCATTTGCTGCCTTAGGGACAGCCAAGAAGTTGGATGTTAAAACTAAACAAGCCATTGAAACATTTAATTTTGTTTGCCAGCTCTATGAGCCTTGTACTACTGAGTGCGATGTTGGTGATCTTGGTGATCTTAGATGGGAGCTTTTCACCAAGAACAACCAACGGCTCAAAAGCTACCTCCGACATGAGGAGTCCTACAGGAAGCCATTGCCCAGGCACATTACCAGGCCATGTTGTGGCATCAGGATGACATTCCTCACCCTCAGCTACCACTAGTAACAACCTACGAGCTGAAGGAAGAAGGAGATAGACTCGTACTAGTGCCAACAAGGGATCCCTCAACTCCAGCCACAGTTACTCACCTCATCAAATGTGGGTGCAAGAAGACTAGTTGCACATCACACTGTTCCTGTCGGTCGAAGGGCCTCAACTGCTCCGAGATGTGTTTGTGTGGAGCTGATGAGGAGGTGTGCTGTAATGCAATCAGGCACTCTTAGGAATTAAAGAGTATGAAGGAGATCCTTCCATCTAACTATGAACACAAACACTAAATGAACACTGAAGTTCTATCCTACATTAGCTGACCAGAACCAGCCAGATGGTGGACTGAAGGGACTAAATAAAATATGTTTGAGTTATGAGATTATCACTGCATGTACAATTTAGAGGTCAAGAAAAAAAAAGTTTGAGTTGTTGAAAAGTGTTTTTTTTAATTATTATATTACTTTTAGCAATATATTGGGTGTTTACTTTGCAAACAGAATGTATTTTGAGGTAATATAATCAAATTATTTAGCGCAATTTGGGCCATAATTTGAAATTGAGAGAAAAGTATAAAGAAATCACACACCTAAAAAAATTGGCGACATCATCTTTTTGTAAGTTAAATCCTTCCAGAACAAAATCCAACCAGCAGCCAAAAATTAACATTTGAAACCAACGGGAAAACACTGGCCCCTCACTACAACAACAGTAATATCAGTTCACTAAGATTAACAATAATACATACTGCTGATGCTACTGAAGATGGTAATAACAGTAGTATCGATCAGAGCAGGAAAATTAGCTATAAGAATAATGACAGAATTCAGTTTAACACAATGACAACAGTAACAAAAATCCAATTAAGTCGTTTTGGTTTCATCAACAATAATCCAAGTAATAATGAGTTAATAATCTAAGTAGAATTATAATACCAGGGGTAATGTGTATCAGCACAGATAAAGGCAGATATTGATGATTATCAATAAAAAAAAAAACATAAAAATCAAAGGGACGACAGTATAAATAACAAATGACAAATGAAGTGTACATATGTAACAGAAATTGTGCTCTGATACACGACCACATAAAAATAATAGACCAGGTCACTATAGGCCTTTAAAAATGTTAAAGAAGAAGATATGAAAATTAAGACCTGAAGTTGTACATTGCATCATAAGGCACAGCATAGGATATTGCTTAAACAGTTCAGCCACTAGCTTATGCTTTACTTCGTAGAAACATCCAAAACCAAAATAATCCTCCGAGGAAAATAGTTCCACTTGTAAGTCCCAAAATTAGGAAAAATACAAAAACCTGTTGAGATGGTCTTATCCTGGTTTAAGTTGACATCTTATAGGGATTAAGTCAGCCTTATGCCAGCACGAGTCCTTGTTAAATAGAATAAAGGGTCTGGACTCTCCTACCTAGTAAAACTATTTCACCTGAATTCCTGTATCTCTTTGATGATGGTTGGAATTGGACATTTCCTGATGGCTGATACCTTTCAGAGGACAGGGTGGATGCTGCTTGCAGATACTTGATGACCCTGTAATTTGATGGGGAATGTCCCTGAGGTTCATTTTTTGGGTATGCCACTACTAAAGCGTTATCTTGGGTTAGGGACAGCACACCTTTGTTGTGGTTTGATGTTCTTCTGATTATCAGAGAAAATGGAGATGTTGATGCAGCAGATACAGAAAGAGAGGTCGCCAAAGATGCTGTTCAGCAGTCTGTTGAAAGTAGCACCAGACTTCTGGAGGCTGAACGTTGGGTAGTCGAAAGTGTAGGTTCCAAAAGTGTGATGACTGCCATCTTAGGGATGTCCTGTGTTATAGTGGGAACTGGAAGTAGCCCTTCATGAGATCAAACTTGGAGAATACCCTTGCTCTGTGCAGGATGGAGGTGATGTCAGCCATGTTTGGGAGTGTGTGGCGGCTTGGATCCATTTGCAGAGTGAGGCACCTATAGTCTCCATTGGAGAGTCAGGAGCTGACGGGTTCTTTCACTTTGTGGAGTGGCGGACTGTTATTTTGATGTGGTATATGCTGTGCTACACTAGCATCCATCAGTGTTCCTTGAATACTGAGAAGGGCAGCCAGGTTGTTGGGCAGCACCTGGCAAGTCACATTTCTGTAGCCAGGTCAACTCTCTGGGTTTTCTGTTGGTATTGAGGTTTTGAGGTCCAACAGTGTCATGATGGATTTGAATTAATCTGAGAATGTCTTTGCTCTTGTGTTCCCCATCAGCGTGTTTAGCACATCCAGGCCCTTCATGTAAGGAGAATTCGTTTAACAGGAACTAGTATAGGTCACTGCAGGTATTCCTGCCATCCTGGGTATCTGGGGGAAGAGGGTACATGCTGCATGGGACTGCCTTAAGGACATAACCTGACTATGCCATCAAACTTATATTTTGGAGATTGTCATATTCATTTGCTCATTGCTTGACACTCTTGGCATGTCTTTTTCTGCATAGATTTAAATACATTGTTTATATTTTCTCACAACCTGTTGCATCTTGGATAACACGGAGTCATAAACAGCTGCTTGGCACTCACCAGATGGCTCACCTCCCTCTTCATTTCGTAAACCAGGTACCTCAGTCATCTGAAAATTTTCTTGGGGGATCCTTCCAAACTGAAACTTTGTGTAGTTCCTCTGCTACCCACTTCGTTTTTGTTTTAAGGAATGTTACTGCCTCTAGGTACTTTGTGGTAAAGTCTACCACCACCAGGATGTATCTGGTGATATAAACCCAATCAGGGTGCAACCACCCTCTTGAATAGCATCTTTCTAAATGGTATCATACCATTTAGCCCCTTGGTGCAGTGCAGTCTTTTAGCAAATGTCGCAAGACCTGTAAAACCGGGTGATGTTCACGATCAGTTCTGGCCAGTGACATCTGCCAATTATGTGGTTGACAGTCTTCGTACCTCCAAAATGAACACTGACAAAGGACTCCTGTGCCAACTTCATCACTTTGGCATGATATATCTTCAGCACTAGAACTACTGCACACCTCCAGCCACCGTGCCCTGAAAATACACAATATAATATGTCATTAATAACCTAAATTCCTTCATGCTTTGTCTTGTATTCTGTATTAGTCTTAGCTCTCATCAACTGTTTTGCTAGTCTAGAGTACTCTTGCCGGGCTTTTTTCAGTAGCTCTGTTCATGCATGCAAAAGGTTAAAAGCTACTACCATTGGCGTGATGCTTTTGTTTCTCCAGTTGGACTAGGGCCTGAGTCACAACTGCTGCCATCCCAGTACTAACCTTCAAATTCATTACTGCATCTCTTTCCTTTGGAAATCTGTCCCTTAACCAAAAGCAGCCTCAACTTTCATCATGTGTTCGGGGTCCTTTATGCCTGGAATGTTCCTAAGATTAAGGTCATAAATATCAAGGCACATAGCTTGTAACTCTTCTTCATGATATGGAGTGTTTACATAAGTCTTTGCAATTGGATATCTACAGATAATCTTATCAAGTGTGCACAAGCCCATTTCTTATCAGTCATTTGGTCCTCAGTTACCAAATTTTTATGTAAAACTACATTTGTGCAACCTTTATATTACTGTACAGTTACCTTCTCCTTGCCAACATACCCTTCGCCAACTGGTAAATTATGGCGAATCTACTTCTATTCTACAGATCTGCATGCTTCTAACACACAGATAGTTCACCTCCATTCACCAGCTTCAGCCTACTATCTTTGACGCAGTCTTCCAACTAGGATATGTTGACATCCTCACAAATGATAGCGGTCACTTCCCTTTCTTCTTTCACTAATGCAACACTTGCTGCCTTTTGCTTAGACTTCTGCTGGTCCTTAGTCCTTACTCTTTAGATGTCCACGGCTCTTAATTAAATTTCCTGGTTTGTGACAGTTCATTTTTGTTAGTCTGCTTCTTCTCTGCCTTACCCCTAAAAGGGTATTCAATCTTTGCTCGATGTCATGGCCTGTGACATAAAATGTGGGAAATTACCTGCACAACAATCTTTTCATGATATTTTGTGTATCAGCATACTATTTTCATTCGATCTATTTCTTACAGTAGAGTTATGAGTACCGTCTGTTGTCATAAGAAATTTACCAATTTGATTTTTATTGTGAATTGCCCTGTCAGGTAATCAACAGACGAGAACTGCTATTTGTAAGTGTTATTCATGTGAAATCCAAAAATTTATGAGTGTTGTAGCAATATGTACGTCTCTGATAAGGGTAAAGAAGCCACATTTATTCAAGAATGACACTTGCTTTATTTTCTGTGATTTTTCTGTTATACTCATTATATTGGGTGGTGAAGAAGCTAAAGGAAAGAGTTGGAGGGGAGTTTTGTGGTATGTTTATGAAAAGATGCTTACGTCTGCATGAGAGTTGAGTGATACCCGACGGTTGTCACTTTGGCGCTTTCCGGCATTTTATCTGAGAATGTGTGTGTGTATAATTGCGTGTACTGTATGGGCATGACATCACCCAGATTTGTATTGTCACACACCATTTAATTCACCACATTTATCAAATATGTTGAAGCTCTTGAATATTATGCTTTTAATTTATTTTTGATGACGAACTTGGGAATGATCTTAAATCTTAATGTTTCTCATTTTAATGTGAACTTTGTAAGTCAGTTTTGTATTTGCAGTAATTGTATAAATTGTTTCCCTTCTCCTATAAAATACCAATGCAGAACGGAACGAACAGCTTCCTGGCTTATTTTCTTTCGAGAGTTGACTCGTTATCTGGTGTCGTGTTGTGATGATGTGCTCTAGAAAGAGTGATGACCTTTACTCTTTGAACTGAATATCTAATTTCGGTTCATTTGACTGCCTCTGAATTGTAACCCCGATTTGAAGCATTCATTTTTATTTATCTCTCTTATAATTACCCATTTGATATGTTTACCCTTAATCTATTAAAATAATTTTAAGTTTAAACCAGTAACTATATTTTAGTATTCGTCCATTTCATTTCATTTTCCTGTGATCCTATTTTAGCAAATGGTGAATAAAATTTTATGTGATAGACTTTTGTATTGTGCTCATACTTTGAAGTTACGCAAGTAACTTTTAAAAACGAGGTAACATATATTGAATCCTCTAAGGTCTGAAAACAACCCACGAGTACTCATAAGAATTTGAGAGAGACAGACAGACACAGACAGAGACGAGCACATCTCGTCATATCTCACAGCAACTTATCATCCGAGTCCATTTCTGTATGGACTGCTCAGCAGTTATGTTGTTACGCAGGGCTTTTGGATTTTTTTTTTTTTTTTACCAAGTAACAACAAATGCATCTACATTTACTTTTGTCAATCTTCTACTGAACCATCTTGTAGTACTTGGGTCTTTGCTTACCCTCAGCAAGTCTTCATTGGTTTCTGACATTACACAAAGCGTAGCTAGTGTGCCTCCTAATACCGATCCTCAAACTTTACCATTTTGCCAAATTCTCTTGTTACTCTTTCCCTGAAGAATAGTGACACATTGGTCAAACTCATGCTGGCAAACTGTCTCCGAGGAGTATCAGGAAATCATTAAACTCTTTGCTGCATTCTGCCCTTTCAGTCCGTCTACTGAGATTTCTCTATAGCCTAGTTACCAGCTGACATGGTCTATTCCTGTTAGACTCTCACGAAATAGTTTTGTAAATCCTTCCTCTGACATCTCATATTTCTTCGAAAAGGGTTTTTTTTTTTGTGCTATCATACTGCAGGGCTTTATCAGCAGGCATACTAAAAAAATTTGCAGACCACTACATGTTAGTAATGGACCTAGACAAAAAAGCCCACTCATCCCAAAGGCCACTCTTGGCTCTCTGTAGATTTCCTAACCTTTTCAAGTGAGTGTCAATGTAGTCAAGATTTTCATTAAACCTAAGCAAGTAAAGTTTTATGGTAGCTGTAGGGGTGGTAGTAGCTATTTAACTGTCCCTTCATACCTTTGCATTATTAACGTCTACCTTTAGTTTTAATACCAGATGATCATATTTATGCTGTCTTTCAGCTTCCTCTCTTTCCCTCTGTCACTCTACAGTGGCTATATTTTGCTGATCAGTACCAAACCACTATAATTTATCTTCTAGGCCATTTCCTGACTTAATTCGACGAGTTTTAGAAGCTCTGGTGCCAATGCAAATTTTCAGCTACTCAGTTTGTAGGCTAACACTAAGAAAAAAAACTACCATAATTTTTTTTCTCACAAGGTGACTAAAAAGGTTACTAAAGCAGGAAACGGAACTAGGGGACCTGTAAAAAAGGAAAAAAGACAGTCTCATAAGTAAGTAAGTAAATAAGTAAGTGTGTGTGTGTGTGTGTCAGAATCTTTGAGAGCTCGAGGGGAAATATCGTTAAACAAGGCAAGGCAAGTCCCAAGTCTCCAGTCTTCTATCACAGACGGAATTAAGTCTACAGTATCATGTTCTACAAAATCTGTTTTAGAATTTCAAACCAGCAATTCAAGAGAGGAGCCATTCTAAGGACAAAGACCTTGACAGATTGCTTCAGCAAGCTACGATTGGCTTGCAGTACTATAAGGCTTATGTAATTGTAATAGCCACAATGCCATCTCAACTTTTCGAATTTTTCATACTTTTTGGATACACTTGTCACTGCAGAGCCTTAGATCCAAATGCGAGAAACACGAAGCATTTCTGAAGTTCAGTAGTAGGAATCGAACCCGCTTCCTGAGTAATCAGAACGAGGTCACATTGCTGACCTGACCACGAGTGCTGTGAATATGTTGCTTACTTTTACATTTGCAAAATACAAAGAAATTGGTCAACTGGTTACATCCACATATGAAATACACACCATACGTTGTATGACAACACACACACACACAACACATATATATATATATATATATATATATATATATATATATATATATATATATAATGTGTGTGTGTGTGTGTTTTCAAGAGGCCATGACACTTGCCTCGCCAGCTAAAAGGGGGATCCAGATAGAGCACTTTAGATATGATAGGTTCAATCGTATTGTGCATCTGTTTATCTGAGAGATGAATTGCGCACCGAGTGGTTAGACAACTGCTGTAGGTAGCAGCTTCATCACAAAAGATTTGCTGAGAACCCGAGAACTAGTCATTTATGTTGTTCCCAAGGCTGAAAAAAGCTATGAATGGCTCAGAATTTTTCTTGGTGAGTTCTTCAAGCGTTCAAAAAGGTTAAAAGATATATTCCAAGGTAGAAATTAATTATTTTCCGCTGAGCTGCTGAGAAGCTCTCAATATGAGCAGTGCATCCAATAATGTTTGTATTCAATAATGTTACTATGTTTATGACATGTAGCTAATTCAAGTCGGATGAATGGGAACACAGGATTAAGTGGAACTGAGGAATTTTGTGTGAAATTTTTCTTGAAAAAGATATTTTCTCTTTTCATTCCTACGGTCTTTGAACACCATTTTTGGATGTTCACACCGTAAATACCTGATCAGCCCAAGTGACAATTTCATTGACATTTTGCTTGCTTCATTTAAAGCACCAGTGCGGTGAATGATCCTCATCAATTTATCTTGCTGTTTCCCTCTCTCTCTCTCTCTCTCTCTCTCTTCTCTCTCTCTCTCTCTCTCTCTCTCCTGTTGCCTCAAAGTAATTGCCATGCAGTGGTAGGGAAGGATTGCCACTACAAACAACAAAGTAGGGATATGAATGCTTGCCAGTCAAAAATTAATGCAAAGAATATTTTCCTTAACTAGAAGGAGATTAACTCTATGAATTCTATAGTAAGGGGATAAGGTGGAAAAGCAGTGCTTGCTAAAGGTGCGTTCACACGGTCGAACAATGCCCGACGAACAAACATTGTTGCCTTATCAAAGGCGAAGCAGGATGACGTCAAAAGCGTTGAAACGAGGAAAGTAGATCTGGCAACAAACTGTGGTACCAGTTGAAGTTGTATATCACTGTTCTTACTCTGCTCACAAGGCAAACTCTGGTAAGCAATTGTTAATTGGTAACAATGTTTGTCCGTCGGACGTTGTTCGACCGTGTGAACGCACCTTTAAGGTGCGTCCACACTGTCGAACAATGTCCGACGGACAAACATTGTTACCAATTAACAATTGTCTGCCGGTGTTTGCCTTGGGAACGGAGTAAAAGCAGTGGTATACAACCTCATCTAGTACCACTGTTTGTTGCCATATCTACTTTCATCGTTTCAACTCCTATGACGTCATCCTGCTTCGCCTATGATATGGTAACAATGATTGTCCGTCGGACATTATTCGATCGTGTGGACGCACCTTAAGTTACATTTACTTTCTGCACATTCAACAACGACCAACCAGGTACTTAGGATTTACTGGTGTCGTAGAAATGAGGCAATATCTAATGTTGTACAAATTTGTAGCCAGATAATAAATACTTTGACACGGGGTTTTTGTCTGTTTTGTGTACGAACTGACTGCATAATATAAGGGTTTGCCTCTGAAATCTAAATACGTCTGATAGGTGGAATATAAAGTTGTCTTAGACTGTAAATTCAAGTGTGATCTAATTCATCATAATTCTTACCGTAAGGGAATTCAACGTGTGTTTGTGTGCCTTTTAAACTTAGAGGTAATTTCATCTCTGATGAAAATCATCTTATATTAATAAGTGGCAAGAATTAGTGATTATAATTTGGATACTGAACACCTTTGATGTTCCAGTGTCTAAAATGATTGGGTCAGAACCGTATTAGGTATAGGTCCGTCCATCACCATCTTATTTCGAACCGATCCTGCATTATGATTAGAGGAATTAATATGCTTGTGAACGAGGTTATTCAGTCAATGTGCTGAGCAAATTTCCTCTACCCTTTTCTCTGACTGAGGGGTTGCCACAACAATCTCTTTCCAGGTGCTACATACTTAACACCAGGATAGGCTTTTTATTACCTCAAAGTGATAAAGACCCCAGTCACAATAAGCTTCCTATTTCTCTTTGCGTCTGTGTTCAATGACGAATAGTAATTGGGAGCAGTGTCGGCAACTGCAGGGTAATTACCCTAAACGTAGGGTACTTTGACCAAATATTCTAGACCTTAGGGCAATATTTTTAACTGTATGGTAATTGTAACAATGCTTGTATTGATCAACATTTTTATTAGTATTATTTCTTACTATCACAACCTCAGAATGTTGGGTAATTTCCAGTTATGTAGGGTAATTTCTTAGTCTTCGGTAGGGTGCATAAGGTTAAAGGGGTTGGCATCACTGATTGGGAGTCGCCTGTTACAGACACTGCGTCATGGGTCTCAACTATACGTCTATATACTGATTTGTGTTGTTGTGTGACTGTTTTAGTCAGAAAACGCTTCTAGGTAACAAACAGCGAAGGCATGGTCAGGAGAGAGTTGCCTCACGTAAGGTAATAATTACTCAGAAGTTTTTCTGGGTAGGTCGTGCAATAATGTTTACCAGAGTCATAAATCCTATTCCACATTCCATAATTCACTCTGACGTTGTATAACCACAAAGAAGTTCAGGTAATATATATATATATTAATCAAAGAAGAGCTTCTTTAGTAATGATTCCACTTTGCGAATACAAAGATTTTGACAGAACTCTCATTCTTGTCCTGAGGTGGTCCTGAAAAACTATATCTGAAGGTTTCTATAATGTTTGGTTTTCTTATCGTATTACTAGGCAAACTGCGTTCCTAGTTGGAAAAAGCATAATGCTGCAAGCTTAAGAGCATCAACATGGCAGGCAGTCCAGGAGAAGAAAATGGGAAATTGAGAAGTAAGGAATAAACCACGAGAGCGAAATGATAAAGAAAAACGAATTAGACAAAATACATAGTAAAATATATAGGACAAGACAAAGCAACGAGCTAACTGAACGATGGTACCAGGTAATTAATATAAAAATCGGGGATAAGAAATCTAACAAATTTAAAGTTTTTGTCCAACAGTTTAATTTAATAAGTGACTTAGCTACCGAAGACCAAAAGGGGAACAGTATTTAAAACCAGGAAGAAAAAATATCTTTGAAAAGTTTCTCAGGATAGCAAGTCCTCAAAAATCTTGAAAGGTCTTCTCAGTACTGTTTTCCTGAATCCTGAAGTTGTTTTGGATAACAAAAATTTCACACTAAATTAATTGCCACGCGATTGTAGGCCCAAATCACTGCGAATTTGGAATGACAGTTCATTGTTGCATTAAAGTTGATTTTTGGGAAACTGTTACGTGAAGTAAGCAGTTAAAATCTTTGTTTGACGTGCCTTTCTGCAAAAGAAGTCATGTAATTTGTTTTGTAGTAAATAACACTACTGGTGTAGAAATAACGTGAAGCAAGCAGTTAAAATCTTTGTTTAACGTCCCTTTCTGCAAAAGAAGTCGTGTAGAGTCTTTTATATATGACCTCTATTCTTGCTTTCGTGTAAAATCTCCGTAACTGTGCGAGCTGAGATATTGCCCATAGCGAAGGTGTAAAATTCCAGTGAATCACATAATAGAATCCCATACTCGATGTCACGGGAATTGAAGTTATTCATACCGGAGACTTTAGTAAATTGAGTTTACATTCATTCTACGAAAAACTTAAGTAAATTTCATTTCAGTCATTACCTGTATTGAGTGTCTATTTCTGGCATTGATTAATTTTTGTTTGTGTTTAATTAATAGGCTTACATGAGTATAATTTTACTGCTGATCATTTAGGGTGTTTTTGCTTGCCTCCGATTTTTTTTGGTGCATTTTCTTTTGCAGCCTAGGCCTTTTGTTTGTTCTTTTTATCTGCCAACACATTCCAGTGCTATTTTTATGTGAATGTATTGTAAAATGCAAAACCCAAGTGGTATCACTAAAGGTCCATGGTTTATCACCTAAAAAGCATTAGCCCTCCTGTGACTAGAATTACTGAATGGAAATAGGCAGTGGTCGTGTAGAAACTCTGTGGACATCATCCAGAAGTCATTTCCAAGAGATTAAGTAGATTTAACAGGTCTGTTGCGACCTAGTAAATAATGTAGAGGCCATAACAGAAGAATTAAAATGATTACTAATTATTTTAACCCAACTGGCACAAGAGTGAGTGGGTGCTACGGACTGTGCCCTTTCAAAGTACCTTGGAGTGTGAGGTAGAGGTAAATCTCTCTAAGGAGTCTAGTCCCTCTAGACACTTCGCCACCAGCTCTAGTAGCAAACAAGAT
>NC_087201.1:50078194-50343194 GCF_015104395.2 Macrobrachium nipponense
GACACTCACATCCTTGACCTAGTGGAAGAGATGATGTCTTTGCATTGATCAAATGTCCACGAGAGTTGTTTGTAGAGGAACTTTCAGCTAGAATGAAAAAAAAAATGAAGATTCCATCAAATCCCTTGGCAAAATAGTAAAAATTTAAGTTAGTTTTGAAGATTCTACGTTTACGATCAGTTTAAAAAAAGAGCAGGCATTCAGACAACAATGTATAGTATTTTTCTAGTCACAGTATAAATGCAAAAACGAGTATGGAAGAAGTCTTCGTTTTAGGGGCGTTTTTCCCCAGTCTCTCCAAAACGGGGAATCCGGAAAATTTTGCAAACAAAACTTTCAAAATGAAAGTAAGTTTGGAGTAAAGAAAAGATTCAGGTTAGTGAACTCCCTCTCCTTTTGATTTGGAAAAGCATTGCCAAATTTTTTTTATCTACATCGGGGAAATCGGAAGAGATTTGGAAACTAGAGGCTATTGGGGAGAGAACACAGAAAAACTGCTGGAAAGGACGAGAGGATGTAATGGCGGCAAACTGTTTTTTAAGATAATCGCCAAATGACTTTTCAAAATACCAGAATATACAGAAGTAATGAAATGAAAATAACTAAACGACTGGAAGTTACTCTTGCTGGATCGCGCTCTCACCATCTTTGGAAGCGAGCCCTTTCCTAAATAAGACGTCATAAACAAAACGAATGTCATTAAAGTAGGAGGTGGGATTGCTCAGGAGTACAATAGAAATAAGCTCTTTTTCATGAAGCGACCCCATAATAATAATAATAATAATAATAATAATAATAATAATAATAATAATAATAATAACAGACCTCTTAACTATGAAACTATGGAACTTGATGCTCGCACGCAGATAAGAACTGGCAGCCAATGCATCACCAGTCCCGATCACAACGTCACCAGAACTACGGTTCACGTCCATTGTGTCATCAGAGCTTTTGGTGTCATTCATGATTCATACACCCATAATTGACTGACGACATAATGATTGTAAGGGTCTTCTAGAGCAGTGCGCTAATTCAGTTCACCCACAACAAAATAACCCCTTAATTAGTCAAAATAGGGCGCGAGGTGCAACCAGGACTGCTCTATTTTCATGTTTTTTCGTGGCCTCTTTATGAACATACCAACTATTCTTAATTTGGTAACTTCTTTTTCTTCTTGGCTTGGCTAATTTCTTCGACATCTACATATATCTGCATTTTCGGATGCACATAATTATTCAGGCGCAGCATTACGCAAGTTCACATGACCTTTCAGAGTATCCTGATTATCTTTAAATTGGGTATAGTGGAATTAGGTTAATCCTACTTAGTAATAACAATAATGTTTGACAATTTTTGTTGATTAGATTTTTTTCCAAATTTTGCTGTTTTTTTTTTTTTTTTTTTTTAATTCAACACTTGTTCAGCAAGACATCGCCTTTTTTACTTATTCTGTCAATCAGAATATTCCTAATGCCACCATTTGGAAAATGGTCTAACTGAAATCTAGAGCCAATTGGGCTCGCATTATTGAAGCTTGTCAGGCGCTTAATATTTCAAAAACTATATTTGATCCCGATCCAAGAAAAAGTTGAACGAAATGTTGATGGCTATTTCAATAAGATATATCCATAGCAAGGTCACCAAATTTAGGATAAATGACCAGCCATGGTTTGATGACAATAAATGTAGACGAGCCTACCATGACAAACAGGCCAAATTTAACGCGTGGAGACGAAATCGTTCCAATGAAATTGACACTATTTTTGTTGAGTCTCCGCGCTGCCAATAGAACTTACTATGCAGATGAGAGAAATTTCAATAACTCTTTGAAGTGGAAACTTGAAGGAATTACTCAGCCTCGTCTGTGGTGGACCAAATTGACATCATCTATCTTTGGATCATTAACGTCTTCCATTCCACCGCAACTAGAAAACAGATGATGGTCGATTGGTTACAGGCCCTAGGGAAAAGGCTGAACTGCTCCCTCAAGCTTTTGAAGCCAAGCAATCAGCTGAGGATGTCCATCTCCCTGATACTTGTAATCCTGAACCTATTCTTACACAATATGCACTTGGCTCTAAGGACGTTACGAAAATTCTGGATAATCTTGATGGCTAGGATTGGAAAAGATCCTGACGGTTTCTTCCCTTAGTTTTTAAAAAATATATTTCTAGTGTGTTGTCTATCAAAGTTAGTAGATCCTATAGATTTTTATGTCGACGTAGTATCTTTGCGGATGAGAGCAAGTTTTGTAATAAAGTGCCTGTTCCAAAGAGTGGCATATCTACAGACTGCAGGAACCACAGGCCAATCTCTATTCTCCCTGTGCTCTCTAAAGTTGCTGAAAAACTTATTTTTAAGCCACTTTATAAGTAAATGGAGTCTAAAGGATTGTTAGCTGATGGTCAATATGCATATAGGAAGCAATTTAGACTTGACTTGCCATTTGCAAGTGAACTTTGATAACGGTTTTGAGTGTAGAGTAATTCAAATAGACTTTAGTGCTGCTTTCTAGTTAGTAATCATAAGGCACTTGTTTATAAACTTTAGAATCTTGGAGTGGGTGGATATGTTTCTCTCTCTCTCTCTCTCTCTCTCTCTCGTATGTAAACCCTTCTCGTCAATAACTGTAGCTATAGGCCAGTCAAATGGGGATTTAGAAAGGAAAAAATTTACGGAAAGCTGCAATTTGTTTTATCACCTTCATAATAAGGTACTTAATAACTTATCAATTTTGCACCTCTGTATCGCTCCGGTTTTGACAGCCATCTTGAAAAAGTGGCAGCCAAAATAAGGTTTTTGTAAATATCTCGCTTAATAATGATTTTACAGGAAACGTATCTAAATACATATTGAAATTTCCTACAAACAATGTTCTATGCACATTTTTTGTATATTGCATGGTTTTGATGCTACACGCACGAGAAGGTTGTTACTTTTTTCCCCTAAGAGACACCATTACTTAAAGTACCTAGGAAAATCATCTTCCAGAGGTGTCCTTCCTTCTTTATTCTCGCTTAGGATAGATAGTGAATATTCATTGGCGGAATTACCACCCTTATACCCAAAGTACATAGTTTATGTTAAATATCTGAGCTTTTTCTCTACTCTGTTTCATGAGTTACGCCTTCTGGCACTAAGAGGATTTCTAGCATTTCATCCGTGGAGTCATCACATTCCTCCACATCTATGTTTACATCAGAGTTGGTACAAGATAACCCTTTACATGGCACACATATTACAAAGCATCTTAATCCTGCCCTTCTACAACTGCAAGTGGCTATCATCTATCCTTTGAGGGATTTACTGTAAAACAAGCTAATCAAGATGCAGACTCACTCATTGTTAATACAGCCATTGAAGAATCCTCCAAGACTGACTCAGTAACAATAGTCGAAGAAGATATAGACCTTCTGGTTATCATGACCGTTTTAGCAGGATCACAAAACAATAAGCTTCCTAAAGCAAGGCAAAGGAAAAACAGAGAACAAACTGTACGTATAAGCTATGGGAACAAAGAATGTGAATCCCTTGGCCATTTAAGATATCAATGTTCTGCCAAATCACTGAGTAAAACTACATTTACCTTGGCTTCCTTGCCTCCCACAGACGCCTCTAGATCTTTTGAACATTATATCATGCAAATGTCTCAAAGGATGGATGACAGGCACTTGCAGTTGTAGAAGTGCAGGATTAAAAGGCTTTGTACTATGTGTGTACTATGTGTGTCATGTAAAGGGGCGATGGCCCTTCCTCTCATGTATGATGTATTTATGTATGCTTTTGAATCTGCTATTGTTTGTTGGTTGGTTTGTCTGGTGTTTTCCGTTACATGGGACCATTGGTTATTCAGCAACGGGACCAACGGTTTTACGTGACTTCCGAACCACGTCGAGAGTGAACTTCTATCACCAGAATGAATCTGCTATTTGACAGAATCGTGGGAACTTCCATATTTTGTTTTATCATGCAACAATTTTCATTGAATTTCTACGTTGATTAATGACTGAGTGGAACTTGAGTTCGAAAAATGCCTAACTGGTTCGCCAGGTATATAGCGTCCTTGGGCGAGCCGAGCCTGCCGAGGAGTATAGACGCCTGCTGCATATTGTCAGTCATTAAGAACTATCTGCAGTATGCAGTCTGTTATGATAGCTACAGTCTATGCCATCGTTCCCCCCACCCCCCTAGTTTTAGACATCAAAGGCATTGTTAAGGCCCCATACACTGAATGATTGTCGCTATCGACAAACACATACTATTCCGACAGTACGATCGATCTCCGCACCGATTTCAGTCTAGGCAAAGAATTTATCTCGGGGAAAACATGGCATCATCTCTAGAAGAGACGTGCGCGATAGCGTTATATCGACAGACTAACACATACATTGAACAACCTGTGTTTGACAGACATAAGTCGAAAGCCAGCAACCTGGTCGTGACAGATTCCTGCCGAGATCGTTCAGACCACGGAACTCCGTCCACTTTTGCATTCAGACAAGCCCATACACAATGTTTTTGCGAACCATACAGACAGTCGTTCAGACAATCGTTCAGTGTATGGGTCCCTTTAGAATTGTTTAACAAAATGCCAGGGCTATCACCATACTTGGCCCCGTATGGGGGGGTAGTGCCGTCAGTGCACCTCATTCGGTGCAATGTAAGCATTACTTAAGGTTCTTTGCAGCGTCCCTTCGGCCCCTAGCTGCAACTACTTTCATTCCTTTTACTGTACCTCCGTTCATATTCTCTTTCTACCCTCTTACTGTCCACCCGGTCCGAACAATTTTTGCATGGAACCAGTGGTTATTCAGCAACGGGACTAGCGGCTTTACGTAACTTCCGAATCACGTCGAGAGTGAACTATCACCAAAAATACACATCTCTCACACCTCAATGGAATGCCCGACAATCGAACTCGCGGCCACCGAGGTGGTACGCCAACACCATGCCGACCACGCCACCGAGGCGCTTCTCCGAACAATTGTTTCATAGTGCAACTGCGAGGTTCTTCTCCTGTTACACCTTTCAAAACTTTTACTGTCAATTTCAGTTTCAACGCTGAATAGCCTTAGTTGCCCCAATGCTTGGCATAATGTCAAAAATCAATATAATAAAATCAAATAAAAAAAACACTATACTTGGTTCTCAACGAAATTCCGAAACGTCACACTTGGTGAGAGCGTTTCAGGACAACGTAAACAAAACAGAAAAAAAGTTACTACTCTTCTTTCTCAATACCGTTCTAAAGCCAAAGCATCAGATTGGAAAGACATTACTATTAGCTTTTTTCTTATAGAGTTTGTTTACAAGTATTTGAGGCTATATATATACAGATTATATTTCAAAATTCTTTACTTCAACTAAATAAACCTCAGTTAGATATATTTCGAAATATATCTTATGGTGATGGTTAATTTACCGAAAAAAGTAACATGCTAATAACAAGTACACAAGAGGAAAAAATAAAGCAAAGCTGACGCAGTGCTTCTTTTGTACAGCATAGTACTATGAGCTAGACCAAGACTTTCTATATGACCGGCCGAGGTCACACGTTCGGAAGGGAGATCGCCATCCCATGTTATTGACACTATGGTGATGGTAAATTGTCTATAATATGGTCCCTTATTTGGTTATCTATGTCTACTTGTGGAAACATTTGCTCTTGTCAGTAGTTTAACCTTTATACGTTTCAATCCAGTATTATCCAGCGGGGCTAGACGAGTTGGTTATTTTGCGTTGTTCATTCAGTGTTGTTTTTACAGCATTATCGTGAAATATTAATTTTCTGTCAGGGCCTCGAAGTTGCAATAGTAAAGATTTCTTCTGATCAGGCAGCATTCACAGTGTAAATACAAATTACTATTGTTTAAGAGAGAGAGAGAGAGAGAGAGAGAGAGAGAGAGAGAGAGAGAGAGAGAGAGAGAGAGAGAGAGAGAGAGAGAAGGGAACATTGCTTCTTTGACATCCGGTATAGTTTTTACAATACCCTGAGCAGGTAAGGCTACTTATTGCTGAATTTTCCTTGACCTACTGGCCTGCTTGATGTCCTAATAAATATTAATGGATATAGATATGAAGTCGGGTTTCTATGTCTTGGCTGTATTGTTACATGTAATAATATACACAAAAACAACTCTCACACCTGATTCATACCATTATCAACGTTCCTAAATCATAATCTGGTAATTCATTCCAAAGCAACTGGCTACATAAATCGTAAAATACGCGCATCTAATAGTACATAATTGGCATTCGTATATGCTATTCACAATATAGTAACCTGTCAAAACTAAAATTACAGTCTCAGTAACATAAGGTGTTCGGTGCATCGTAGACACACTAACCCTAAGTCCTAGATGACAAAACTTAAGAGTCCATCAACAAACGAAGAAGCAAAGAACAGCAGCAAAGTAAACGACATATATCGTCGTCTGTCAACATAAAGCGCCAGGCAGCAGTGTACAATAACCAGCAACACACGACCAAGTGCAGCGCCATAAAACTCGAAGATCGCCAGTTCAAGACGGTATATGCTGTAAACAGGCAGCATTTTCACATTGTAAGTGGCCCATAGGGTAGTTTTCGTTGGTTAGATCCTTAGCAAGAATATTGGTAACCTTTCATGAATTAATTGTCACCAGTCTAACACAATCATCAATTGAATATCCTATTACATATAACTAAAATTCATTCCATATAGGCCAAAAATTTAAAGATGTCACAGTAAAAGTATAATAACCTGGATTTTCTGTTTGACAAGGACAATATAAATTGCAGTGTATACATGTGCAAGCTTAGTCACACAGAAAAGACAAGGCAAACCCACCCATTTTAGCTTGAAATGATATAACCACCAAGATGTTTTCGAGCCTTAGTAAATTACTGAAGACTTCGTTATCTTCGTTTAAGGATAATGTATTCCATTACCGGATACCTTTGAAGGTGCCAGTGTTATCTCATTCTATTGTTAATTCACCTCTGGGTGAATACTAAAATTGCTTTACTTATGCAGTATTGACAAATTATTTTTTTTTTAAGAAAAACCCATTGAACCCCTTATTAAGCTTTCAAGCAATGTGACAGCGAGACGGGATAAAGTGATAACATAATCCATAACGGTCAAGACCATTGTTATCAGCGTCACTCTTTGGACCCGAGGTGAGAGGCAAATATTTATCGTGGTCGCATTTCCTTCCCTCGTCTCATTGAGCTCGATTTGGTTCTGGTTGATCTCTTTACATAAATAAACTGACTTCATATGAATCCACAAGTATAAGAAAAGATTACGGAAAGTCATCAGTGTATTTCGCGATACTGAAAATCCAAGTGGTTCATTTTTCTCTCATAACACATTAATTGGAAGCCTAATGTTCCGATTAAACTCGAAGCTGAAATATTTGTGACGTAAGTCAGGTGGCGACTGCCAACTAGAATTTATGAATGGGAACCTGTGCTCTACACGTTTTTAAAATCTGTGTTCAAGTTCTTTCAAGCTGAGCTCCTTTTTCATCAAAGGGCGTTCGATTCTGTGGAAATCTGCCAGTTATAAATTTGGTTGCTTCCGTGTACCTACTCATTGTCAATTTACCATCTTGATATGTTATTCTCTCTACTTCTGAAAAGCTATATCTATGACAATTTATGAATTCACACTCAAAAATTAGAAATATATAAAACAGCAGATTTTTAACTTACAATCTACAAAATGTGTAGAACAGAGGGCCTTGAACTTCTCATTTATTTACTGAAACTTTTTAACTCGCTGTCCAGCCACTTCAATTCCATTTCAACGCTGAATGGGTGAATGACCCATTGCTTGGCTCTGCAGCCTTCTTCCGTGGTTCATGTTTTCCTAGAGTTTCACTTGTGTCTGTGTTCACTTTGGTGTAGACGACCAGAACTATATCAATATTGTTTATGGAAACCTTTGCCGTGAATATATTTCTTGATGTAACGTAATAAATCCAACTTATTTATAACTTGATGCCAGACAAAACGGAAGCTGTTGATACTAATTTGAGCGCGTCTGAGTCATCATTTCAATGCTGGCACTGAGTACTGACTGGCGGACTAGAAGTCTAGCATAGCATAGCCGTGAATGCGGTAAGCCCGGGGTCTTTGCAGTACTGTATTATTGGCAAGCGACCCCCTGTCGGCAAGGATAGTAGAGCAAGGTAAACCACGTGGTGTCGGCCCACTTCGTTTATTTAGAATCCTCGCGCTCTTGCTATTTTGACTTTATTTTTATAGTTCACTTTTCTTTCAAGTTTCGCTATCAATTATGGGCTTTTATCCTCGTTTTCATGTTTCAGTTTTACTCATGGTAAATAATCTATGCTGCAGAAGAACATTCGAGTTTTTTTCCTTTTTTTTTTTTGTTGACGAAGGCTGGGTGACCTTCAGGGATTAAATCGTTGAGTTCGAGGTCACTCATCATCGTCGACCTACTTCTACTACTACTCAACAGTGTTGCCGAAGTGCGGAATTTTCGTCTGATATGCGGAATAAAAAGTCTACGGGGCAGCTATCCAAGTTTGTATGCCGATGCGGATTCCACATCTGCATTTTCAGCAGCAATATCTTCATGGTGCATTCATGTAAATTTATCATATACAAATTGCAATAATTTTTACTTTTAAACAATTTCTCATTCAAATACAATATTATAAAATATAAGACTCTTATCAGAATATGACGGAGATATGATTAATGTACGTAAATCTGTTAATATATTATAAAATTATTTCCTATATGATTTAATAAGTTATATACTGATACATAAGTTCTGTTATGCTTATTACAAACTTATCTATAAAGATATCTAGGCCAAATAAGAAAGGAAAAAATAATACTTATATATATATATATATATATATATATATATATATATATCATATAAAATGTATATATATATATATATATATATATATATATATATATATATACATGTATATGTAAAATGTATATATATATATATATATATATGTATATATATATATATGTAAATATAATGTATATAAATATGTATATATAGTATATATATATATATATGTATGGAGGTATCTATAGGTATGTATGAACTATATATATGTAAATAATTTTTTTTTATTTTTAAGTATACATATGTATATATAGGTTATATGTTTATTTGTATATATGTGTTATATTGTATGTTATATATGTATATATATAATTATATATAATTTATATATATACTATTATGGTGGTATATATATATGTATATATATATGTATATATATATACATGTATATATGTGTATATAACATATATATTGTGTAATATATATATACATATATTATATATATATATATATATATATATATCGTATATATATATATATATATATATATATATATATATATATATATATATATATATTTCTCATGATGTTTCGGCTAATTCGTTTAGAATTGTATCTTTTAATTAGTTATCCTGTAAAATTCAATAAAAATGAAACTTACCTTAGAAAAATGGCCATTTTTCCCCTGAGTTGAAGTTGCCTGCCTGTAGGTAGTATTCTTTTTCTTATAGACAAAAAGGTAAATAAAGGAAAATCCCCAAGTTTATTTTAACAGATAAGATTAACAAAAAATCCCGCATGGAGAGAGAAAGAGAGATCAGACAAAGATGATACGTACTGCAAAAAATCTCTGAGAGTGAGAGAGAGATTTCAGCAATTTATAACTCCAAGAGACAAGGCAGAGTTAAAAAAAATGTTCAGAATATTTCCTGATATATTTTGATAAATCGAAATATCTCTCGTGGAATATAGAAAATCAACGAAAAATCGAGAGAGAATGAGAGGAGAGTATGTGAACTGGGTATGTCCAGATATTGTTCGAAATACGGAGAGAAGTCTAACGCAGGAATAGTCATCTTGTTTATTGTGGCTGGTGAGGTTCTTCCTGACTACTGTTGATGGAGTTGATCAGCCCAAGGAGAAGGAACTGAAGGAGAGAATTGCGGCTTGGCAAGACACCATCCGGTGTCAGAGCGAGCAGCAGGTGAACTTGGACAGGATAATTCTTCAGCTGCAACAGAGGCTCGACAACAATGAAGGCGGGCGGAAGGGAAGAACACACTTGTGTGATCCAGATCACTCTGGAGGTGTTGCAACAGCAGGCCTGGCAAGAAAGGGCCTACTCGCTCGAAGCTGACACATTGTTCCTAAAGAGGGAGAACGACCAAGAAAAAGGGAAAATCGGCAGCTGAAAGACAAGATCTTCAAGATCACAGATGAAAATCAGCGGGGCCCGCCACGTGTCCGGGGACAGACGGACGGGGCCTGCCACAAGTCCCGGGACGGGCGGCCGTGGCCTGGCAAGTGTCCCAGGAAGGGCGGGCGAGGCCCGCCACGTGTCCCGGGACGGTTGAGATGGCCTTTGTCCAAAACTCAAGAGTAAAAAGAGAGGAAATATGGGAAAATGGAGGACGTATGACTTACCTTTGATAATTGTTAAAGGGAATGCAAGGTCGCCATTGAAAACTCAGCAGATTAATCTAATTTTCATTTATTTACAAGCAACATTGAATGGCCTGAGATAAAGGAAAGGCAGGTATGCCATGTGGGGGAGGCCATGTACTGTCTGGAACACTCTTATCTTTCACAAAGTGGAAAAATTGGCCGAAATCAACATCTACTGCAATGCTGGTTTCCAAATTTATGAATTCGGGTAATACAAGCGCTTGCAAGGAGATGGATCATGGACTCAGCAATCTGGAAATGAATTCCCAAATTACGCACAACATAAACTAAAGACTTCTTGCATAATATCTCAGCTAATCACTATGGAGGGTGTTTATCTTTAATCACACACAAGAGGAGGAACTCTAGTGCTTAAATGAAATGTTCAATGAAGACTTAATCTTGGACAGGTCAGAGGGGTAGCATGTGCTACAATGGTGGACAAAGGACATTCAGTAGAGGAGTAATAAAAGGGAAATTTGAAAATGGAAATAGCAAGATTTGTCTTGAAGGAATAGGACTGGTTGGATTTTGCACTTTCGAGACGTACCTGTAGTCCTTAGTGGCTTGCACATGTATCGTGATGTCTGAGGAGGGCTCCAACCATAACGACAAAACAAAGGGGCTGACTTCAAGTCAGAGGTGAGCACATCTGCCCGAAAACAGAAGCTGGCGTAGACTGAGGACGAATCAGGGCATTTCCAAGCGGCCTGGGATTACACAATGCCGTAGTCTGGAAAGAAGCCTATATAACCCCTGCGACCTGCCCTTCTTACCCTATACACTAGGTCTAGTTGTTAACGGATTATTTTCCCCCCAGACCAGACATGCCAATCTCCCCAATGCTTTAAAGGTGGGGGTAAAAATGGCTGCTCTTCTAGCAAATAACTAAAATTGAATGATACTGGGAAGACGAGGCGATCAAAAACCATAATATATATATATATATATATATATATATTATATATATATATATATATATATATACATGAGAGATTTTTATATCCCCCACTGCCATACCATCTCAATCGTGACTCTTATCACTTCTGTAATCTTTACTAAGCCTTCCCTTCGTCTTACTTCATCATTTTCCAATAATCTACTCAGCATTCTCATCTCTGTTTTCTGAATCTTTACTTCCTCTTTTCTTCTTAGAGCCCATGTTTCTGCTCCATACATTAACACTGGTCTTATTACAGTGTTATATATCTTGACTTTTAGCTTGATTGGCATTTTCTTATCACATTCTACTCTAGCTATCTTTCTCCACTTCCCCCATGCAGCTTTTATCCTACTGCCTTCGATAATGACACCTAAGGATAATATTAAATAAAAGTATTTGAGTCTATATCAGACGATATTACAGAGTTTACGAAAGTAATATAAATGAAAACACAAGTAACGGATAAAGCACGGCTTACTAAGTGGACGTAGTCATGGTCAACCTCTCTTCTCGGTTTAGACAACAATTTCAGTTTTATTTCCCATTCTATTCAGTCTCGCAGTAGTATACACGAGCGTTCATGTAACGATGTATATTTTGAGATGTGGAGCCTCACTACAGATCATTCTTCTTGAATACGAATCACTAAGATAAAATGAGAAGTTGGTCTAGTGCTTACTTTTCAGACCACATCTGTCCTTGCAAAGGTATTCAGATATTAAGAGAGAGAGAAAGAGAGAAAAAAGTATTTTTCTTTGTTTCGTGGCTTTTTTATATATATACTCGCAGATTGTGCTTCACCAGAGGATGAAGGGTTTCATTCTTTAACTACTATAATGGAGTAATTAAATACAACAGTTATATCACAATACAAAGATTCATTGCTTGCACTAAGTGGCCAAGGTCGCCTGGGTACATTCTTTGTAGAATTAAAAAAAAAACTTATGATCCTTGACAGGAGTAAATAATTATACATTTATATGATTCTGGATGACTTATAATATTCCCCAATTCCCCTCCCCCCCACAAGCCCCAGCCCCCGCCTCCACCGCCCTTTATTTGGGATAAAGAGCCGGGCGTGATGGTATGAACCATAGATCTTTCTCTGTATATCTATGATATGGGCAATTATGTAAGTGCTTTTTCTAAAGAATAAGTAGCTACACTTGATGCACCTTTTATTAGCCAATAAATGAAACAAATTCGTTATATCCCCTACGAACGTTAACTGATACTGAACTGACCTTTCTTTTATACGTATAGGTAAACCATAAGCTAGAAAAAAATCTGTACTATACAGGAAATTTTTTCAAACAATTTCTAGTAGTCTGTGCGAATTGCATTTCCAAATAATACGAATTACTCTACGCACTTTGGATTTCTTTTACGAAGTGACACATATTTATTGCGTCCCTCCAAACTATTATAAAGCATTCACATCTGACGTGCTTTAGTCATGTCTTCAATGGATGACAGTGCCAAAGGGACTGCTGTTCCGTGCGAATTGCATTTCCAAATAACGAAATTGATATAAATCGTTCAAATCCCCAAGTGCCAAGTTCATGATCATCATATCCTACGAATAGGTGCAGTAAACAAGTGATCAATTACCTCCACAATCTCCTATGGGCATACAGTTTTTATCGCTAGTAGGTAGTACGCTAAACAAGTGTTTTCAACGAAGGATTTTCAGTGCCAGAATTCTCGCTTTTAATTAATTTGCTATGTACAAAGGTAATGTCCAGAGTTTCAAAAATATATCTTTGGAGCTCATGTTTCATAGACAATGAAACTTCTAATATTATATATACCTGCATCTCTGCAAAACTCGTAAAGATCAAGTGGCAACCATAATTATACGGACTAAGTATTCTATCTTCCCAGATCGCCAATCCATTATCATGCATATGAGTTCATTGTTTTATCCCGTTCGATACTTTATAGAGACCATATACAGCAGATGGCCTATAAATGAAGAAAACATGAGTGGCCGCAAATCGCGTGATTATAAATTGATTTTTTTTTCCCTAAGAAAACTGCTATTTTCCAAAGAAGAAACTGAAGTTGAAATTTGTGAAACTCGGGACGACAATGAATTAGTGGATTCTTATGATTCACATGATTACATATTAAAAGTCTTTATTCCTGAAGATTACTCATCTTCAGACGAAGCTGATGAAAAAAAAAAAAAAAAAAACAGTGAAAATGAGCAAGACAATACTATTATGTGACACGCAGCCTCAAAATGTTAATAATGATGCCGAGGAACAGTGCATAATTATATGGTCAAATAGTGACGAACACATCGATTCAGATATTACACATAACAGTGACAGACTCGGATGAAACACTGTTCACAATTAAAAAATTAAATAATTTAGTTTACCGAGTAAGGAGAAAATTTCGTTTTCTTTGTTTTCGTATAGAAGGCCAAAAGTAAACAAGCATCGCTTGAAAAACGTAACTAAGCGCTTGCGGAAACTGTGCAGATACAACGGCAACACCGCTACTCAACGCAGAGAGCCACGGAAAATCAGCCACACTTCTTTCATGTGCGTCCACAAATCTTCAGTTATCTTCTAACTCCTCTGGTGTCTAACTTAAGGAGCAGAGGAGTCTAACTTAAGGAGCTCAGATGACCCATCCCGTTCTGTTCTCTCTGGAATGGTATAAAGAACGTGTCCAGGTCATCTCCATCTCATTTTCGATAATATCTTGTCTCTGAATGGAACTCTCATTTTCCCTTACGGGTTTATTTCTCACTTTTTCCTGTCTTCTCACGCCCATTCTTCTTCTTAAAGCTTTATTCTCAGACCGGGAAAATCTTTTACGTATGATTGCACCGGCATACTATGATTCATGCCCTCCCTTCAAGCGATACAGGCTTACTAGACTAATTTATTAATCTTACTTGCGTATGCAAATGAAGGCTAATTGACTCCCAAATGTTATTCAGTCTGTCCATCGTTTTAGTTGCCTATTTTAGTCTCGCTAAATTCCATTGTTCCTGATCCTGAATAATTGAAATTTCAAACCTCGTTCAGTTTTATTCAGTTGTCTTCGTGGGTATTTCTTTTCGTCACATTCCCCGGATTTTCCACAATTTGCTCTCCTACATATTTCTTTCGCCTCCGGCTTCCAAGTTGTATAGGTACAGTGGTATGTCTCCTCGAGCGTATTTCCAGTTTTTGTAAAATTTCTTGGACCTGACAAATGGGAAAAGATATCGTAGCTGGGAATGGGTTTATATCCGAAGCTAAATAGTGGGAACTGTGGTGGGACCATCAACTGCCCGATAATTTTTGGACCTGAGTTTTATCAGGCAGAACTATTCTGCAGGACTGGACCACGGATTCCAGGAGGATCTGGTTCTGGGTTTAGGACTCTCGGCATTCTATCCGGTAAGTACCCCTGGGCCCTCTGATGATACTGTTTTGGCACAGATGAGGACCTCTGCACCCATCTTGGAAACTGAAAATCCCCCAAATAATGATGAACTTGGATCGACTTTGAGACATGAGGCATCTGCTGAAAATGTAGAAAAATTGGTGGTAACTCTGGAACCATTTATTTCCCCAAGTATTGAGACTGGGAAAGATAAATCTACTTTATTCATTGAGTCTCTTCCATTAGATATGAGGTACGAAATAATATATGAGGAATTTAGCAAATATGGAGCTATTAAGAAAATAGGAATTAAATTGGCAGACACTTTAGAGTCCTGGCAGGTTTGGATAACTTTTTCAGATTATAAAGAGGCTTTGGTTGCCTACTTTGAATATAGGGAGTCTAGGAAGAATATCTCATGTGCTTTAATAAAAAGGTCCCCTTCTAACCTAAAGGTATATTACCCCAAAAACACAGACAACAAAACATCGGTAGCAAAAACCCCCAAGCCCGCAAAATGGCTGGTAGTATCAGTTAAAGAAAAGCGGAGTAACATAATACTATTCAGGAGATACTTGCAGCGTCAAATAGGAGGCATTAGTAATTCAAAAATTACACGCTTTGGGCAAAACAGCTTTTTGGTGCATGCAGAATCAGTGGAAGAGGCAGCAATGATATCCAACTGGAGGATTACCCCAGAAGAAATTATCAAAGAAGTAAAGCCTCACTGCAATTTTAGCTATGCTAAAGGTGTCATCTTCCACCAGGACTTATATGGATTTTCAGAGGAGGAAATCCTTGATATGTGTCCTCCCAATGTTTGGAAAGTTTTTAAAGTACCTAGGTCGTCTATGATTAATTTTACGTTTTGTGATGAAGACTTGCCAAATTCGATTGAAGTAGAAAAGGAAATAATTAATATACGTCCCTTTAAACCCCGCCCACTCCAATGTTTCAACTGCTTTGGTTATGGTCACCCATCTCGGGTATGTATAAGACCTAAGCTCTGTGGCACATGCTGTCTCCCAGAGCATGGCGAGTGTTCAAGGGAGTTAAATTGTATTAACTGTAAGAAGAAACATAGTCCCAGAGATAGGAGTTGTGAATCGTATGAGGACTAACAGGAAGCTTTGCTTAAATCCCATGCAGAGCACATAAGTGTAGGCTATGCAAAGAAACTCTTAGCTAGGACAACTAAATATAGTGATGTGGTGAAACAGAAATATAGAAAATTCTAGTTCTCCCAGCAAACCACCACTAAGGAAAGAATCTCGTCCTTCTATGAACAATCTAGCTCCTCAGTCTAAGGAAAGGAGCTCCATCCCTCGAACAAAACAACTTCCTGATTCAGAGCTTGAAATTGTTCAAGCTCCAGAGGCTTCCTCTGTGAGAGCTTCTCAAACCCCCTCTTTAGGGGTCTTTCAGGCTTCTTCAGAAGCCTCATCTCTAGAGGCATCCCAGGCAATCTCACTCCCAGATTTAGGGGAATCTTCCACAAGAAAGATTGCAGACCTCAGTACCTCATGTGGTAGAGGTACATCATGCAAATATGGAATGTGAAATTACAGGTAATAATAAATCATGTACCCACTCCTAATCTCCTTCTTTGTCACCTGCCCAAGTAAGGAAAGGCAAATGTAAAATTATGCCATCAGAAAAGTCTTCCTCCTCTGAGAGGCTGAATAGACCACCAAGAAAGAATAGCATGACCAAATCTCCATCAGGTAAGCCCTCTCTTTCAAGAGCTTCATATTCTTCATTTGGTCAGCCAACTAAAAATCTCTTCATAATGGCGTCTTTTGATATCCTGCAATCGAATTGTAAAGGACTGCGTACACGTGCAGAAGAGCTAAAAGTCTTGTTGAGAGAGAGAAATCTGGGTACAGTATGTCTGCAAGAAACCAAATTACGCCCAGAGTTTTTTAATCCTGGGGTTGGTTAACTATGAGATTTTCTCCTCGGTCCCTCCTGTCGGTGACCGTGCACATGGGGGAGCTGCTATTATTGTGAACAAATCTTTGGAATACTCTCAAGTACTCCTTACTACAAATTTACAGGAACTTGCACTAAACATAATTTTAGACAAGCAGATACTGTCTATTCCATTTACCTTCCTCCTAGATCTGCTTTTTCAGTGGCTGACATTCAGTCATTGTTAAATCAATTACCGTCACCATTCATGCTTCTAGGAGATTTTAATGCACACAGTCCACTGTGGGGAGGTGACTATAGATAATGGGGGAAAATTGATAGAGGAAGTTATTAATAATAATAATATTGTGCTTCTTAATGATGGTACGATGACTTATCATAATATACATTTTAATTCGTATTCAGCTATTGATTTGAGTATATGTTCCTCAGACATAGCTTTGGATTTTAACTGGTCTGTTGACGAATATCTGCACGGTAGTGATCACTTTCCTATCCATTTGAAGTTCGTCAGAAATTTTCCTACAGAAGCACCACCAAAATGGAAGGTAATGGAAGCAGACTGGGTAAAATATAAGGCAGTATAAGATTAGACAAATCTTATGAATCTTTTAAATGCCACTTAAAAGCATACAACTATTTTTCAAATACAGTATTAACAAGTGCAGAGGCTGCTATACCAAGAACAAGTGGAAAACTACGAAGACCTGCTGTCCCTTGGTGGGATAAGAAATGTGCTGTTCTCAGAAAAATTACAAGAAGATGCTATAAAAAATATAAGTCAAGTGGGCACATCTTCTGCTAAGATAATATATCACCGAGCTATCGCCAAACAGCGTCGATATTTTCATAGTGCAAAAAGAAATACATGGATATACTACATAAATGGAAATAATTAAAAAACTCCATCCAGAGTAGTTTGGAAGAAAGTAAGAAAGCTTGCAGGGAAATTTTCTCCTCCTAAAACACCCTCTTTAAAGGTTGGAGATTCACTGATAACATGTCCCAAAGATGTAGCTGAATACCTAGGTCAGCACTTTTCCTACATTTCAAGTGCAAGTAATTATTCAACCGACTTCCAGAGGATTAGGAAAACCCAGGTTCCTTTAGATTTATCTAGAGGTAATCTTGAAGTTTATAATGCTAACTTCCCTCTGCATGAGCTACAAGATGTCCTTTCTTCAATGGATGATACTGCTTCTGGTGAGGATACTATCCTGTATGTAATGTTTCGACAGTCACCCGAGGAAGCAAAATCATACCTCTTGAAGATTATTGATAAAATTTGGGATACTGGAATCTTACCAAGAGGATGGAAAATTGCTGTAGTAATTCCAGTTCAAAAACCAAATAAAAGCCCTTATCAGACAACAAGTTACAGGCCCATAGCTCTTACTAGCTGTGTATGCCAAGCTGATGGAGATGATCAACTTTCGTTTATTCTGGCACTTAGAAACACACAAACTACTTTCTCCTCTCCAGTTTGGCTTTCGCAAGAGCAGATCTACCCTTAACCCTCTGCTTAGACTTTCTAATCAAATTCAACAGGGCTTTGTAAACCAGTGTCAGACAATTGGTGTATTCTTTGACTTAGAAAAAGCGTACGATACAACATGGCGTCACGGAATTGTTAAGCAGCTGCATAAATTAGGAATACAAGGAAATATGATTAAGTTCATTAACTCCTTTTTAACAGACCGGTTTGTAAGAGTAAGAATAGGAAATAATTTATCTTCCCCATTCAAACTAGAAGGTGTTCCACAGGGGAGTGTGCTGAGTGTAACTTGTTTTGCTGTTGCCATTGATTGCCTCATCAATGAAATTTCAAATCCTGTACAGGCCTCACTTTTTGTTGATGATCTAGCTATTTATTGCACTGCATATGATGCTGAATCGGCTTGCAAGTATTTACAAAAATCCATCGACTCTATCTCTCGATGGGCAAAACAAAATGGTTTTAGGTTCTCTACAAGTAAGACAGTTGCTTTACTAGGAGTAGACGTCAAGTAGTTGTGCCAAATTTGAAACTTGATGGGTCTATTCTACTGTATGCGGATGATGTCAAGTTCTCAGGAATGATTTTTTATTCCAAACTTACATGGTCAAAGCATATTGAAAATTTAAAGTGCCAAGTAAAGAAATCTCTCAGTCTTCTGAAAGTGGTCTGTGGCTTTAACTGGGGTGCAGATAAGAAAAGTTTGCTACACAACTATATGATGCATTATGTAGATCAAAGTTGGATTACGGATGCCAGATTTATTCATCAGAATGCAGAAGTAAACTCCACGAACTTGATGTAGTCCAAAATATAGGTTTACGTATTTGCTCTGGGGCTTTTCCAACATCCCCCGTCGAGAGTCTTTATGTGGATACGCACCAACTTCCACTTGATTTACGACGTGAAGAATTAGGCCTCCGATACTTGATGAGGATAAAAAGTAATGCTAGCAATCCATCAAATAAGGTTATTAGTCAACTTGATGCTAGCAAATTCAAGCCAAGATCTTCTGTTCCATTCCAGATCCGGCTAAATGCATGTGTAAATGAAAATTCTATACTGACTCAGAATGTTCATGAATTGGCCCCTTCCAAAATTCCACCTTGGTTCATACCAAAAGCTGAACTGTGCAAGAAAAATATAGTAAAAAAGAACACCCCTAATGAAGTAATAAAGTCACTGTTTTTAGAACATGATGAAGTTCATAATAACGACTATAAAATTTATACAGATGGCTCAAAGTCAAGCGAGGGAGTAGGTTTAGCTGTGGTCACTGATAATTTTTGTAATGTTGCAAAGCTACCTCAGTATATACAGCTGAACTATCTGCTATTGTAAAAGCCCTAGATATAGCATATCATTCAAATAAGAAGTCTTGTGTCATATACTCAGACTGTATGCTTTTGTTGGATTCCTGGTCATGTTGGGATCCCAGGTAATGAAGAAGCAGACCGAGAAGCAAAGAGTGCCTGTTCCCAAGGAGAAATTGATACAAATAGAGTCCCCCATTTTGATATGAAAATCTGTTCGTAACTATATGCTAAGAGAGTGGCAGGAGCTATGGTCATCTCCCCTTCTTGCTAATAATAAATTAAAAACAATTAGACCTAAGTAGGAATTTGGCAATCATCCTATCAAAGCGACAGGAGGACAAGTTATTCTAACAAGGTTGAGGACTGTCGCTGCTGAATGACAGTTTTCTTCTTGATAGTGGTAGTGCTCCAGTGTGTGTTCACTGTGATAGCCCTTTGACAGTTGAGCACATTCTGGTTCACTGCACCAGGTATGTAAATGAGAGGTGGATGTACCATCGAGATGGTAAAACTATATCTGCAATTTTAGGAGACAACATCGATGTTGGCCCTGTTATGAGATTTTTAAAGGCTTCTGGATTTTATAAAAATGTCTAGTAACTTTATATAGATATAATTATTTTTTTATCTTTATTTATTTACTTTTTTATCATAAATGGTAACTTTTAATTCCATTAAAAATTTAATCTCGATTTTACCGTTTTAAACTCATTATTTATATAATTTCCATTGAACTCATTATTTATATTTCCATTCCTATTCATTATCACTATAGCGCTGAATGACTCTATGGGTCCCAGTGCTTGGCTTTATGCCAAAATCACATATTCCATTCCATTCCATATGCTTTCCATATAACTTACCTATTCAAGCATGCATTGCTTGTAGTCAATTTAGAAGGTGTTTGAAGGAACGCCAGTAGTTACAGACGGTTGTCAGTTTTAGGAGTGCGCAGATTTCTGTATTTGTGAAAAGCATAGTTAAGCTCGCTCTTCATACTTCCCATTTTACTATTTTTCTTTTTAAGAAGAATGATGAAATGTAAGAGACAAGTTCATTTTTGAGGTACGTTGATGCTTCTTAAAACTAACAGAACAGAAATTATTATAGCATGTACTGAACGAAATTAGTTCCTGAAGAACTGTGACATAACAGAAGCGTTGAAAGATTTTCAAAGATATAAAGAAAAAAAATAGACGAGGCTATTTGCAAAAAATTTTTGCAATATGGCCTGTGTTAGCAAGCATCTTGATCATGTGCAGTTCCAACGTTTAAGTGGTATTTCGGGCATTTTCTTTTTCTTCTTTTTTTTCACTTCATTCGATTTAGCTTTGTTTATTTGTGATGTTATCCTTACGTTCCGTATGTCTTGTTATTTATGCAATCCAATCGACTATTACCTCTAGATATAGTTATTGATTATCTTAATCTGTAGTGCATGACCTACTTGACTCGCTCCCTCCCAAGAGGTACCTGAAGGTAAGGGCTTGCAAGTAGCTGTAGTACCAGTATTTGAAGTTATTTTTCTTTCCTGGAATATTTTTTTGTTATTCTCTCCTATCAAATTAAAACCACACTATTCTGTCCCAAACAGCCTAATTCATTTTCTTTCCCATGCTCTTCTAGAATGGTGTCGAGTTGACATAGGTAGTACCACTTTTCTCTAAAGCTCCTCACCCTATTTCGTTAAGGTTATTCGGTATTTGTGGGAGCCAAGGTAGAATATTATGTCAGTTGCACAGTCATTATATGTGTATTTATGATGCCAGACATGCAAAGTTTGATATGCAGTTAATGATAATGAATTAAAAGGTTAAGCTGAGACTCAAACTTCATTTCCCTGAGCACTTCGGTCACCTCTCTTCGCAGGTTGTCGAGGCTTGGTATACCATCATAGTTCACTGTACGGGCTTCAAAACGATCCTTTAAGATACTACAAATGTTTTCACACACATTAAGGTTAGGGGAGCTACCTGGAAATTCACTTGAGAAGAAATCGATACCACTGTTTCGAAGCAGCTCCTGTGTCTGAAGAGCTTTGAAATATGGTGTCTTATCATGCAAAAATGTGACTTCTTCAACAGATAACACATTTTCAGGATCTTTGAGGAAAGGAAATACTCAACCAGTAAGCACAGTTTCTCTGAAGTATTCGCCATTCCATGACTCATTTTTCTTTGATGATCCACATTAACCGTTTGGCTGTGAAACAGAGAAAATTTCCCAAACATTCAGGAAATTTTATAACTTGGCGATAGCACACGTCATCACTGATATCATCCAACTTTGCAGCCCAAATGATGTCATTTTTATGATTTGGCTTCCTGACTGTGTAAATTAACAATTCATCTGATGTGGCAGCATGGAGAAAGTCAGCTTCATCCCAATCTTTAAGAAATGAACCACAATCCCCATGCACGGTCTTCTCTCTGTTTCTGAGTGATGTTAGGTTTGCAGATAACATGAAATGGCTTGATAGCAGATTTTTTCAACTCACGATATAGAGCACTATAACTTCTCTTCTTTCCCCTTTTTGTTCCTAGTTCAAGCGCCAATTTACGTAAAGACTTTCTTGGTCTACCTACTGCCTCAGCTGTGATGTCTTTTGACTCCTGAGAAAGGAGTTCAGGCCTTCCAAGATTCTCACTCTTTTCGCGATGACAGTCAGCTATCCAGGAACGTGAAATGAAGGATGCGCCAGCATCCTTGGCCTCTCTAAAGGTTATAGCCCGGATTCGGTCAATCCATCTGATTTCCTGGCTGGATCTAACTCCGTCACTTAGTCTGAAAATACAAGAAATGTAAAATGAAAAATAGCTTAATGGAAATTTAAGATAATGTACTTGGAGATAGGCTACAGCAGAAAATTTCATAACTTTCCATTTGTTCCTTGAAGGGGGGGTTGCTCTAATTTCGAAACACCCGGCGGCTATAATATATATATTTATATATATAGATATTATATTATTCGATTCTAAATCCCGATTCAGCTGGCGTTGTCAAGTACACATCTTGTCTTTTAACAGAACGTTCTGGATATATTTCAGAACCAGTGTTGCTGATTTGCTTAAAACATTATAGCGACCTGCAAGCGAATCACCAAGATCTATGTTACATCAGAGCAATTTCCTCACGTTTAGAAATTGTTCTTTTATAATGCGTCGTGTCATTGGCATATCTGAAAGCGTCGATCATCCCCGGAGGAAGCTTTCATGGTTTACGAATAAAAGCGACGACAAAGCGTCAGTCGAGTTACCCTGGAGCCACTATATTAGATTCACATCAACCGTGCATTTGACGTCTAGCCCATTCCCTTACGACGCTCCTGATTGGCTATTGATAAGCCAATCACTGGGTTGGAAACTCTCAGTCTCTCTCGAGAGTTCACATAGCCGAAAGACGAATGCCTCAGGAGAGATGGAACATACATCCTGCCTATGTGAACTCTCGAGAGTGACTGGGAGTTTCCAGCCCTATCATTGGCTTATCAACAGCCAATCAGGAGCGTCGTAAGGTACTGGCCTAGACATCAAATGCACGGCTGATGTGAATCTACTATGGGACTTAGTGGGTGCTGTAGTTACCATTCCTCTGATTTCTGCATAATTCGTATACTGTCCCGGTCGTATAGATTTTATTACCCTGATTGACAAGCTCTATTAAATGTTTTCGTTATCCCAATTTCGATCAAACGCATTTTTTTCGTAATTCATAAACAATTTTACATGAAACACCTTAAGAAGGTAACTTCGTGAGAACGTTATATGTGGTATGTAAAGCCATTATTATCTTCATGGCCACCCGCAGCATATTTCCATAGAGGGGGCAAATTAAATATATATATATATATATATGTATATAATAATATATATATAATATATATGTATGTATCTATATATTAATATATATATATGGTATGTAATATATATATGCAGGGTACTGTGATGCCATAATTTAAGTGAAGCAAGATGCGATCAAGAAAAAATACAATGTTACGTTGACTTTTTTCCATTAGTTCCATATACTGTTCAGCTGAATTCAAATATTTCTGGAAAGAACAACGCAGTTATATATACTGTATACAAATATTATTAAATACATGATTATACCTTTAATTTACTTAACCGAAAGAATATATTGCAAAATGGAAGGAAAACAAAGTGATGTAGTTAAATTTAATATATTATATATATTAATAATATATATCTATATATATATATATATTAATATATATATATAATAATATATGTAAGTCTATCACATTACCGTGATTCATATACATGTATCGAACTACAAATGTCCTTTAATATCTAATTCGCTCTACCTCGGAATTAATATATTTTCATATATGCTTAACCGAGGGGGAATTTATTAAGCGATAATAGAATTGGCGATCGACAGGCGCGAACCAGCGACCTCTCAATTCCAGGACTGGCAGTGAAGCCTTAAACCACCCCGACACCGCTTCACTGCCAGTCCTGGAATTGAGAGGTCGCTGGTTCGCGCCTGTCGATCGCCAATTCTATTATCGCTTAATAAATTCCCCCTCGGTTAAGCATATAGAAAATATATTAATTCCGAGGTAGAGCGAATTAGATATTAAAGGACATTTGTAGTTCGATCATATATATATATTATATAATTATAATCTATATATATTAATTTATCTATATATATATATATATATAAATATATCTATTATATATCTATTCATATTTTCCAGGATTTCAGGAGGGACTTGCCCCCTCTTGCCCCTAAGTGCGGGCGCCCATGATCATTGAATATATGAAAATGTCATGAAAGTTTTGTTTCGAAAACAAGTGGGAGAGTTTGACAAAGGGGTTCAACTAAAAACTCTACGGTAACGGTTAACCCTAAATGAATTTCTTCCGGCTGTTCAGCGAGTGAAACAATTTGAAAAAAGATACACGAGGAGAAAGAAAAATTTGTAGAAATGGAAGTAGGCTATAAAAGGAATGTAATGAGGACAAGAGTTTAGTAAAAGTAACAGGAGTGAAAACAAAAATTTTATTGAAAGGGGTTTGACTCTCAGATATTAGCAATGCTTGCAGGGAAATGAAATACATTTGAGCCAGGTAATCCTCAGACAGTTTGTTGGATTCTTAGACCGAAAATTGTAATCTCTGACCACCGCTCTAGAGAAGGCTGATTGAAATCCATTTTAGAATTCTCCAATGTCCCAACAAACTAATATTAAGTTTACTGTAGAGAAAGAATCTCGCAACTCTGTCATGTTTGGATTTGCGTATCATAGGAAAATACTTTTACAGGGTATAGCACCAATTTTCAGGTTAAGCTAGCTAAGCTGAAGTCTCTTTATTCTTATTCTTGAACTTCCATCTGGGCAGCATTGCACAAATAAATAGAATTCTTAGCAATTTTTTTTTTTCCAGGAACAAATAAACTGCTAACCTTAAAAATGAAGCAACCTATTACCATACATACGGCTCAAAAATTTTGTATATATGCTAAGTTCCTTTTCTTACGTGATGATAGTTTTAAAAAGAAATGTATATGTTTAAAGTTAATTAATAATGAATTGCCAGCCTTGAATCTTAAGTTGATCCTACGGAATCCTCACACTATACTTTGTTTTTCAGAATGGAGCATACATTAAGCCCTTCCCTGACATCCAAAATTATTCATAAATAAGTAAGTAAATATATATATATATATATATATATATATATATATATATATAGATAGATAGATAGATAGATAAAAAGTGTATTTCGTATTTCTGCCATCAGCCTATCTGTTGCACTTTGCAATGGTTCATTGGTAATAATGTGGCCTCAAGGGAATAAAAAGCACAAAAGTTCCCAAAGTTGGGGCAATGCCTCAGTGCCCAAACCTTGGGAACACAAGAAATCATTTTTCTCTCAGAGTTCATTGATGAAGAGGGTAATTATCGTCTTTCCTGGGATCTCAGAAAGGGTATTTTGAAGTTTGTGGAGGAAGCTGTTTTCTTGAAAATTTATAACGTATCGTCAATTTATTTTTACTGTTTTATCAGTTTCTTGGACATTTTATGTTTTTTATTCTCTTAAGGCCATATTATTTATTAATGGCGATGAAGATCATAGGTATTGAAATGCTGATTTCTATGAGGTCAATGAAACACCCGAGCAGAAGTCCTTCAAACGAAGGACCCAGTTCACGACTGGCAGCCGCTTTTAAACAGGGAGACCTTCAACTGTCCTCCTGCCCAACATAGCATAGTGTTCGCCTTTAGCTAGTATATATATCTGTGTTTGTGTGTGTATGTGCAAGTGTCGGAAGGTTAGGGTCAGTTAGCTGTTAGAGAGAGCAGAAGTGTTATAGATGTGGGAAAACAGGGCATAAGAAGAGTGAATGTCGGTGGACACTAGGAGCTTGTTTTGGGTGTGGGAAGACGGGTCATTTAGTTAGCGATTGTCAGAGAGATAGGGACATTAAATGTTATAGGTGTGAGCAAACAGGGCATATAGCTAGTGGATGTCGGGGTACCCGTATAAACGTGGTTTGCGGTAATTGTGGAAAGAATGGGCATTGTGCTAGGATGTGTAAAGAACAGCGTGCGAAGTGTGCTGACTGCTGAATGTAGAATGGAAGGTCATGTAGCGAATGTGTGTAGGCGAAAGAGGATGGGCCAGGCTGGAAATTCGGGAAACTAGGTGTTAAGGGGATTCAGTTGGATGGGTCCTCTAGTGTGTGGGCAGTAAGAGTGATGCATGTATGAGAAGGGTTCTTGCATGAAGAAGGGTTCGGGGATAGAGCCCATGAATGCATGAGTGTAATAGTAAGGTGCAAAGGGGTATGTTTGGTCGCTTTGATTGATACCGAATGCAGTGTCAATGTTCCTTTTAAGAATGGATATGATAAGCTGCGGAGTAATTGTGAGGTTAGGAAGTGTAAAGGGAAGGTATGAGGAATAGGGAATTTAGGTATGCCTGTGGTGGAAATGTTTGTGTGAAAGTATAGAAACCGAGGGGGTAGTGATGGATGATTTGACTTTTGTGTGGTCGAGGGAATGAATGATAAGTATATGTTGCTAGGGTATAGGTTCTTGAAGAAGTGTGGGATGGTGGTCCATCCAAGGGCGAACATGATTGAGTTGCAGATGAAAGGGAATGTACGAGGGGGAGTTGTGCTTGGATAGGAATGGAAGGGTAGATGGTAAGGTATGGAAGGGGGTGCTGTTGATTGTGAAAGAGTGTAAAAGTACTGTGTGAGGTTGGGGAAGTTGTTAGCATGAAAGTTGCATGGCCAGGTAGTCTCAGGATCACTAACGGTGACGAGTATGAATTTGTAGTTGAAAGTGTGGATGTGAGCAAGTTGGTAGGAGTGGGTGTGCATGTGTGCGACAGGGTCTTAGACAAGGAAAATCCTTGGGTTTTTGTGGCCTCGTTGCCAAGTGCTAAGAAGAAGCTAGTGCAGGGTATACATGAAGGTGATTGTGTAGGGTTGCTATACACATTGGTAAATACTGACGATGAAAGGTACGTCAGGGTACAGCAGGTGGTGACAGGTATTGTAGAGGGAGGTGATAGTTGGAAGTATGATGAGTTGAGAGGAGTTATGATGGATGAAAATGTCAGTGATGACGACAGGGAGCAATTGAGGTGGATGTTGCGGAATAGGCTGGGTGTGTTGAGCTGTGGAGATGAGGATTTTGGGGGGGTCTAAGCTTCCAGGATTTCAAATAGTTTTGAAAGACAATACCCCCATATATCAGTGTCCCTGACACTTTTCCACGCCTATTGAACAAGAGATTAAGGAGCAGTATGATGAACCTGAGAGAGTGGGAGTGACAAAGAGGAGTGAGAGTGCCTAGAATGGCCCCATAGTCCCTGTACAAAAGCCGGATGGAAGTCTGTGGATGTGTGTAGATTATAGGAGGGTGAATTAAGTGACTGTGAAGGAGCGATCCCCGATGAATGTGGTGTCTGATTGTGTACAAGATGCATGGGATGAGAGTGTTTACTAAATTAGACCTGGTAAGGGGATATTACCAGATGCCTCTTGAGGAGGGGAGCAGGCACGTTACAACTTTTTCAAGTGGTAGTTGCCACTACCAGTTTAAACGTTTGAGTTTTGGGTTGGCTAACGCACCTGCTGCCTTCCAAAGGGCAATGAATGTAGTTTTGGCTGGGTTTGATAGAGGGAAGGTGACTGAGTTTATAGATGAAATTTTGATTACGAATGAAACTGTTGAAGAGAATTTGGAATTGCTTGAGGTGCTAGAACGCTTGGAAGAGGTTAGAATGAAAGTGTGTGAGTTAAAAGGGTTTTTTGGGTTTGATTGAATTTGGAAGTAAATTTGTTAGGGACTGTTTGGGGATAGGAAAGCCACTGTCTGAATGGATAGGGAAGAGAAATTGTTCTAAGTTGAAGTGGGATGAGCAAATGGTGAGAGCATTTGAGAGATTGAAAGAGGAGTCTGCAAGGGATGTCATCTTGGCCTCCCGGATTATGGCAAGGAAGTGAGTAGGCTTGAGCTCTATACAGATGCTAGTAAGTTTAGTATGGGGGGATGTTTAGTGCAGTTGCAAGAGGTGAATGGGAAAGACCAATTGAAAGTAATAGCGTATGTGAGCAAAGTCTTTAAGCTGAGCAAAAGTACTCAGTGGTTGAGAAAGAGCTTGCGGCTATAAGGTTTCGTGTGAAAACGTTGAAAGTGTTTGCATATGGGGAAAAATTTGTCATAAGGACTGACCATCAGCCATTACTGCATGTGATTAAGAAAGAAAGTGTGAATGCTAGGGTTGCGAGGATGATCGAGGATTTGAGTGAATTTGATTTTAGGTTAGAATATGTACCGGGGAGTAAAAATGTGATTGTGGATACAATGTCAAGGATGCATGGTAATGGTGACAATCCCATGAAAAGCTACTGGGATCCAAATAGTGCCTGAGGGTTTGGTTGTGAAAGAGGTTTGTGGGAGATGGTAGAGTTTGAGTGTTTGTTTTTAGCATGAAAGATTTGGAGTGTAAGGGTCTGGTTGAGGCACTGCCCGAGAGTGCTAATGAGCTGCAAGTATAGTTGAGTGATGTGCAGAAGGAAAGGGCTTGTGTGGAGGAACAAGGTAGGGAAGAGATGTTGACACGGTTGTTATTAGAGGGAGCAGAGTTGTTTGGGGTTGAAGTGTTTTTGTATTTTGGGTGGGACAGACCATTTAAGTATAGAGGGAAGCTAACTAAAAATAGTGAGCATGGGGTTTTGAGAATTCAGTATGGGGAACACGGTTATAGTTGGTTAGTCAGAAAAGGGGACTGTGAGGGGGGATTTGAATCAGGAGATATGAAAGTGGGGAAATAACTGAGGAGGAATATGGGGAGGATGCTTGTGGTATGGATGATCAGGTAGATGCAGCAGTGAATGTATGTGTGCATGGAACCCAAGGGAAAATGGCGATGTTTGTCAGAGTAAATTATAGTGAGCACTGTAGCTTAGTTGATACGGGGGCACATGCTTCCCTAGTGAGTGGGTCAGTGGTAAATGAACTTAAGAGTTGCGGCTGGGAAGTGAAAAGGCAGTGTACAAGTGTAAAAATACATGGGTAAGGACAGAGAAGTGTTATAGTATGGGAAGAGATACAGCTGAAGGTTAGGTTAGGGGAGTTGGAAGTGATACATGACTTTATAATCATGGGGGAAAATTAAATGCGGCTTGTTTTTTAATAGGGATACATTTTTTGAGGATGCATGATGTAAGTGTGGACATAGGGAATGGGGTTCTTAGAATGGGGGTTATTGATATTGATTGATATTGCTAGAAGTGTGAATGATTTGTTGAGTAAGGAAGAGATTGAGAAAATACAAGATAGGTGCTTAGAGATAAGTAAGTTGCGAGAATGCATTTTGGGAGTTTGAGTTGGAAGTATACAAGAGGGTTGCAAGACAGTTTGTTGTGTGCAAAAATGTAGTATACTCATCAGCCATGAGTATGTGTCTGTTGGTCCATGATCAGTTTAGGCATATGGGGAAGAATACATTATGGGAATGCATGAGGGAGAGATTGTATGTGCCTGAGTTAAACAAGATTTGTATGGATGTAGCTGTTACATGTGAAGAATGTCAAAGGGGAAAGTATCAGAGTGTGCATGCAAGTCCGCCTGTGTTGCGGCTGCAGATGAAAGAGCAGTTTGAAATGCTTGTGATTGACTGTGTTTCTTTGCCAAGGACTGCGAGAGGACACGTGGGGATGATTGTGATGGTGGATCACATAAGCAAATTTTCCTATGTGGTCCCCACCAAAGATGAGAGGAGTAAAATTGTCGGGTGAATGGTGAGCCAAGTGATGTTACCGATGTGTGTGTAAGCCTGTGAGAATGTTGAGTGATAATGGGCCTGAGTTTGTGGGATGGGAATTTAAGGAAATGATGAGGGAAGGGGTGTTGTGCATGCTTATTCTACTCCGTATATGGCCAGTGCAAATGGTTTGGCTGGAAGGACTGTTAGGACGTTGACTGAGATTTTGCAAATGATGAGTAAGTGTGATAATGATTGGGATATGCATGTAGGGCGTGCGGTGTGGGTGTACAGCGCCACATTGCAGAAGAGCATAGGTATGTCACCCTGTAAGAATGTGTTGAATTTCGAGAGAATTATTAGGCCAAGGTTGGGTTTATCAGAGAGTGATCGGGATTTGTGGAAGAGAGCAAGTGGGAAGTTTGAAAGTTTCAGGATTGGGGATAAAGTGTTGAAAGAGGTGGTTAAGAAAGGAAGGATGAATGTGATTAAGGTAAGGGAAAAGCCTGAGGAACCTTATGAAATTTTGGAAGTGGGACCAAGTGGGTTTAAGTTATGTTTTGAGGAATTGCAAGTGGTTGGGGGTATGGATGAGGTCAGGGCACACCATACTCAGCTCTGCAGGTATGGTGTGTTCGGGAGAATGCGATGAGTGATAGGTTGAAAGTGAATAAATATGAACCGAGCATCAGTAAGCAAATGGATTTTGGGGATTGGCAGTTAGTGTTGGTTGAATATGGAAGAAAGTGGAAGAAGGTAAAGAAAGGGAATGAAAGGGAAAAGCGACTATTGCATGATAAAGGGGTTAGTGATAGGGTAGAGATGGTTGATAAGGCATGCAATACAGATAAGTCTGGGGAGGGAATGAATGAGACATAGTGTGTGTAGGTTTGGGTTAACAGAGTTTAGTGAGATTTCGACAGGAGGGGAACCAAGTAGCAGGGAGGTAGGACAGTATGAATGTGTCCCTTCAGGAGTTTGACAGGAGTGTGAATGGGGTGAGTGATTTGGTAGCATAGATACAGGAGATATTGGGACCAGAGTTAGAAGGGGTAGATGAGATAGTTAATGAGGTTTGGGAGGACAGTAGCGAGGGAGATAATGTGAATCTGGATGAAAGTGGTCTAGAGAAAGTGAATGGCGATGGACCGAGAGTACGAGGGGCCTCGAACAAGATCCAGGGGGCCAGTATCTGAACATCCCTGGGTGTTGAGAAAAGCAATCTAGTGTGGATCTTGTGAGTATGTGAGGAGACATCAAATGTAACAGGGGAGGAAATATGGAGGAGTGATGTAGTGGTTGCATAAAACAATGTTCTCAAGGGTCGTTTGTAAGAGAGAGAGAGAGAGAGAGAGAGAGAGAGAGAGAGAGAGAGGCTGGTTGTTGTCTCGTTAGGTTGTTTGTGTTTGTTGGAGGTAATAGGAAGGATTTGGATGTTTTGTGTTTTTGTGTATTAGCTATATCATGTTTTATGTTTATTTGTTGTTGTTAAGATAGTATGGGGAACGTTTGTTTCTGTGGTTTTCCGTTTTGAGAGAGAGAGAGAGAGAGAGAGAGAGAGAGAGAGAGAGAGAGAGAGCGTGAATGGTGTCTGAATGAATTGCTTGTTAGCAGGCAGTTGGGTTCATCTCTGGACTCAGTTGCAGAGCTTTGAGGGAGTCAGAAGTTAACAGTCTGTCAAGTGAGGCAGTTTTTTTGGACAGCCAGTCTGGTCAGAGGTAGTGAGTTGCTGTTGTATGTTTTCTGGATTGTTTTGATATTGTGTAATTGAGTTTGTTGTGCTTGTGTCCGTCTGAAGGTTGTTGAGCTTGTCAGTTTCTGTTGTGTTTGATTTGTGAATTGTTGTGTTTGTGAGTTGTTGTGAACTCTTGATGTTGATTGGTGTTTGTTTGTTATTGATTTGTTGTGGTCTTGATGTTGATTGGTGTTTGTATGTGTTAGAATTGTGGCGTTTGTTCAGCTCTGTGAAGCCTTGGTGTCGTAGGTGTTTGTTTGTGTGTTGCTTTGAGATGTTGTATGGTTTTGGTGTTTGTTTGGATTTTGGGTGTATTGATATTCAGCGGTTGTTTGTGTCTCAATGACTGAATACAGTGAACAACACAGTGTCTCGCCCTGAATTTCTTGGTATGTGGTGAGTTCATGGATTTGGAGTTTTGTTTGTTTTCCTCGCTGAACTAACCATCCTGTACTTAAATAGTAACGTAAAGAGGAAAGTGTGGCTGGGGGGAATATTGTTAGCTGGTACGATTAAAATAAATGTGGGGAAATCTTGGTATTTAACTCGTTTAACTTTGATTCCACCACACTACCATCCTTATTCAGTATAAGTGAATTGTCAAATTATTTTATGGTCATCCCCTGAAATAAATGAAGAATCTGTGCTCATATCCTCTCATTTTTAGATACAGTCTTTTGAACATAACGTAAGCATGTTACTTCCTCCACTTCCATACCAATACTGAATAAACCGCGCTGAACCGCCATAATGTGTATGATCACCACTTTTTGCATCCACGTGGTTTCCACCTCGTGTGAGCTGGGTCTAAGTGATGCAGAGAACAATACAAAAATTTCAAAGAAATTAAATAATCTGGAAAACAGAAATAGACTAATAAAGAGGTTCAATTAATAGGTGATCAAGCTGCAATGATTTTTCTTATCAGATCTTCCAAGGAAACTTGACTCCCTCTTCTGGAGAGGACAAACCTCTTCAAGGGTGCCCTCAAAGAGCTGACATCCATAAGGAAGCTTTGGGCCTCACACCAAGTGGCTTCCCCAGCATAACAGGATACCTGCCTTCCTCCGAGGTAGCAGCCTCTGGTTAAGACTCTTCCTTTCAAGCAACTGGCAACCCTTGGGGGTTGAAATTTTTGGGCCATCTCCTGGCCTGCTTCCCGAGCCTGGCAGGATACCTGCCTTCCTTAGAGGAAGTACATTGCCTCTAAGTCGGACCTTTCCCCTGAAGGCTGTTCTTAAGAGGCTATTGAACCTTGGTGGGCTTTTGACCCCCATCCTTGAAGTTTTTAGGTCCTCTCTAGGCCCACTTCCCCAGCCTGTCAGGATACCTGTTTTCCTCTGAGGAATGAGCTTCTGAGTCGGACCCTTCCCTTCAAGACTGCCCTCTTATGGCCTGCTCCCCCAGCCCGGCAGGAGACCTGCCTTCCTCTGAGGAAGCAGCCTCTGGGTAGGATCATGCCCTTAAGAGAATGACGATCTTTGGGGCACCATCCTTGAAGATTTTGGACCTTATCTAGACCTGCTTCCTCAGCCTGGCAGGATACCTGCCTTCCTCCAAGGAACCAGCCTCCAAGTTGGACCTTTCCCTTCAAGGCTGCCCTCATGAGACTGGCTAGACTTGGGGGCTTTTGGGCACCATCCTTGAAGTTTTTGGCCCTCTCCACGCCCGTTTCCCCAGCCTGGCAGGATACCTGCCTTCCTCCAAGGAACTAGCCTCTGGGTTGGACACTTCCCTTCAAGGCTGTTCTAAAGAGACAGGCGAGCCTTGGTGGTTTTTGGGCCCTCTCCAGGCCCACATCCCTAGCCTGGCAGGATACCTGCCTTCCTCCGAAGAAGTAGCCTCTGGGTCATACCCTTTGCTTCAAGAGTACCCTCAATAGACTGTTGAGCCTTGGGTGTTTAGGCCCACTTTCCCAGCCAGGCAGGATACCTCCCTTCATCCGAGGAAGCAACCTCTAGGTCATACCCTTTATTTCAAGGGTGCCCTCAAAACATAGGCAAGCCTTGGGGGATTTTGGGCCTCATCCTTGAAGTTTTGGGCTCTCCAGACCCACTTCCCCAGCCTGCCAGGATACCTGCCTTCCTACGAGGAAGTAGCCTCTGATTCGGACTCTTCCCTTCAAGGCAGTCCTCAAGAGACTGGCGAGCTTTGGGAGTTTTTTGGCCCCTTCCTTGAAGTAAAATTTTTGGCCCTCTCCAGTCCCACTTTCCCACCTAACAGGATATCTGCCTTCCTCCGAGTCAGACCCTTCCCTTCAAGGCTGCCGTTAAGTGATTGGCAACTCTTGGGGGCATTTGGACCCCAGCCATGAAGTTTTTGGGCCCTCTACAAGACGTTTTCCCCAGCCTGACAGGATACCTGGCTTCCTTCCAGGAAGTGGCCTCTGGGTCAGACCCTTCCCTTCAATGCTGTTCTCAAGAGACTAGCAAGACTAAGGGTTTTCGGGCCCAACCTTGAGGTACTTGGTTCCTCTCCAGGCCCGGTTCCCCAGTCTGACGGGATATCTGCCTTCCTCTAAAAACAATCAGCTACTTCAGTTTCCAAGGTGAATTTCATAGAAGGCACTAGGGCATTTAATGCTGTTAGGAAGCTCTCTTTATTTTTGTCAACAGGCCAAGCACAAAATATATTACCAACGTACCTAACCCACAGGATACCTTTAGGAAGTATCCTTGGTAAGTACTTAATTTCGAAAAACTCCATATAATGGTTACTAAGTGATGAAGATAATGGATTGCTTATTGCCATGCCAAATTTTTATTCATTACTTTTCTCCTAACAAATAGACAATCTTTAGCACACAATTCTATCCGCTTAATTATAGAAGGCCTGTCCAAAGAGAAAGTATATCTGTCCATTTCTTCCTTCATAAATTCAAGTACTTCATCTACTGGTACTTTTGTAAACAATGAGCTGACGTCAAAACTGATTAACTCAAAATCATAATTAAAATTAAACCTTCTTAACCAATCTATAAAATCCACACTATTTTTCACAGACACCTGATATGTTTCCAAGTATTGGAGACAACTCGTTAACAAGCCACTTCGATAGTTTATAAGTGCAAGAGCCTACAGAACTTATATTGAGTCTAACAGGATTATTTTCCCTAGGAGTATTATAAAAAAAATTTGGCTTGGCAATGGGCAATCCATTATCTTCATTACTTGGTAACCTTTATACGAAGTTCATACCCTGTCAGGAAGGATGGCAGCAGCAAGGAGACCGACAATTCCCGAGTTTTAACCCAGATAAGTTGGAATTATCTTGTTGGCTGGATCTATTTTCCATGAATTGTGAAGTAAATGAAGTAACAGAGACGACAGCAAAAAGGGCTTTGTTGCTTTCTTCAGTTGGAGTAGAGACATTTTCCACGATCTGTAAGTTAACAGCACCGAAATTGCCGTCTGCAGTTCCATTTGATGACCTAGTAAATCAACTAAAGTCGCATTTTATAACAAAACCAAGTTATCATAGAGCATTGTGTGATTTCCTACAGAGGAAGAAGAAAAGTAGTGGAGTCCGTGAAGGAATATTATGCAGAACTAAAATTGTAGCTCAACAGTGTGAATTTAATAGTGATTTTGACCGAAGGTTGAAGGAACAATTATTGGTTGGTATTGATAATGAAGTATATTTTAAGGTTTTATTAGCTGATCCTTTTGAGTTTAATCAATTCTCCTCTCGTGAATTACTTGCCAAGGTTACCAATTTAGAAACTGCTTATGTTACTGAATGTAGTCCTACTTCAAGTTCTTTTATAGATAATAGGCCTGCAGGTACTGTTAACAAGGTTAGGCATAAGGTAATTAGGCCTAGGCCTAATTCTAGTGCAGACTCTAAAGGGAGAGGTAAAAGTGATTATTGTAAAGTTCAAAGTAATGCATTCATTGTGGGCGCGATAACCATTTAGCTAATAATTGTAGATTTAAGAATGCTAAATGTTATTCCTGTGGCAAGGAAGGCCATGTTAGTACAGTGTGTCCCAATAAAAAGGCTAGAAATAAATCTAGGAATGTTAATACAGTGCATGATGTAGAGGAGTCTACTAGTAAGCATATTCCTGTAAATGAAAGTTTCCATGATTCTTATGATTTATTGAAAACTTTTTGATGTTAATGTGAATTCTATTGATTTTGTCGATGATTATGAGGAACCATATAGAGAAATTTTAAGGTTAAATGGGTTTCCCCTAGAGTTTGAATTAGACACTGGCAGTGGTGCATCCACTATTTCATGGCATGATGCTAATAAATGTAATTTAACCCCATTACCAACAAGGAAACTCTTAGCAAATTATGATAAAGCTGAAACGCAAGTGTACGGTGAAATAAATTGTGATGTTTCTTTTAAAGGCCAAATGGTCCAGGGACAAAAGTTTTTTTGTTGTAGATAATGATTTAAATTTAGCAGGCAGGTCTTTGATGAAGAAATTGAAATACCAGTGGGTACAAATTGATAATGTGTGTGATGATAAATTTAAAGGTCCTCTTATTACCCAAGTAGTGCATCTAGGCCTAAGCTTGATTGTGTAAAAATGTTCAATGAGTATCAGGTGGTGGAAGGATCACCCATTACAAATTATGAATGTCAATTAATGTTAAAAGAAATGCTGTGCCTAAGTATTTTAAAGCTAGATCTGTTCCTTATCATTATAAATGTAAAATTGAGAATAGTTTGAAAGAACTAGAAAGTAAAAATATAGTGAGCAAGGTCGAGCATGCTGGAGATTGGGCCAGTCCTATTGTTCCTGTAATGAAGCCTAATGGTGAAATGAAAGGATTTGTGTAGATTGTAAGTATCTCAATACCCAAACCAGTGTTAATACCTTCCCATTACCGAGATTGGTGATATTTTGGCAAATGTAGGTTCTTGTCAATATATTTCAAAATTGGATTTGAAAAATGCATATTTACAGGTATCTGTGAGTGAAAATTCTACACAATATTTAATTATGAATACTCATTTGGGATTATATAAGTTTCATAGATTGCCTTTTGGGTTGTCATCAGCACCAGGTATATTTCAGAGGTTATCTCTGAATTATTGGCAAATATTGAGGGTGTTCATGTATTTTTAGATGACATATTGATTGTCGGAGCTACCAAGGAGGAACATGACAAGAGTTTATGTAAGGTTTTATCAATTTTCTGCAACAGAGAAATGTTAAATTGAATAAAGATAAATGTATTATTGGTTCTAGGGAAGTACCTTATTTAGGATACATTTTAAGTTGTGATGGAATTAAACCTGACCCAAAGAAAATAAGAGGCAATTTTGGAAGCTCCAACCCCTCACTCTGTTCAGCCTTTAAAATCATTTTTGGGGCAATGCACTTATCACAATATGTTTGTACCTCAGTTCAGCTCCTATTTTATGTCCTTTATATAATTTAACCCAAAAGAATGTGGAGTTTCATTGGCAGCAGTTCATGAAGAAGCTTTTCAGAGTATTAAGGAAGCTTTGGGAAGAGCTGATATTTTGGATAATTTTAACCCCAATGCTACCATGATTTTAGAAGTTGATGCTAGCCCTGAAGGAGTGGGAGCTGTTCTTAAGCAAGAATATAAGGGTAGAATTTCTACATTTCTTTCAAAAGTAGAAAATTATCTAATGCTGAGTGTAATTATTCTCAAATTGATAGAGAGGCTCTATCCATTATTTTTGGAGTCAAGAAGTTTTCTGATTATCTTTTGGGTAGGAAGTTCGTTATCAGGACGGACCATAAACCCTTGACTCATCTATTTAACCCTAGTAAGTCTATTCCACAATTATCTAATGCTCGTATTCAAAGGTGGGCTTTATTTCTATCAGGTTTTGATTTTAAAATTGAACACATTAAGGGAGTGCATAATACAGTGGCAGATGCTCTTAGTAGGCTACCATTGTGTAGAGATGATGCTGATTTCATGTACCAGGAGAATATGTAAATTTGATTAATATTTTGGATAAGAATTCTTTTGATGTTACAATGGTAAAAGAATGTATAGAAAGAGACACTGTTTTATGCAGAGTAAGAGATTATGTAAGGAAGGGGTTCCCCAAGGAAAAGGTGATGGAAATTTGTATGTTACCTTTCTATAAATTGAGAAATGATCTTTCTTTGCATGACAATGTATTACTGTATAGGAATCGTATTTTGGTTCCTGAGATGTTGAGAAAGCGTGTTATGGAAATGCTTCACGAGGGCCACCAGGGTATTGTTGCCATGAAAGCTGAAGCAAGGTCTTTTGTATATTGGCCCAACATGGACCAAGATTTAGAACAAATAACTTCCAACTGTGCATTATGCATAACAAATCTCAAACATAAGGGCATTTCACCTTTATCTTGGCCGTCAGTAGATAGACCTTGGTCCCGCTTGCATGTAGATTATTGTGGACCCATTGACAACATGCAATATTTGATTATTATTGATTCCTTTTCTAAATTTATTGATGTCTATGCTTGCAAGAATATAACTTCAGAGGGTACCATACAATGTTTAAGGTCATGTTTTGCTAATTATGGTATTCCTGACACAATTGTATCTGATAATGCAACTTGTTTTATGTCTAGGAGACTCAGAATTTCTTCAGAAAAATGGTGTTAGACATTGTTCAGGAGCACCATATAATCCAAGTACAAACGGGCTTGCAGAACGGGCTGTCCGAATATTCAAAAACTAATTTCAAAAAGTTTGATTGTAATTTGCCTGTAAAAACCAGAATGGCCAATTTTTGTATACCTATAGACGTACAGTACAGTCTTCTACTGGCTGCTCCCCAGCTGAATTATTGTTTGGAAGGAATTTAAGGGGTCCATTAGATGTTATAATGCCTAAACAAAGAGATGAGTGTTATGTTCATGAGTCTAAATTCAGAGTTGGCGATGCAGTATATGCCAAGAATTTTGGTAAAGGACCAGAATGGGTGGAAGCTAAGATTATCAAAGTTCTTGGTGAAAGAAATTATTTGGTTTCTGTAGAGGTTAATGGTATTTTGACTTGGAAGCGTCACCTTTCACAGTTATTTGAGAGAAAATGTATAATACTAGAGTAACTGATGAACCGTCACTATTAGAAGATACAATGATTCCTTATGTTCCTGTAGTTTCTTCTCCCCGTAATGTACAAGGATTAGAAGAAACAAATAACACTATTCAGAACTCGGGTATGATTTGTAATCCCAATGTAGAAGTAGTAGGATCAGAGAACAGTAATTGTGATACTGGTGCCATTGTAAGAAATCTACCAGATAAGTAAGAAACCTAGGAGACTCATTGAACAAATTTAAATTTTTGTCTGTTAACCTAAGGGGGGAGGAGTGTAATGTATTGAGAAACACTACTCTCTCATTCTACTATGTTGAACCTTCTGGGAGTTGTTGGAGAAATCTCCCGCCATCCACAAACTGGGAAGCCAGCATAAGCATGGGTCTCCTTACTTGTAATTGATATACCATAATAAAGTACGTGAATGACCACCCTGTCTTCTTAGGACCTAAGTACTAAAGGACAAGAATGCAACAATATCTGTCCATTTCTTCCTTCATAAATTCAAGTACTTCATCTACTGGTACTTTTGTAAACAATGAGCTGACGTCAAAACTGATTAACTCAAAATCATAATTAAAATTAAACCTTCTTAACCAATCTATAAAATCCACACTATTTTTCACAGACACCTGATATGTTTCCAAGTATTGGAGACAACTCGTTAACAAGCCACTTCGATAGTTTATAAGTGCAAGAGCCTACAGAACTTATATTGAGTCTAACAGGATTATTTTCCCTAGGAGTATTATAAAAAAAATTTGGCTTGGCAATGGGCAATCCATTATCTTCATTACTTGGTAACCTTTATACGGAGTTTTTCAAAATTAAGTACTTACCAAGAATACTTCCTAAAGGTATCCTGTGGGTTAGGTACGTTGGTGATATATTTTGTGCTTGGACTGTTGACAAAAATAAAGAGAGCTTCCTAACAGCATTAAATGTCCTAGTGCCTGTCGTGAATTGTTCTACGACAGACTACCAGTTCTTGCCAGATGGAGGGAGGCTTGATAGCCCTACCTTAAGGGACAGGTTCCAGCCCGTACACAAGGACAACTCGAATGGAAAACACTGAAGATTTTAACAACTTTATTACAAAACTAGAATCTGAATCTCTTAAACAATGAATTGAATGATGACGCATGAACACAGGTGACACAGCACCCTGAATTCAAAGTGAACCTTGACGTGGTCATGCGGCCACTCAAGAAAAAATAATTACTTAAATTGGAATAGCACTTCATTAAACTACAAGAGACACATTCCCGAAGGTTCGTAAAACAATGACAGCAATGACTTCAATTGATTAGCCCAACGATGGCTGATACAAGGAACGATTACTTACTTCGTGGTCACATGACGTCACTCGCAACTTCCCCTCATGGACCACACAACAACGTCTGGAGCCCCCTTCCCTTTTGTTGCATCATCAGATATGTAGTAACAGGCATCATCCTCGAAAGAGGATGATGCCGGAGAGCGGTGGGCGTTTTTTTATACCTGGACAAGCTAGTGAATTTTAGGTAATTTTAATTCTATGAAAGGAAGCATTTCTCATTTTGTATACGATTTATGTTACTATAGCAATTGAGTCATTCTTCAATGTGGAGGATGAAGCGAGGAACGATAAAATCATATCACAAAGGAACCATTCCGCTAGTGCCGCCCAGTGTTGCCGTTCATTCTGCGTGAGGCATTCTACACGTTTTCTTAAATAGTGAAAGGGCACACTTAAGCAGTTGTTTTCTAATCAGGAGGGATAACCGAAATATTTATTTGTTATCTTTAACACCACTCTATTTCAAATATCTGTGAGTAGTAACCAAAGAATCCCACCAACAAAAGTTTGTCATGTATTTTCCATTGCAACCTTTCTGGTGTGTTTCTTGGTTGTTATTCATGATGCCTGCACACCGGATTATTTTTATTATATATGACATTTATTAACTTCGTCATACAAATGTTTTTAGGAGTACAAAATATAAACTATTTATTTTGTTTGTTTTATATGTAAATTTACAAAAGGTTAATTAAGAATATATATATATATATAGTATATATATATATATAAATATAGTAATATATAATATATAATATATCTATATATATATATATATTAGATATAAACCTAAAGAACTAACAAGCAAAACCTATTACAGGATTCCTAATTTATTTATAGCATATATATAAAAACTATTTGCAAAGTAACAATACAGTATGCTATTGCACTGCACAGTCATTAAACATTCTACATTACTTCGAAGAAATACAGAAGACATACACAGTGCAATTACACTTCTTGGTTATCCTCATCTGTAAATTTTGGGATCTTTGAATTGCCTTAATCATGACATGATTAGGATCAAAATTCAAGTATCCTCCACAGCTTTTGACCTGTTCGGATACGAGCACCAACGCTGCCTGAGTGGAAGTCAGCTTCTTATTTATGGTCTTGGTTTGTTTTATTCAGGTTCACTTTAGAGAAAATCCTCTCTGCATCAGCGTTGGAAGTCGGTAGTGCCAAGATGTTGAAAACAAAATCTGGAAGAACTTTAAAAATCATCTCATCATCAGCATCTCTTAGATGAGACAAGTAACGAAAAAAATCTTGTGGATTATTTGTTTGTCTTATATCAGTGGGGAAAGAGATGTTAGGAATGTTGCGCCATTTATCATCTAACTTCTGCAGATCGCCTGAGTATATCCGAGGTACTTATGAAGCTAATGTTGATAACGCTTGTTGTGAGTCAAGGGGTAACCTCATTCTTATCTGGACGGCTGGTGTTATCATGAATAGTCTGCAGCGTATACGGACATCTATTAATTTTCAGTTGTTCCTGATGTGAGGTTTTTGTAATTCACGCGTTATACTCGCACCAAGGTAACTTGATTTAATGAGACGAAATGCTCCTCATTTGATGGGTCTATTTGAGTCTGTCATGGTTGTAATAGTATCTCAAGATATCAAGTTAGAGGACTTTACATCTGTCATAGAGTAAGTGAATGGTAGGGTCCTTGTTTTTGGAATGTTAGATTAAAAGTGGTTATTTTAGCAAGAAATTATTGATAAATAAATAATACAAATGGACAGCAGGATCTTGAAGGCTGCCGGAGATCAGCGTCGATGTTGATAGCCTAAAGTAAAGAGAGAGGGCATTCCTCTGCTCTAACACTCGAGCAACAGCTTCATGCAGCGAAAGCCACCTTGAAGCGAAACATGAAGTAATTTGTGTGGTTTCAAATTACAAAATGTTTGAAATTCTTGAAACTCGTGAATCCTTTATACACTGTGAGAGAAATAGGTATCGATCTTTCTAATCAAGTCTTCACTAACACGAGGAAGAGTTTTTGCCGCTTGTGATGCACATAAATGAGCTGAATGACAAATACATCTTACTACAGTGATACCAGGTGCAGCATTTCCAAGTCTACTTGCGATTGAATTATTTTTGTTTTTGAATTATTAACCCCCATTATATTGCTCGCACCATCTGCTGCAAATCCTACTAAAAGATTATACATATGTTGCCCCGTTGATCCTCATCTTCACTGTTGCCTGTGTTATATATTTAGTAGCTCAAGTAATCGTGTGTCTATGGATCCGTTGGTCTTGTCGAAATATTGAACTATTACTGCACAAGTTTTTCTGTGCTGATATCAGTTTTCTCATCTATCATAATAGAAAATTTATTGGACTTTAAAGCTACAATCACTTCCTGTGATATCTTTCCAATTTCCTTAATTACGCGTGTGGCCTTCGATCTTTTTAAGACATTTTCTGGGCTATTGAAGAGTCTGGGAATATATCTTTAATTACCTCAATCAAATGATCGAAGCATTGAAAGCAATATTGTCCTCAGCTAAAATCGTAGCCAGTTTGACATATATTTTCAACAGGCAAGCTTACAATAATTTTGTAATTTAATAATGCAAAAAATTTGTAAGTAATTTTAAGAAAATGTAAGTAACTTGAAAGTGGCGAATTTTTTCTGCATAGACGAAGATGACGAATCTTCGTCTGCACTGAAATGCGAGATCAACCTCCGTAGAGTTTTTTATTCTGCATAAACCCAGAAAATTCTGCATTTCGGCAACCCTGGTGCCGCCAGATTGTTGTATACGTGGCAATTCGCCTATACCTGGACCGTGCGCCTACCAATGAATGTTTTGCGTACCAGCAAAGGGCGGGAAAATGGAGGTGGACGGGCGGGATTACGTCACGAAAAACTTGTCTGCGGGGGAGGGAGTAATTTGTAAAGACAATACTTTTTCTATATTTTTATTTTCTTATCGTCAAGCCGCATTATTCCTTTAACCATTCTTTAGAGCATTCGGTAGCCTTTCCGCCGATGTATAACTCATGTAATTTCATTATTTGTATATCTTATTATCTTTAAATGTCTCCAGAAAACACAAATCCTTCTGGCCCAGACCCAGTTTCTCTCTGTTCAGGTAGGATACTACATATCCGTCTGCAGCCTCCCTTATAGCCTGTTACTACATATCTGTTCACAGCCTCCCTTATAGCGTGTTTTACCTGTCTTTTTCTGAGTTTATCGTCTACTTTACAAAGAAGTCAAAGTCATTCCGTACTCTGGTTGTCACGCGTTCTTCTTCATACCGCGGTTGTTGTCGTCAAAACGTAAACAAACCATCTGAGCTGAACCACTTGGAGTAGACTGATTTTTCTTATATTCCTGACTGAAGTAAGCCTTCAGATTATTAAATTTTGCCTGCACTTGATCTAAAATGAGAAAAATATATATTTAGTTTTTTTAAAAAAAATAACCAAGGACTAGCCTAGACAGGCTATTCCTAACCTTGTTTACACAACCAGTCAGATTATATAAAAAAATTAGCTAGAGAGACACTGCAAAAATGTTAGATTTGTGTTTATATAATTTGATAATACAAACAAAAAAGCGTAATGAGAGCAGACCTAGGCTATATAACAATCTGATATTCAAGATATAGCATGCTTACCTGTATGAAGAGCAAGTTCAAGAAAGTTTTCCTTGATTCGCATGGTAATTTCTTAGTAATTTTTCCTTTTGAGACCCTTTTTAATAAAACTATCATGTTTATGGTCCCATAAGCATCGTCTCTCCCTCATATCTTCAACCAAAAACTGTTCTGACAATCTTGTCCACTGTACTAAGCTCTCCCTCTTGCTTCTGATGACTTGAAATGCGCGCTCTCCGAGATATAAAAAAAAAAAAAAAACAATAAAGACTCGACGGTAGCGGCCGATGAGTTGAATTCGATCGGTACAGTTTTCAAAATTCATGACGACGACACCAGAAAGTCGTCGTCAAAACATGAAAAGTCGACCGAAATTTCGCTAGTATGACATTAATTACTCTCTGGTCCTCACACACCTCTATAGGACAACTCACCATGGTATCGACCTCAAATGATTAAAGAAAAGAAAAAAAAACACTCATTGAAGGGAATGTGTATAAATGTTGAGGTGGATGAATAAAGAAGTAATTCACTGATGCAGAAATACTTACTAAATTGTAGTATCTTTGTAAATGTCTATTTTGCTCTTAAATTCAATATCAAATAAGCTTTCCCGAGCAGTTTTCAATTTCCTAAAGCTCTGGAGCTTCCGAGGGATTCGCCCCCAAACCCCCACCAGGGGTTTTGCCACTTGAGCCCACCGGGGCCCTAAGGCGATCCCTGGACCCCACCTGGAAGACGGAGGCTCCGCTTGCTTTGCTCTTTGCTCGCTACGCTTACCATGCCTGTTATAATTTTTCCTCGTTAATGTTTTATGTTTGCTAACATGATAAATTAAGTCATTTTATTTTGCATATATGAATCCTTTTCTCCATGTTTTTTTTTAATGTTCTGTATACCAATGTGTCCTTGTTGCAATTTGAATTTCAAGAGCCGTAGTAAAGATAAAACACAGACTCAGAGTACAAAAACAGATGAGCGACGACAAAGTACGTACTCGGCATCTGATCGGCGGGAGACATCTATACATCTGTGATGATAGGTCCTTGGCTCCATGCCTCGAGCCTCCACAGTCCACTTGCGAAGTTGCGAACTGTGATGGTAGGTCCGTGGCTCCTTGCCTCCACTTGCGAAGTTGTGAACTGCGACCGTCGAACTACACACTCACAGCACAGCTCTTCAACACGCAAACCTGCAGCAGCTTGGTCCATCCTAATTTCACCCTAGATTCTTAAGGACTCTATGGAGTATTATAGCTACCAACTGGATAACTCTAGGTTTTGGATTTCAGCCCACCTCCAATAACATGCTGGCAGCTTTTGGAAATAACAATTAGCAAAGGTGGGTGGATGACAGTTGTTGGAGGATCCTACTTTACCATTCCCATGGTAGTAAATGCCCAGGAGAAGGCCGCACCCGTTTTTCAAGTATCAAGTTGATACTTGAAAAACAGGGTTTTTCAAGGATTATATCAACATCGAAAATCGGCAAAAAACTACCAGATTGGTGTTGCACATCGCATAGAAACATGAGGAAATGGGAATAAAAAAGAAACTATGACTTACTCTTGCACACAAAATGTAAGCATAAACCTACTACTACAATTATGGGGGACTCCAGTGGGAAGCTGGGTTTTTGGTAGGGGGAGGAGGAGAAAAGTGATTTGCGGTGCACTACCGAACCTAACACAGCCACCTAACCTAAAATAGGGCCCCGCTAGGGCCCGTACCCCTACCTTCGCCTCACCTTAAGGCCACAGTGATTTTCGGGGCACTACTAAACATAACACAACCTCCTAACCTAACCTACGGCCCTGTACCTCTACCTTGGCATAGCGGGAGGGCCTGCGACCCCCCCGTCCTTAAGGCCACAGTGATTTTTGGGACACTACCGAATCTAGCACAACCACCTAGCCTAACCTGGAGCCCCCGTACCCCTACCTTGGCCTATTAGGGGGCTCTGCAACCCGCCCCCCCTTAATGGCATTACCTACTACATCCATCAAACCAAATCCAAAGTGATGGTACTGCTGTATACATCGTTATACTACCACCATTAAACTGTCGTTTGATAAATATGTGCTGCTGCAAAAGGAAGACGTGAAGCCATTGCGAAGGTTCTCTGACATACAACCTAAAGTAGGAAGTGGCCAGGTACCCAACGAAGTGTTGTTTTCTCCAGCCAAAGGTAAATCTAAAGGAGAGCTCCGTCTCTTGTTTGCGGAAGAATATATATTTTTCCGATGTATTTTTTATTGCTTATGCTTAAACTGACCATTAATATTGGTGGCATCAAGCAATTACACCCTAGTTCCCATCTAATAATCTTGGGGGACCCCAGTGGGAACTGGGGTGGGGGGGGAGCAGGAGAAAAGTGATTTCCAAGGCCATACCTAACCAAACAAACCACCTAACTTAACCTAGAGTGCTGTACCCCTACCTAGGCCCAGTGGGGGCTTTGCCCCCATTGCGACCCCCCCCCCCTTAAGGGTACCTTCCTTGCACACTTCATGACAATTCTGAAAAATTTGAGCGGCCATTAGGCTAACTGAGAGACAATACTCCAGCATATTTCACACGATAATAAAATATTTCACACAATAATCAAAATATATACAGAAAATAGCTTACCTTACATAGGTTTTATCCCACTGAAAGGCTTTTTTGTTCAAGTCAAGAAGGCACTTTTCCTGACAAAGTCGGTCAAATGTGTTCACTCTTGATCAAACCATGATTTTGGGCAAAAGTTACGAGTCTTTCTATAGGCCCATACTAATAGTTTGTGAAATCTCTATAATTCACGAACAATTTTTCACACACTATGGGGAAACTTTCCTTGGGAACAAAATCGGAGCATGTAGACGGTCGTGCTAATTCACTCATGGCACTAGTGCAAGTAACGCTTAATTGAAGAAAATGGGTGTATTTGCTGAAAAAATTTACAATTTGGTAACATTATATATTGTCATTGGCTGAAAACACTGTGCTTTCTTTTGTTTCAGAGAAAATTGAAACGTGCTTATTTACGATTGGATATTGTCTATAATGATGTCACTTTTTGGGTGGAGTTTTTTTCGTGACACCATTCGGAAGGTGTGGTTTCCCCACGACAATTCGAGACTGCGCAGCACACGAACGAACGAACAGGAGCTCATTAAAATAGGTGATACGACAGAGACAACAACATGAAATACTTTGTTTTTTCTGTAGATACAAATATTCAAGTTGTTTTCTAGACCGATAGGACTTACTGTCACTAATTTCCGTCTTCCTTAGAACATACTTAGTATCTTCTTTCAAGGTATAAACACATTTATAGTAAAAATGGGCTGGAGCACTTATTAAGATTTACCCAGCCAAATTTTGACACTTAAATTCTTCACATCCCGCCACTTCCTCTCCACGGTATTGGTGTGAGCCTGTGTCTGGGAATCAACAAAGTGAAGGCTGTGGTTAACAGTCAGATGCTTAAAGCCTTCTTCTGCCAGACAGTCATATGCTCGCCAACAGTCAGAAATTATGGTTGTGCCTGGCACGATCCTCTCCTTAATCACCGAAAGCAGGGTGCCACGATCCCGGGTTTCCATGGGAACCAGGAAAAACTCTCTTGATTCATGGCAAATTCCACCAAATACCCGCTGGCTGTCTATGACTCGGCGAACGTTATATTTAAGTTTGCCAAATTTTGACTCGTCGATTTCCACTATACAATTGTTGCCGCCAATTTTCTTAATTGCTGCGCCGAAATACCCAATTAATTACCACTTCCCTGCAAAGTGATGACCAATCGCATACAGTACCTTGTTTAGTTTTAATTCAGAAAATTCTACTTCGTAGCAAAACCAATTTTGAACCTACAAAACTCTAAATTTCAAATTAGTTTCAATGTCCAGTTTCACTTTGGAAAACCAGGTACCCACAAACAAAGACACTATATATGAACAACGCTTACGTACACCTCCTTTCGTAAGGTAAGATTTATCTCGCCTAAAACCATGTTTCTTATAATCTACCTAACACACTTCATGACAATGTGGACAATTTTTATTTTGTAAAATTAAATTGTCTCTCTGGCACAATTCCACTAGTTTTTCAGTATTCCCTGAATAAGCTAAAACAAGTTCACCATAACTTAGGAAACAGTCAGGACAAGAAGCTGGAATTTCAACTTCTTGTGCAATATGAAGTGCTTGCTACGGTCTCCATTTCTAAGAACGAACTGAAATGCCGTGGGTAAGATAATGTATTGTTGTGCCGAGAAAATTTTCAAACATCCGCGCCATTGGCCAAAGTTGATGAGGTGTCAGAAAGTGAAACTGTGATTGGCCAAACGTGTAAGATGTCATAGTGGACTAGTTTGTCTGCGGAAGTTTGTAGTTACAGGGCTCATTTGAGCTAAAACAAGACACAGTTACACTAACAAAAGATTTAGAAAAATTCTGGGAGGAAGACGAGTAGCGTGAGTTTGATCGTCGATATTTCGACTTATTGAATTTCACTAAATTATCTCACTTGTATACCACTATTTACATACATTCTTACACATTCTAGTAAAAATGCATTGAATATCACTGATATTCTCATGTGGCCCTCTCCTGGACATTTACCTTCAAGGAGCCTAGGTAGGGTAAAGCACCGCTGTGCGGACATTGATCAGTCAAATGGTCGCTTATTTCACTTGATATTTAATTGGCGAAACGACGATAAAATTCAATATTTAATCATACCATTCAGAAGATTGGTGTTTCACCAACAAGATGAGATACAGTGGTACCTCGAGATATGAAATTAATCTGTTCCGAGGCGGCCTTCGTATCATGAGCTTTTTGTATCTTGGACCGCATTTTACATGTAAAATGGCTAATCTGTTCCAAGCCCTCCAAAAACACCCCAGTAAATTTCATAATAAAGCTAAATTGACCTATAAACAATGAAATACTAAAAAAATTTGGACCTTTCAATACCTAACTTAATACGTACTGCTAATATTCCTGTAATTAAAGTGCATTAGTGTACATGGTATACAAGAAATACTGTACGTACGTATGTAGTAAAATGTGGAAGCTTACCTTTCGAGTGAGGCTATCTCCGAAAGTGGTGACAGAGGAGGAGGACAAACGGCTGATACATACGTACACTTAACTTTACGAAACTCATAAAAAAATGTAATGAAAACTTACATAAACTAAACTTTACGAAACACATTAACAAAACTGTAACACTTAACTTTTACAAAACTAAAATTAATTTTTTTTTTTTTTTTTACTATTTTATACTTAACATTTTTTTATTTATTTATTTATTTTATTTATTTATTTATTTATTTTTATTTTTTTTTTTTTTTTTTTACAAAATTTCAACTTCTTCACCACTTTCAACTTTCTGTTATTTAGTATCACTTGGTTCTTCCTTTTTGCTTACTACTCCCACTAAAGGCGCCTCTAAAAAATAACTATCCAAGGAAGATTGCTTCTGCCTACTTTTGACAATGTTCCTGAAACGACTCGGGCAAACATCATCGATCTGTGCAAGCATACGACCTGTGTAAGCCTTTTCGGGGTGTCTCTTTTCTACAAATGATTGCACCTTATGAAAAGCAGCTAGAGCATCCTTAATTTCTGCCGTTGTCATAGAGTTCTCCTCGTCCTCCTCACTGCTGCTAGAGAACTCCTCTTGAACGACGTTATGTTGCATGGCCTCCAACTCCTTCAGGTCATCTGTTGTAAGCTCCTCTTGGTGCTCCTCGAGGTCATTGATGTCGTCCTCATCGATGGCCAGCCCCATGGACTTGCCGAGTGCAACGATCTCTTCAAGATATGGTTGCGAAACAGTTTCAGGATCGTCAACTGTTTCTGAATCTGCAGCACCAGCTTTGCCCACGTCGAATCCCTCGAAGTCTCTGGTGGATACGGCATCAGGCCAGTTTCCTCCACGAGGAATTCAAGGTTCGCCTCGAAACCTCCTGCCAAGCTTGGTCGGATGCATATTACGATATCGAAATGCTCCTTCCAAAATTCACGCAAGGTGAGGTTTGTGGTATCGGTGATATCGAAACATCTCTTGAAAAGATGTTTCGTATACAGCTTCTTGAAGTTTGATATCACTTGTTGGTCCATGGGCTGGAGGAGAGGGGTGGTGTTAGGCTGAAGATAAATAACCTTGGTGAAGGAATACTCCGCTAGGATATCTTCCTCGAGGCCAGGAGGGTGAGCAGGGGCATTGTCCAACACCAGCAGGCATTTCAGAGGGAGGCGCTTCTCTTCCAAGAATTTCTTCACTGTCGGGCCAAAACACAGATTTGCCCACTCGGTGAACAAAAGCCTCGTTACCCAGACTTTCGCATTAGCCCTCCACATTACTGGAAGCTTCTCCTTAAGCATTTTGTGGGCCTTGAAGGCTCGAGGAGTCTCCGAATGATAGACAAGTAGGGGCTTCACCTTGCAATCCCCACTGGCGTTCGAATAAAGTGCGAGCGTAAGGCTGTCTTTCATAGGCTTATGCCTGGGTAGATGCTTCTCTTCCTCTGTGATGTACGTTCGACAAGGCATTTATTTCGAAAAAGGCCAGTCTCATCACAGTTGAAGACTTGCTGAGAATTGTAGCCTTCCTTGATCATCATCTCATCGAACGTCCTTTTAAAGGCTCCGGCTGCTTTTGTGTCCGAGCTGGCCGCCTCCCCATGCTGCACCACCGAATGGATGCCAGTCCGTTTCCAGAATTTCTCGAACCAGCCATGCGAAGCCTTGAAGTCTGGGGTTGGTGTTGATGTCCCTTCTCCTCCGTCGTCTATGGCCTGGGAAATCAAATCGCTGAAAATAGCGCCGGCCTTGTGGCAGATTGCCATCTCCATTATCTTATCGCCAGTGATTTCTTTGTCTTATCCAGACAAGAAGAAGCCTTTCCATTTCATCGTGCACGTGGGTAATCTTGCTGGACAAAATAGTCATACCCTTGGAAGGTGTAGCTGCTTTGATGACATCCTTCTGCTTAAGGATGGTGCCTATTGTCGACGGATTTCGGCCGTATTCCTTGGCGATCACACTCAATTGCATAGCAGCTTCATACTTCTTGATAATCTCCATCTTCGTCTCCAAAGAGAGTATCCTCGTCTTTCTGTGAATTTCAAGTTTCTTGGGACCCATGACTACGTATATACTGTACGTAATTATGTTATGTAGTACGTATACGTATGTAGTAAAGTTCTCACACAACACGATAAAGTATACTACAGCGAAATCACTAATGAATTTACGTTAATAAATGAAATAGTTAGAACGAACGAATACCGCGTGCGTACGATACAGATGATGCCGTGCAGTGGCCGAAGAAGCATGCCGCTATGTAGATGCATCAAGGGAGGGATGCTGACCAATAGGAGAGAAGGATCTCATGGCGGTGACTAGCATCAGGAACCAATGGAGAGCAGGAGGATGGTGGCGAGTCTACTCTGTTGGCGGCGCCCGAATTTCAAAATTGTTATCGGTGGTCCGGGCGAATCTTGGACTTTACAGCAACAACCTTTCGTATCATGAGCAATTTTCGTACGTAGAGTCATAAAATTTTTCGTATTAGCTTTCATATCTCGAGTTTTTCGTAAGTTGAGCCTTTCGTATCTCGAGGTACCACTGTATATGAAACTGCCATACAAAAGTAAAATAAGCACGTGAAGTCTTTGTAAAGTGTGTGTCCAAGGCAGTTTTTAAATCCAATATGGCGTGTCTCGCATCCGGTCCCTTTCGTAACGAGCATCGATACCCCAGCATTCCCAGCACTCAAATTAAAATATTAGCATATATGTTACGTTTATTGATCTTACTCGAGATTGCAATTTAATCGGCACAATAAAACAGCATTTTGTTGCTTATATTAGTGAAAGTATGAAACTTCTTATTCCCAGGGTCATGGTTTGAACTGAAATTCATTTTTACCTTATCAGTGGTTTTATCGTTACTGCCATCACAACTGAAACTCCACAGTGCTTATTTGATTGTAATTATACACATTTTGGTCTTAATTCACTCCAAATTGCACTTGAACTACGTTGAGAGTTTGTTGACAGCGAAGTCATGGCACGAAAAATTTCCAGCCTTGTCGTACGTCTGGCTGCCAGAAACCATTGCTGAGCAAACAACAGATTAGTGAATTGTTTTTTACAATTTATTTTTTTTTTTGCTAGCCCTTTTCATTGATTTAAGTCTATATTACTACTATGACTTTTTTTTTATTTATTTTTTATTTTTTATTTTTTATTAATTGTATGCCAGAAATAAATTTAACCTTTAATGGTTGCATGCTAGGAATGGCAAAATGTCATCGTTGTCAAATTAGTGGAGCCCCCTGGTCAGGTAACACTTTCTACGTTAGGTTAGGTTACTAACCTAACCTATATGTTACACTTCTATGATTGCCTTCCTTAAGGGGGGATACTATCCCCCCCGGTCAGGTAACACGTTCTACTAGGTTAGGGTGGTTAGGTTGGTATCCTAACCTGAATGTTACTCTTACTTTAACTTTGTCATTCTTAAAGGGGGGTTGGGTACAGGGGGCCTGAGCACCGCCAATCAGGTTACACGATTTTCGCAATTGTGCTCAACATTTCTTGTTAAGTACAATAACCCCCAAACTGGCCACTCTGATCCTTGAAACTTGATAATATTCCATTCATTATTCACTAAAATGGCCTCTGACTTGTACTTGATAATTTATACTTAAGTACCAGATGTGTGAAACTGTGCATATATATAATATATATTTTTATGTATGTATGGTGGATTATTAGCACTTAAGTAAAATATGTGTCCTTACTGTAACATTTTATTGCAATATTTTTTACTTTAATAATATTACACGATAGCTTTGGTTTTAAAAACATAAAATAAGCTACGTTTTTACTATTTTACTCAACATTTCTTGTCAAGTTCAATTACCCCCGAACTGGCCGCCTTGATTTCCCATGTTGTCCGACCATTACAAGACTGTGTTTGTGTGTGCGCGCGCGCGTGGCTTCACCAACTCATACCAGTGCCTTCCTCCTCCCAGTACCCCACCCCATCCCCCCCTTACCGGACATAAGGCTCCCTGGTAGTTAAGTATTCCACACCCCCATCAGAATTCAAATATGGCGGTTTGTTTAAGTTTCTTGGCCCCGAACCAAAACTTCGAAGATTGTTCAGTCGAAGTAGACTGTGGCAGTTGATGTTTTCCTATGTTGCTTTACTTACTTTACAAGAGTTTAAGGTAATATTTTGTTGGTCGACTGTAACTAATTTATTTACCTTTGAACTCTGTACATCGCACCCCTTGTAGCGTACATCGCACCCCTTGTAGCGTCATGGAATCTTCAAATGCAAATTACGGTTTAATTACAGTCAACCGAAAAAATATTACTTTAAATTCTTGTTCAGGAGGTAAAATAACATATGAAAATGTCAACTGCCAGAGAGAGAGAGAGTGTCGGTCGTTTTTGTTTTGGGCTCTTCCTATACGTAATAGAACAATTGGTAATTCTAAGCCCGCATTCTGCGGTAAAGTAAACTATGGCAGTTGACATTTTCGTATGTTATTATTTTACTTACTGAACAAGAATTTAAAGTAATGTTTATTCGGCCGACTGTAATTAGACTGTAATTTACCTTTGAAGACCACATGACACTACAAGGGGTGCGATGTACCGACGTACATAATTCAAAGGTAAATAACAGATTAGTTACAGTTGACTGGCAAAATATTACCTTAAACTCTAGTAAAGTAAGTAAAATGACAGGAAAACGTCAACTGCCAAAGTCTACTTCGACTGAACAATCTTCGAAGTTTTGGTTCGGGACCAACAAACATTAACAAACTGCCATATTTGAATTCTGGTAGGGGTGTGTGGAATATGTAACCACCAGGGAGCCATGAGGGGAGGACGGGGTGAGGTACTGGGAAAGGCTGGACATTTCAGCAGACAGCCCAGATATTTTAGCTTCACAATATTTTTAGTCATTCCTACTCAGTAACCTGAAATGAAGTTCTTATCAGTTTGCTGAGAAAAAAGATTGATTTTCGCAGTTAGTAGCCTTCATTACTTATTGAGATCACACCAAAGAACAACAAATAAAAAACAAATTGCACCTAAAAATTTTCAGACAAAAATTGTAATTTTTAAATGTTTGTATTAGTTTTTTTTTACCTATCTTATTATACATGAAAATAAGACTGGTGGTGTTTCACTGGTCCCACATAGGCTGGAAGTAAAAGGTTTAATTTCAAGTTAACAAAAATAACAAAAATACTCCTCCATTAGAGTAAGAGACAAATATAGGCACAGTACAAATGAAATTTGGAGAAAACCTAGAATTTTAGGACTTTTTAACCTCTTGTGACCTTCAAATCAGAATTCAAGTTATGTGTTACTTGCCATCTTGTACAGCTTTCAGAGATGATTATTTTGAGTGGTCATTTACTATTTTTGCATGCTTTTGAATGAAGTTATATGCCACCTTTAAAGTTTCTTCACTCATTATTTTGAGTCTTCTTTGTCACAATGACCCCATAAACAAGTCTGAATTTTTGTCAAATACCCATCAAGTCAAAAGTCTGTCCTGCCTCTTCTGATGACCGTCTGCTATTGAAAATAGGTGACAGACATAGGGTACAAAATTTTTTACGAAACCCCCTCAGCCGATAAACTATTTTGCGGAAGTGTTCATCCAGATTTTGATTACAATTTACATTTGCTAAGTTTCCTCCTATTATATCACTTATGTCCTCTGGATCAAGTATCCTTTACCCATTTTTAATATGGTATGTCTAGGTGGTTTAACATGGGTACCATTTATTTCTCTGAATTTTTCCCATATTTTTTGTATGAGTGCATCATTAGAGATATCTGATACATATTTCCTCCAGGAAATGATTCTTCCTTTATTTACAGAATACTTCCTTTATAAATTTTGCAGATAATTTGTTGTAGAGAGGGTTTAATGTACCAACTTATAGTAATAATATATAGTAATTTTTTAAAAAGTTCCTTATAATATCTGTAGTTTTATTAATTTTATTGAATTTTGATATTCAAATTATCTCATTGTCTCCCTATTGAGTAATTTATATTTATTAATTGTGTTAGTTTATCAGACCACCATGGGACTGTGTTTTGTTGGATAGGGTTTTTATTTTGATATTGCTTCATCAGCAGCATTTTTTATGAAAACAAGAAATTTATCGTTTTTTGAATATTCAAATGTTTGGATATTCCTAATGTGCATTTCATATCGCTCCCAAACTGCTTTATCAGTGTTATAGTGAGGGACGTGTTTTGTGGGATTATTTTGCAATAAGGAAAATAATATTAGGAAAAGATCACTGGTGTGTATTCCAATCAAATCTGTTTATTATACTTGAAGTACATAAGAGTTACGTCTAATGAGGAAAACATTCCATGTGTTTTTTAATATGTGCTGATTTCATCATCGTTTATACAGCACGCCATTTGAATACATGAATTCTACTTTGCTTCCTGCTCATTTTGAGTTTGTACAATTGTAGTCCCCTATTGGGTTGTGAGCATTAAAATCACCTACTATTAATGTAGGTTCCTTGGCATTGTTAAGTAATTAAGATTATCATTGTTGTAATTCTTATTAGGTTGGTTTTATAAATTATAAATAAATTACATATAGTTTTTTATTCATATTTTAATATCTGATACTACTAGTAAGTCAGCGATGTTTACAGGTACTTTTGTCATAACTACTTTATGTACAGTCACGTTATAAAGTATCACATCAGTTACCTAAATATTTCGGACAATAGGTATATATGTATGGAAGTATTCAGCAAGTGGTATCTGGCAACTATTTGCCTGGCTGCGCAGGTGCAAGATGTGCTATGGTGACAAGCTAAGTTTCTGTTAATTGGTTACAGATTGCCCTAGAGCAAGATCCTTTTCTTGCACACGACTGGCTAAAAAAAAAAAAAAAAAAAAAAAAGTCACTCACTAATGTATATTAAGGCAGGCGAGCTAAATAACATTGTTTAAAGGAAATTGAAATTATTAGCATTCTTTCGTGTGTGTCTTGTTTAATAAGCCTAACTAATTTTTTCAGTGTGGAGAGGGTTTTAATTTAGCAATCAAAATTGGAGGCATATATGTTTTGGGTATACAGCGTTAACACCAAAACAGTTTTATATTTGTTTAGTATTTATCATAATCAAAGCATAAAAAATATAAAAGAAATGTTTGGCTAGGCCTAATGGTACTTGCCTGGTCTGTGAAAGATAGAGAATCCTATAATATGGAGGATGATTTTGTTTATAGTATGCATTTGTGTGGTAGTATCCAATTTTTATAACCAATAAAGTGTTTTTTAACAGCTGTTATGCAAATATTTAATTGATAATTTCAGTGTTGAATGGCCTAACATTATGGCTGAGGACTGAATTAGTCTCTCCTTGAAAGAAAAATGTTTACATTCTCCATAGTGAGGTAAAACAGGAAAACAAAAATGTATTCCCATATATTAATAATATCCACAATGAGTGGTAGATGATATTGATAGTGGGCAAGAGGTTGAAATGTAACATTAAAATATTTCATTTAGTGGAAAAATATAAACTAATAAAAGTTCAATAAAGGCTTTTAAAATATAATTAAGGAACATCATCAACTAAAGATAAGTTAATATATTCTTTAGAACAATTAAAGAAAAACGACAGTAAATCATGATTATCCCTTATAAATGAAAATGGGGTTTGTACCCCTTTTCAGTTGATGAATGCTATTCACATCCTGATACTTAAGATGTCCTCACACTAGGCCTTTTCTTCTCCAGCTTCAAGCTCGAGATTTTAGCTTCCTGACTGGACAGGAAGCAGCCAGCACGAACTGCGAGTGACTGCGTAGTGTAAACAAACAAGATGGCTGCTGCTGATAGGATGTACTCTCAGACCTTTGGCTTCTCTTCTCCTGAGCCACTCTTGAACCCACAAAGGTTTTTTTTTACTCTTGAATTCACGTAAGTTTCAGAGAAATACATCACTGCAGCACATCCTGCAACAGTCTGACAATTTTTGGGTGTCATGATGATATCAGCTGATCAGTTTTGTTTACTTTTTCCTACGGCTCCTCGAAACCACGAGGTCCTAGTGTGACAATACAACACTTTTGCTTGTGAGCATCGGCTGGATGCTGGCCAAAACCGCTAGCTAGAAATGACTAGTGCGATACCAGCTTTAGTGTAACTCCCAAAAGCACTGCTCACTCCGTTCACACATGTCATTACCAGTTTTTCCCTCGCCTGATGCTGCCTCTGCCTCTCCTCTCCCTTGACAGGTGACAGATAGCATGTGGGACTCGTTACCCATTGCACCTTCGACTTCTCCTGATGAGGTATTACTTGCAACATCACATCAGCCCATACAACAGTCCACCAGGATAGCAGCCAGATAAAACAACAGAGGAAATTTGCTTAGTTGGGCCACTGACCACTTTCTTTGTCACTGTGTTCGTTGGACATCTGACTGCCGGGGATAGCCATTCTTGACATCTTTGATACATTTTATGTTAAATTGTCCATTCGACTGATGAACCCAGGGTGGGCTCGAAACTTTTATATAGCTATGTAAAATTTTACTAATGCTACCATCGGTATATTACTGTGGACCTTAAAGAACTTTACCAGTTTCGATCTTTCTAGACCTATGTGACCTATAAACCATTAATATTTAATAAAAAAAATAACCAACAATATTTCCAATTTCCTTCTCTGGTATATCTGAATTCCCCTTCATATTTACAAAAATATTCTGTCAATTTGACATTTTCTATGACATTCAAAAGAAAATTGCCATATGTAAGATTTATAAGTTATCATGCAGTTACATCAGTCTCCTCAAAATATAGTTTCAGGCATGCCAAATGAACTGCACACTTCAGTCAAGTGAAATGTATTTATACTAATTTAAGGAAGTTATAAATTATATAATAATTTTTATATTATATTTCACATGCCATCTCGAAAAAAATTATTTTTTTCTTTAACAGAAAGATCTTTAAAGAAATGATAACCTGATAACATTAGATAAGCCAAACTCTACTCACTCATGTATTAGTTGCATAAAATAATCTTTATACAGATGATACTCTGTTGACACAGTTGGTAGGCCTATTCCTATCTGAACATAATGAAATATTTCATAATTTGGTAAAAAATACTTAAAAACCTGCATAAAATAAGGTTTTTCCATGCAGTTTTATATCTTGCTTGTAATAATAGATTTCAATTTTCATATAAGATTTATTTTCTCAAACTAATTTTATGGAAAATAAAAAAAGAACAACAATCCGAATTATATATTTCGTAAAGTGATGCAATTGTGAGGACGAGAGGAAGACAGATAACTGGGTACTGATGTTTATTACAGGTAAACATGGGTTACAAAGGAGGCTGCCGACGGATATGTAATATCCGACCCGAAGCGAGAAAAAACTGGGTCTGGGGCAGCCGAGTTTTGTTTTCTTGCAGACCTATATACATGAATAACTACAGATGCATTCTGTGTTCTTACATGGTAATTATATCGGTGGAAAGGCCAGAGAATTCTAAATAAAATGTACATTAGAATTTACCATGTTGTTACAGTGGAATAAATACTATCCCCCCCCTCAAAGACAACTATTATGGAATAATGATTGGATAATAAAAATCTTGGAGGCAGGAGGCGACCCCGTGTCCTTGTGATTACTTGTTGTGGGGAGTCATTGATTGCAGAGTCCTTCAGCATTGCTAGCTGACAGGATGCCTCCCCTGGTGGTTGCCTGGGGGGGTTCAACTGTTGACTGTGGGTGACCAAGGCCGCAGTTGGAGCTGCATTGTGTGCGGTGGTAGTGTGGGATGGGCTGAGGGGACCCCCAGGTGCGGCAGCACCATTGGTTGGATCGAGGAAGTCTGTAGGTGCCAGTGGCATCAGGTGATCAGAGCAGGACCACAGGTGCGGCAGCAACGTTGGCAGGCTGAGGAGGCACACAGGTAGCGGTGTCGGGCAGCAGAGCAGGCTCACAGGTGCAGCAGCAGTGTAGCGGGCTGAGGAGGACTACAGGTAGCAGCATTGGGCGAGCAGAGCAGGACCGCAGGTGCGGCATCGGCAAGCCGTGGAGGCCCACAGGTAGCTGTGTGGGGCAGCAGAGCATGCCCACAGGTGTGGTATCAGTGTCAGTGGGCCGAGGAGGACTACAGGTGGCAGTGTCAAGAGGGTGAGGAGGTCAACCTGTGCGGCAGCGACGTTGGGTGGGCCGAGCAAGCCCCCAGGAGCGACAGCAGCGTCGGGGGTGTTGAGGAAGCCCATAGGCAGTGGCATCGGCTGGGCCGAACTAGCCCACAGGTGTGGCAGCGACGTCAGCTGGGCAGAGCAGACCCCCGGGTGCAGCAGCGGCATCGGGAGGTTGCATGGGGACTCGCAGGTGTGGCAGTGGCATCGGGGGAGGAGCTGAGGAGGCCTGTGGGTGCGGCAGCATCATTGGGTGGCCCAAAAAGGTATCGGACATCCCCTGATTGAGGCAAGGAAACCCATGACGTCAATGTGGATGTGTCCGGACCGCCACCTGATTCTGTGTGGTGGCTGACCAGCACCCAGCTACCCATCCTCGTGGCTTGTCTCCCACACCAAAATTTGAAATAAGCACCGTTCATGGTGTTGGGTCAACCGTGGAGAGGAACTTTCAGTGACCTAGACTCTGGCGCCGTATTAAGTGCACTTAGGTCTCTGAAGGTGATTGGGTGTAATAATTCCGTTAATGGCTGAGCCAAAATCGCTTTGTCACCGTCCAATTCAGGAGGTCACCAGTTATGAGAACAAGAGAGGAAGACAGATGACTTGGTACTGATTTTTATTACAGGTAAACATGGGTTATAAAGGAGGCTGCGGACGGATATGTAATATCTGACCCGAAGCGAGAGAAAACTAGGTTTAGGCCAGACGATTTGTGTTTTCTTACAGACATAAATACATAAATAACTACAGATGCAGTCTGTGTTCATACATGGTAATTATATTGGCAGAAAGGCCAGAGAATTCTACATAAAGATGATGTACATTAGAATTTAGTATGTTGTTATAGTGGAATAAAAATAGTGAAAGGACATTGTCCTTACACAATATATAATAGTGTAATTGTATGGCTGTACCTAAACTTCTTTCTTCTCTAGATGTAGATGCTTAGGTTTTTTTTAGCTATTATTGATATTGTTTTGTTGACATATTGTAAACATAATATCATTGGTTCATATTCTTTTAGTAATCATTGTATTCCTCTTAGGTGTAATCTGGTCTGTAGAACATTTACATTCCATTGGGTAACCATATACATGGAATATACAATCTAGACATGAGATAACATGATAAAAATTATTAATCAGTAATATCCACACAATGGCTGAACTAGTATAAAAGATAGAAATCATAATAATAGTAATAACAGTAATAATATTGAGAAATAAAAAAGAACATTAGAAATTGTAACAATTAGTTAACAGATTGTATATAATCAAATTCCAGTGCAGGACCTTAGGTGGTTACAGCATTCAGGTCCAGAAGGGTAAATACAAAAATTGAATGTAGCAAAACTCTATACTGATAATATCCACAGTAATAGCGGAAAAATTGAAATATCACTAACAACAATAACTGTAGAAATATGATATTAATGACAGATTCTGCAGATGGCACTTTGCAAAAAGAGATCGTCATTTAGGGAACAAGCGCCTCATTTTCCCATCTTTCCCACAATTTAGATCTTGCCTCACTGCTCAGGATGCTTTGTATGAGCAAATTACTGCTGTTTCTTACACGGGTTATCAGAATGGACGCTGTTCGCCTTACAGTGATTTTTAATTTGTCCAGACAGATTCCTGTGAACATCTGTGTGGCAGAGTGGTAGCGAGGAGTGTTTGTGAGGCATCTCAAAATGTCATTGTGCACAACAGTGCTATTTCTCATGGTCTCTTTGGTATAGTTTGTCCAGAGGGAATACCTATAGATACTGTAGCAATATGAGCGGCGTTATCCCATTTGACAAAGAATTGCTGTGTGGGGAACCAGCAATAAAGAATGCCAATTAAATATAGAGGTGTGCCTCTTTTTTGCAGCTTCAGGAAGAACTTTCGGTAGTTTACTCTGTCAAATGCTTTTTACAAATATTTTATTATGACAGTCGAGGTTTGCTTTCTTTTTTGTATTATCAACCCAGATTTTTTTTCTAATATTCTACTTACAACATCTATGGTTTTATAAATAATTTATTAAGTGTTTGATGCATAGCATCCTTTTTCATGGGCGCTCAATTCAGTACCTATTGTTTCTTTTTTTTCTATATTTTCATAAAATTTCTTATAAGTTTGCTAAACCTTTTTTTTTTTTTTTTTTTTTTTTTTTTTGTTATTGCACAATTCAGCGAAACAGTTGTTACATCCACGTGTTATTATGCATAGTTGTTTCGTTTGTTCTTGTACCAATTATTGGTGATGGAGTAATCTCTTCTCCCTCGACATAATCATCGATATCCATGGTACAGTTATCTTCTACAGTGTTTTGGATATCTGCTTCCATAGGTGTAACAATTATTTGAGGTTTTAAAGGAATACTCTGTTTTTTTTTTTGGTGTTCTTTCTTCATATCCTTTTTCTTTGGTTTAACCAATGATTCTCCAATAATACGCAGTTGGTTTCTTCGTTTTGGGTGGTGGTGTTCTCTCCAAAAGCCTGTTTTTTTTTTTTTTTTTTTTTTTTTTTTTTTTTAGTCCATCTAGTGGTGTTTCTGAGGGGTAGGAGAGGGGGAGCTGTTTGAAATCGCCCCCGGCCCCAAAGTGAAGGGGGGCCTCAAAATGCAAAATTTAACCATTGCTGCTATGACAGGACAAGCTAAATCCAGCGCCCCAAAATGGTCAAGGGCCCCATTTATATTTGTTATCCTCTACAGTGTTTTGGATATCTGCTTCCATAGGTTTAACAATTATTTGAGGATTTAAAGGAATACTCTGTTTTTCTTTGTGTTCTTTCTTCATATCCTTTGTCTTTGGTTTAACCAATGTTTCTCCAATAATACGTAGTTGGTTTCTTCGTTTTGGGTGGTGTTCTTTCCAAAAGTCGTTTTTCTTTTTAGTCCATCCAGTGGTGCTTCTGAGGGGTAGGGGAGGGGAGCTGTTTGAAATCGCCCCCGGCCCTAAAGTAAAGGGGGCCTCAAAATGCACAATTTAACTATTGCTGATATGACAGGACAAGCTAAATCCAGTGCCCCAAAATGGTCAAGGGCCCCATTTATATTTGGACCCGAAAGCTTGGGGCCCATTAAAGGGCCCCAATTTCTAATTTTTGAACTAAAATGTAAAAAAAATGTTATGTAAAAGAAATAGGCCTCTCCTGGGGGCCCCTCCCAATCGTAGAGCCCATTATAGACCTTCTCACATGGATGGGAGGAAAGTGGGTAACGTTGGTTGGGGTAAGGGCAGGGCCGATCTAAGGCAATTGATTACTGCTTATAGGGATCCTGATTATCCTCTGAGTGCCCCCATAATGGCCCCATTTGCCCAGATAATACACATTCAATTGATTCAATGAATCTGACCTTCTGCTTAACCCAGGGGTCTGGTGGCCCCTTTGAAGGGTGCTTGGGACAGCCCTGGGTAACGGAATTTGGGCAAAAGGTGTCAGTGTCATGTGTGGGAGAGGGAGAGAATTATGAATAATATATAGCTAAGTCTGCCTTAAATGTACATAGTACTCTGTTCTACAAATGTACATACTCTGTTCTACGTCCCTTCACTCTGTTTTACCTCCATTTACTCTGTTCTACCTCCCTTCACTCTGTTCTACCTCCCTTCACTCTGTTCTACCTCCATTTCACTATTTTCTACCTTCCCTTCATTCTTTTCTACATTCCCCTCACTCTGTTGTACCTTCCCCTCATGTTCTACCATCCCCTCACTGTTTTAACTTCTTTTCATTCTGTTCTACTGCCCAAACTTTGTTCTACCTCCATTCACTCTGTTCTAACTCCCCTCACTCTGAGCTACTTCCCTTCACATAATGGAGTCCCTTCCAGCAATATTGATTCATTTAAAGGGGAACTTCTGGTTGCATTTTAGCTGTTCCATATGCAGTTTTATTCCATTTAATTACCCGTGGTGAGAAATTTTTTTTTGAAGGGGCATTTTCTTATTTGTTACAACCAATTTTCTATTGCCCCATGGGCACAGCCATTTATGCGTTGCTCTTCTGTTATGCATGATGTCAGGTCGTGGTAGGCGCAGACAGGCAGAACAAAAACCGAGGGCACAGCATCTTCAGATAATATCCTTTTTGGTTTGTATTTGTCAGCTGAAAATATACAATTGAAAAATAGAGAAGTAGTCTGAAGTAGGCCTAGTTAGGCATACAGCCCTAAATTCTAAAACACCATTAATTAAACTAATTTAAAAAAAGACAAAGTGAAGGCCCTCATCAATTCATGCCGATCACCCCATCACACCACGCACATGGCGATGGACAAGAATAAATTTCAATTCAAATGCATACAAGTGGAGGTACCATAGTATAGATAGGAGTAGATATCCACCCTATCTTAGTTGGTACCGTGGTCTGTTCAGAGGAAATTAAGTTCCCAAAACATATATAAATTTCATAGCCATACCTAATAACCTGCTCCTAATGTCATTTTTTAAATCTTTTGGCAAAAAATGGTCCGAACAGACAACGGTTTGCATCGTAGGTTGAAAGGTCTTGATGTTGATATCCTCCCTTCAAAGAGCCATCACCCAGCGACTTGATTTCTCTCTATTTGACGGAATCCCGTGGAATGATATGCCTTTTGGACACTTGCCAGAAGTATTAGCACAACCAAACGCCATACAAGTTGGCATAATTGACATTATTTGAATGACTACCTAAAACACGAGGACAATACTACGGATGAATACAATATAATACGCGTGCTTCACTGTGCTTTTTATTGTGAGGCGACCACGACACTACGTCATCAGTACTAATCCGCCAGATGGCAACATAGTCGAATCCTGGATAAATGGTGCTCTCCATTGAAGTATCTTGATCAGCGCTAATTTGAAATTAAATTGTAAAAAAATGGGATTACATACAGGTTCGAGCAATGGCTCATTTTTTAGCATATTAAAAGATCTGTTTGACGAAATTTAATGGCTATTAACCAGAAGTTCCCCTTTAACTCCCTCCACATCATATCGCCATCAGAGTACATCACTGTTATCCTCATTTTTACCATTTATCATTATGTTTAACAGGATCAAGTGGATCTTCAATTATTCAAAGCACACCTAGTTTTAAGAAATAAAATTTCAGAAATTTGCTTTTACAAGTGCCTTTAAAATGATCCTACAGCTACTTTGGCTCGCTATGCTCGCCTCCCACTCCATAAGAGGGGCCCCAAATGGGACTGTGGCCCTCGGGCCCCAAAATGTCTAGGAATGCCCCTGAGTACATCATGACTTTTCTCTGCTACTTCTGTGATAGTTCGTATTGAGCTACTTACATTAATATTTCAAATGAATTTGTTAAAATATCTTCCATATCATTTGTACCTGTTTCTTGATTCTTTGCAAATTTAGTTTTTTTCTTTAAGCATGTAATTTCGTCGAGGTTTATTTTGCTGCATTTTGTTATTTCTATCTGTATGTATTTTTGTTTCATTATTGATTCTTGTTATTGTAGAATATGTATGTTTCTTTGACAGATGTTGAATTCCTTTCACTTTCAATTTTAATTTAGCCTCTTTTATAGACATCCCCGTTCTTTCTTGTATCTTATTGTATATGTAATAAGTAGAGACCCTGTCCTCGACTGCACTACAACCTGAAATAATCGGATTTCAATGAAAATTTTTTAATAAATTTTGCATCAGAGCTCTCAGAAAAAACTAGAATCCGACCCAATGAATCATATGATTCTTGTAAACAAAAGTGGTTTGGTCAGTCGCCGCTAGTTGGCATTGTTCCCATGCTTGTTTCAAGCCCGCTTGCTCTGCTGCTATTGTTTTGAGCAAATAACACACACTTGTACAGGTATTTCCTTGGTTTTTGTGGCATTCTATCGTGGGCTATTTTGATTCAATCATTGTTCCAATGACAGCTATTGCAGACAAGCAGAAGAAGAAAATGTTAAGAGGTACAACTGAACTTAGGAGGATTATTGAAAATTATTACGAAAGAGGAATTCGAATGACAACCTTAAAATCCTGCCAGATTTTTAATGATAGGGTAACCCTTGAAGTGTCCATAGTTGTGTCAATAGTTAACTGGCGTCACAACTATCGACACTGAAAACAAAACATCTGTAATATTGGTAAAAACCATAGGTTATTCAAGTGAATCACTATCGATACAACTTTTGATACTAAACAAAACTGTAATTTCAGTAATTACTGTGGATAATTACCATAATTAGACGTTAGGATGAGCGAACTCTCACTTTGTTTCAGGTGCAATATCTGTCCGTAATTCTAAAAACCGAAAAGTTCTATAAACCTAAAAATTTTCAGGAGAAAATGATCATTTGAAAAAGCTAAACGTATGTTACAGAATATATAAGCATTGTCATCGTACGCCATTTGCATTTGACATTGTTTACATTCTCAAAATCTCCCTGATTGAGTACTGTTGATATCTTCATTGCCATCACTTGGCTGGTAGAGATGTAATTTGGAGATATTTTTCTTGAAAGGTACCAAAGTTGGGTTTAAAATTTGCACTATACTTAACCCTATAAGTGTTAAGTGTGATTTCGCTAGTTTTGGACATCAGTTTCTCATACTAATATATTTTCTTTATTACATCGGCAATCAGCTGTTTCTTGATTTGGTGGTTTATGTTGGTACAGGTTTACAACCCTTTCATCTGTAATTCAAAACCTCAGACTTAGTGGGGGACAGAGTATCATTATAAGTATTCAGAGAGAGACAGACAGACAGACTGACTCTGTTGTCCCCAGTTAGGCTGTTACACTGACAGATATCCATTAGCAAAAGTTAAATATTTGTGCATTAAGAATAAGTATCTTTTTAATAAAATCACAATTTTTTAAAGTAAATTATATTTTTTGTAACTATACAAACCTGATGTCCTTTACATTAGAAACTACTTTACAGCGAAGGTGGTCAGGCAGTAACTGCCGGCCGCCTGCCTGGATGTAAACACTCCACTTAGCCTCGGCCCAGGTTTCAGACTGAAGGGTGCATGAGGTGGGCATTAATGTAAGTATCTCAGGTTTGTATAGTTTGGAAAAATACAGTTTACTTTTTAAAATTTTGAAGACTCACTGATTAGGAAGACACTGATTGGTGGGAGAAATTTAAATGAGCTTCTAGAACTGACTGGAGTTCACCACACCTGGGATATTCCTCCCATCATAAGAGCGAGGAGGAGTGCCCTGCTTCTGACAGCTTGATTGGAGTCCATATAAGAGCTGCATGATCAAGAGTCGGAGTTCTGGGCCTTTTTGAAACGAGTGAGGAATTGTAACTCATCCAAAAAAGGGGCTGGGGAGAATATTTAAGAGTCTGAGGCATCAATGAAAATATCTGAGAAGGGTTTGCTTTATTGCCAGTCTCCTTCCTCCCCTTGCTAGAGGAATGAGCGGGATTGGTTTTATGATTCTGATAAGAAAAATAGAAGGAAACTCAATGTGAAGGCTTACCGCATCAAATGCCCAAGCAGCAAGTGTAAGTTCAAGTCCTATCCTTAACCCGAAGGAAGAGGAGTAGAAGGACAAGAAGGGGAAGGTGAAGAGGCCAGTCACTCTTGCATCCTTCTTACCTCTAGAACCGCACACCATACGCGAGATGCAACTTGTCCTCTCAAAGGAGCCGGGTAAGCAAACACAACTAGTGAACATCCACCACCGGTCCAAGGAATATAGGTTTCAAGGACCTGTGGGGAGACATATTTTTCAGAGTGATGAAAGTAACTAACCATTGGCACTGCTTGCTCTGAGAGTGTATGCAGTGGACGTATCCAATTGCAGAGGAGTTCCTCACAATCTTGTAGGACTTGGAGGAAGACATGTTGTTAGACACCTCTGCATTGGAAGTCAGCAGTGGATAAAGGTGTTGACACTCAGAGAAGAGTGTCAATCTTTCTAGGTAAAGCAACACACCAATAGGACAGAGTATTGTAATGACTGATCTGGATCAACCAATACAAAGTCCAAAGCGCAGGAGGTCATGAAGCATTTGGACTTGTCAACAGATACCAAATGATTGCGCATCTGACTCCGAGAGGGAGTCATGACATGACACCCGCCTTTTGAAGGATGGTTTTGAGAACGAACCATGCAAGTCATCTATCTTCTTCACCAACGATGTTGAGAGACGAGATGCGGCCTTGAAAACAAAACTGTGATGATTCTCGCGAGGTATGTGCGCACACTAGACGAGAGTCAAATGCCTTCTAGAGACAGGTTCCTGTGATAGCAAAAAAGAAAGTTTTTCATTAGTAGTTGAATCTACATCTTTATACACTTTACAGTTGAATCAGAGAGAAGTGTATTCTTACGATTCTGATCATAGAAAAAGTCTCGTCGATGACACCTACCAGTGAAGACGGCTCTAATCCCTGGCATGTTACAAACGATTGAAGAAGTTATTCCACTATTTCAATGCTGTTCGGTGAGACAGTCTATGCTTGCCATGAAGGCAGAAAGTCTTTAGTTGTGAAAAAATAGGGATTGTACTGCCCAAAAAACTGCTTGTTGTGGGTTGGATCAGGGAGGAACTCTTCTGTTTACCTGGGAAGCAGAGCTAGACAGGCGGGGAACAGGTGGCGTCTTCTGTTAGTATTATTATATATTTGCCCCATTTTGCTACTCAGTAATGTAACACAAAAGCATCTCTCTCTCTCTCTCTCACATTTTTGTCTTCGTTTGTCTGCCACTCGCCCGTCTTTGCAGAAACCATTGGCGCCAGCTACCAAAAGTCGAGAATTAGGCCAGGGGGCAAAATGAAGCTGATAAAAGAGGTAAAAAAGAGAAAGTCTTTCTCAAAGCGTGCCCCAACCTAACCCAATTCGGTGCTCCTCGTATCTGTAGGGCTGCCCCCTTGTGCCTCATGGGGCCAACCTGAACCATTACCTGACTACCTTGGAGTGAATTTCCCTTCTTTCATTTGTGCCTTTTATGAAGTGGAGCCCAACAGCAAAAGACTGTAAAGTACAGTACAGTCCCTAAATATGCGAGAATTTGGTCGATCCACGGCCTCTCAGAACTGGAAAATTGCAGATTTCGATACACATACCTTATGGGAATAAATCCATTAAGGCCAAGGCAAACGGCAACTTACCCAGTCAAACTTTTTTATACTACCCATTTTCAATACTTTCTATGTACTATGCTGTAATTTTTTTCTTATGTGAAATTGTTTTTATGGGTAAATAAACCATTAACCCCTTCCCACCCAGGACGTACCGTACTACGTCACTTGACAGCCAGCAAGTAATCCCAGGACGTAGTGTAATACGTCCTTCCACTCTCTCTTTTGTACCGAGAGCTGGTGTGTTGGGATTGTGTATTTGAAGACTTCTCGTTGCTGGGATATGCTCTCTCATCACTTGTCAAACATAAGCTCCGCCCACTAGCCAATCAGAGCGAAGGAGTAAGGCATCTCGTGACGTTTCAGTGACGGAATTGAGACGTCACCATATTTCACCAATGGGAGCTCGGTATTTCAATCTTTCCTGTCTTTTCCTGTTATTTATCACCCAGGCAGACATGTCGACTCGCATATAGACAATAGTGCAACTGTAGAATTCTTTTGATTATCGCTCTGGTTGCTTCTTTATCAATTTCTGCTCGTATTTTTTAGTCATGGGTGACTCTGGAGATTCCTCAGATGAAATATATGTACCAGGGAAATCTGATGATGAAAATGAGACATCAGATAGTGTGCAATCAGTAAGTGTGCGAATTATTTGACGATATTGAGCCAGTCACAGAAGAAGGTTGGCGGTTGTTGTCCGACATCTTTGATGATTCTCGGCCAGATCCTGTTCCTTCCCTCAGTGATCCCAGTCACGGGGTGGATATTTATTTGTCTCAGGATGATATATATATGTGTGTGTGTATAGGAACATATATATAAACCCAGGAACACATATACATAAATAAAGTAAGTAATAAAAAATAAAATTTATAAATCACAGATATAGCTATATACATAGAGACAGTTTCCGAGTACCTACATGCACACATACATATATATAGAAATTCATACATATATATATACACACATACATACACTTTCATATATACATTATAATCAATAAAGAAACATAAATAATGAGGATTAGCATACTCTGATTGTGATATTTGATTTTGGGTTTATCTGGTATAGCCTACTCGCAAGCGGTTGCGTCATCTGGGTGGGAAGGGGTTAAAAAGATTTTAATAACTTGAGAGAGTTAAAATTACACAGGATGGTGAAAACTCACACGTAAACACTGCCACCATTGGGTGCAAGTGTACTGTATGATACAGTCATTTCCTTTAAAAAACCTTTTGGATGGAGTTTCCTCTATCCATCCTCTGCCAAAAAACCTTCAAACTCCTCTATCTCATCCTCTGTGAAGAGTTCTGCTGAAGGAAGGCTTCGTGATCCATTTGAGGTTTCGGGGACTGGCGGATCATATGTCTTCACTCCCGTTAGGCCTACAAACTTGGTTATGAGCGCCTGCCTCAGTTTCTTTGTCTGTCACATTCACTATGCAATCATTTTCATCTAAATTTATTCTATGATAAAAAAAAGGAACTGATGAAAACTCAAAATTTAATGTGAAATTACAATTTCTTAAAAAGAAATGATAAAAATTTATTTCAACATAAAATGACAGTTTCTTGAAAAGTCTAGGTTGAATGATTCTCTCTCTCTCTCTCTCTCAAACACATCTGCTTCTGTTAATCACTTTTACTTATCACTTTCATCAAAACCTATTTCAACAATTGAAAAAAATAAATGATCAAATGCCAAAAGTTAGTCAAAACAAGTTAACCTAGACAAAAAAAATTCTTATTTCATGTTCATCAATGATGGATTTCAAGTTGTCGACTGCTGCCAAAATGGAAGTTACTCTTTACTTCGTCTTAACTTCATGACAAGCTTTTTAGTTTTGAGAAAATAGGTCTTCTTCTTCGACTTCTAGGCAGATGCATACATGATGCGGATGATCAGAATACACCTCGCAGATCTGAATAATACGTATGGTGATGATGATGATGATACTGATCATTTATACACACTGCGCTGTGACGTCACAAATGAGTGAGGCGGAGCCTTCCGTCTTGGCTAATAACCGAGCAGGAAATCTTTCTCTCGCATTCCCCCTTGGGGGAATAATAGTTTTTTCCCTCCAAGCATTCCCCCCACTACTTCTCTCAGGTACCAGCAAGCCACCTAAAATACTTGAAAAGACAATAGATTCGATATGTTTGCGGCGCATGACTTGCAGACTTTGAACAGCTTCGCAGATATAGAAAATTATTTTTGAGAACTAGCGACCTCATAAAGGGGAATCACACAATCTGATCACGCATATTTTGGGACCGGACTGTACAGGTATAGTTGGCAGTCACTTTTGTATCTTTTTTCTGAGTTTTCCCATCTTTGTCCTTAAGCAATCGTTTCTAGCTGTCCCTGTTATCCCCCACAGCCGTGCTTTTCTGTTCTATAATCTAAATTAAGCACTGTGGTTCCCTTGAATGTGATTTACTAATGCTCATTTGCTTGAATGACCTCCCAGTATTAGCAGTTACTAAGAGAATTTACTAAGGGAGGTAACGTAAGTCGGTGTATGTTTCACACCATCCCATTCAATAGAATACCTCCCTGTGAAATAATTCAATCATTTCTTGCCCTTTGAGGGAATTCTAAGAACGTAAGGTTTATATTAAGCCAGTCTGAAGACGTTGACCAGTCCTTTGTGTCTTGCACACGTGTTTATGAGAAATATCTTGTTTTAGGTATCCTATCACCTTTATCCCTGCCGTGAAAAGTGGCTCTTCCTTATCCTACGCTCAGACATACCGCCATTTTCGCGCTCCAAGTCCTCAGCACATGTCATTTCCTGACCACATGATTTCACTGCTACAACAACTGTTCTTTCAGTGATAAGTTGGACCTTGAGAGTCCTAGTACATCTAATAATTAACTAGTAAATACATCCTTGGGAAATTTGATCCTTGAGAGTTTTCCTTATATTTTCCCTTGAAATCTAATCTTGGCCAAAGCTGAACTGTGTAAAAGTCAGAGGATCTCAAATTTATGAAAGTGCCGACCACACGAAGAATCTGTCAACAATTAGCAACTGCTGGAGTTGATTTCATGAGAAAAAACTGACCTAAAATCTCGGTGCCATTAAGCCCATATGAGCAAAGGAAAGAGAGAAACCTTCCTTTTCTCTCTTAAGAGGTGTTTTAAAATAGCTAGATAACATCACTGAAAATCACTTTTAGTGTTGAGTCTATGAATAAAGGACAACTTTTACTCAAACGTGACTTAATTAACGAAATAAGCAACAGCGTTTCACAAGAGGGAAGAGTAGGTAAGAACAAGTCCATTGGTTGGGTTCGTGGTTATCCCTCTCCCTGTCCATCTCGCATGTATGGTCATCTAAGCCAAAAATGTAAAGAAAGGCTAAATGAAAAACCAGCTGTATGTGCCAGTTGTGGAAAAAATAGCCATGACATATGTAATGAAGTTCCATGTTGCATTCCTTGAAAGGCCAGGAGAACCCTTCTCTAGTTTTAAAGAGAAAAAGCCTACTCTTACAGTAGAAAATATTGCTTCCAGCTCTAATGGAGTACCAGCTGTTAAAGTCAAGAAAGCATTAGAAACGCAAAATCCAACATCAAATCAAGAAAGTAAAAGTTAAAAACAGGTCCTTGAATCATTGAGGAGTGAGAGATGTGTATTTCTGGTGAAAGAAGTTCACTCTCGACGTGGTTTGGAAGTCACGTAAAGCCGTTGGTCCCATTGCTGAATAACCACTGATTCCATGCAACGTAAAAACACCATACAAACAAACAAACAGGTCCTTGAATACAGGAAAACCACCATACCATCTGGGTCAACAGATAAAGCTGGGAATATTAGCCCTAAACCATCAGGCCCAAAAGAAAACACAGATAATACCATCCCCAAACCATCAGGATTAAAAGATAAACCAGAGAATATTAGCCCAAAACCATCAGGCTCATGATAGCACAGAAAATTCCAGTCCCACACCATCTAAGCCAAGAGACAAAATAAGCAGCTTTGTCAAAAGTATAATAAATATAGCATCAAATTCCTCAGATACATCTAATGTGAAAAATTGCAATTCATTGCCTCATTCAAACAACTGGTCTCAAGTTGGTAAGAAAAGAGAGAGAACCCCATAGCAGAGATCAGGGGGGAAATATTGATTCAAGAGATCCTTTACCAGCCACAAATTTAGCTAGAAGTGCTCCAAAGATAAAGAGAGTAGATAAATCCTAATTACCCCATAATATGAACATCAGACTTTCGATTCTTCAATGGAACTGTCAAGGCCTCAAACCTAAATACGAATCTTTGAAAATTTTAATTAATGAAAATTTCCCCATCTTCATAACCTTACAGGAAACAATGTTGGGTCAAACCAAACTGCCCAAGGGAATACATGCTTTATAATAATGAAGTGCAGGGACATGAAGGTAGACATGGTGGAAGTGCGTTACTGCTACGACAAGATATTGTTTACAATCAAATCTCTTTTCGTACAAATCTACAGGCAGTAGCAGTTCAAATACATTTTAAAAAGTTCTATACTATTTGTTCTATATATTTACCACCAGTCAACAGAGCTAACCAAAATCTTAGGCAAGAGCTTGACAGTTTGATAGATAGCTTCCTAGGCCTTTTTTACTTTTAGGAGATTTCAATGGAAGAAATCCTGTGTGGGGGGATACTGTGTCCAATCCTCGAGGTAATTTGATATTTTCCATTCATTGAGGAAAAGGAGCTTGCTGTTCTGAACACTGGGGTACCTACACACCTCCATGTACAGACAGGAACCCTTAGTAGTATTGACATTTCAGTATGTAGTCCCCCTAGATGCTGACCCCTTGGCATGGGTAGGGGGCTTGGGGACCAGCAGCTGGGCCGTGATGCCTGGTGGGGTTGCTATCTCACTGGTCCTTGGGGCCCAGCTGCTGATCCAACTAAATTAGTCAGAACTTTTACTTCTTTCTGCAATTTTTCCATTCTTACCACATCCTTCTCCTCCATGTAATATATTTCTTTTTTTACTAGCATTTCGAATTAATTATGTGGAATTTTCCACCTTTGCTTAAATTTACTGGACCTGGTAAACAGAAAAGATATCACAGCTGGGACTGGGTTTTATATCTGAAGCTAAATAGTGGGAACCGTGGCAGGACCATCAACTGCCCGATAATGTTCGGACCTGAGTGATATCAGGCGGAACTATTTTGCAGGGCTGGACCACGGATTCCAGGGGGGTCTAGTTTTGCGGATAGGACTCTCGGCATTCTGTCCGGCTTGCCCATAATGTGATTAGGGTGGGGATGATTGTATTCTGGTAATACACTCAGTCCAGGGACACGGACATTTGGGAGTCTGTTCTCACTTGTGCCATTAGTGGAAGAATAAAATCCATGAAAGGCTGATGATATCTTTTTAATGTTTTCAGGTTTATTATTTTTTTTTAAACTTAAATCTTTATGAAATTAGGAAATAAAGATTCAAGTACCCCTGGACCCTTTGATGGCGGTGAATCGGCACAGTTAATGACTGCTGGAACCTCCCCTGACAAACTTCCTCTGGAAAACTCAAAAAAACCTTCCAGTGTAATTACACTGAAACCCTATGCTCCAGTACAGAGTAAAGGGAAATTTAGTAAAAATTTAGTATCTGAAATAGGACCCGGAATGTTTGAAAACTCGTATGATAAATATTTGACTTTTAATTTGGAAGACACTGATTGTGACATTTTTAATGTATATAAAGATATAGTCAGTAGTTGTGGCCGAGAGCCTAGATTTCTTCTGAGGGGCGAGGAAAGCTGACAGTGGAATCTGCCTCGGCAAAAGAAAGTGAAAAGCTAAAAATGTTATCTCACCTTGGAGGAGTTAAAGTAGTGCGTGCAGTACATGCTTTTTGGAATTACTCCAAGGGCATGATATATGCACCCCAGCTTGTAACGTACTCTGAGGAAAGGCTCGTAGAGGAATAAAGGGATCAAGGGGTAATAAGAATTGAAAGAATGAAGAAGAAGGTAAATGGAGTCCTAGTCCCGCTTCCCAATTTAATTGTTACTTTCAATTCCACCAGATTGCCTAGTACAGTGAAAGCAGCCTGGTTATATTTTAAGGTTAAACAATATATCCCAAGACCGAAGAGATGTTTTTATTGTCAAGAATTTGGACATATGTTGGGGTCCTGTAGACAGAAACTACGAGGCAAGCCTGCTACTTGTGTTAAATGCAGTGAACCAGAGCATGGCATATGTAATAAGGAGGCCAGATGTATGCATTGAGGAGACAATCATCCATCATCTTCACTTAATTGCGATGTATACATCATGGAAAAAAAAATTCAGACATTAAGGGTGACCGAGCGTATCACATTTGGAGAGGCAAAGGAGATTGTTGAGTCAGTACATTAGACCAGGAATATCCTTTTCCAGTGTTGCTGCCAACTGAAGAAGAAATATCAATGTCACTTAAACTAATGTTAATAAAAAACCAGTTACGACCTGTACTCGTGCCTCTTTGGAGGCGGCGCCAATGATTGCTGGCGCTCATGCCTCTTCGGAGGCTGCACCAGTGACTCCTGGCGCTCCTGCCTCTTCGGAGGCAGTGCCAGTTGATTCTGGCACTCCTGCCTCTTTGGAGGCAATGCCCGTGGTTTCTGGCACTTCTGCTTCTATGGAAGCAGAACCAGTGATCTCTGGGACTCCTGCATTCCTGGAGGCTGTGCCGGGTGTACCTGGCACTTCCACCTCACTGGAGGCTGTACCAGCTTTAAATGGTGCTTCTGATCCTTTGGAGGATGCACCAATATCCAACCTTCACACCCCTCCTCAGGCAGCATCAGCTTTGTCTGGTGTTCCTGAGACCGATAACCCTCTGAAAAGGAAGGCAGCCATAAATAATCTGTCTCCTTCCAGAAATAAGGAGCAAGTCAGTAAGCTGAAAGCTCTTAAAAGAGGCTCTAATTTAACAGCCTCTAAAGGGAAGTAAATTCATTAATTTTCTACAGAGGAACTGTCAGGGATTAAGAGCTAAATGGGAAGAATTAAGGCTGCTCATATCAGAAGTGTCTCCTGTTTGTATAGCTCTGCAGGAGACAATGATTGGTAATAATATGTGCCCCAGCCCACGAGAGTATAAATCCTATCACTCCGCCTATAATTTGAATATTGGAAGCCATGGTGGTGTCGCTTTGTATGTTTGAAATGACACCCCACAAAATCCTATCAGCATCCAATCAGCATTGCAAGTGATAGGTGTGCAGATCCATTTGCAAAGAAAATATACAATATGCTCTCTTTATCTACCACCTAATGAAGCCGTCCCCATCAATGAATTTAAATCTCTTATTCAACAGTTACCACGCCCTTTTGTTATTTTGGGAGATATGAATAGCAGAAATCCTCTTTGGGGTGACATCATCAGCAGTCAAAGAGGAAGGTGCTTAGGTTCCATCATAGAAGATGAAAATGTGGGGATCCTCAACTCTGGGGAGTCTACGCATTTTCATGTTCAAACAGGCACGTTATCAGCAATTGATTTATCTATATGTAGTGATGACTGTCTTATTGACTTTAATTGGAGAACTATAAATGATAGATTTACCAGTGACCATTTTCCGATAGTGGTGAGTGTAGCATCAAGTCCTCCATCTTCAAGGCTACCCAAATGGAACATTGGTAAAGCCGATTGGTCAACATTCCAGGAGCACAGCTCAATAGATGACTGCTGATGACTTTCCCTGTGTAGATGACACTCTTTGACATTTTGAATACAATAATGTTCTCAGCTGGTCTTCAATCTATACCTAGGACTTCAGGCAAATTTGTCCGCCGACCAGTTCCCTGGTGGACACGTAAATGCCAGGAAACTCATAGAACTATGAGATCTGCCTTCACCAGATACCGCAGATGAAAATGTGAGTATTATCGTGTAGAATTTCGAAAAGCGAGAGCTCATTTTCGCATGGAAATAAAAAAAGCACGAAAAGAATCTTGGACAATATTCATATCTTCAATAAATTCGAAAAGTCCTCTGACCCTAGTTTGGAAGAGAGTTAGAAAAATAGCAGGCAAGTTTACTCCTTGTCAACCTCCAGTTATCAAGATTAATGGTTGCAAGGTAGCAGACCCCTAGTTAGTGGCAAATGAGTTTGCTAATCATTTTGCTAATGTTGCGAAGAAAAATTATGATAGACCTTATTCAGCTCAAAGACGGATAATGGAACAGGTCGAAGTTGATTTTAATACCTTAAGACATGAGCAATACAATGCTCCTTTTACTATAAAAGAATTTGAATCAGCCTTGAATAAATGTAATGAATCAACTCCTGGACTGGACGATATAACATATTCAATGATTAAGCATACCCCTGAAAATACCAGACTTTTCATATTAAGCCTAATTAACAGAATTTATCGAGAACATATCTTCCCCAAGCTTTGGGAGAAGTTAAAATTACTGCCATTTGTGAAACCTGGAAAAGATCCATTCAAGACAGAAAACTATCATCCTATCGCATTAACATCTTGTTTGTGTAAGATCATGAAAAAAATGGTGAACACACGATTGATGTGGTACTTGGAAAGAGGTAAATATCAGTTTCCTGCTCAGTGGGGTTTTCGGAGTATGCACTCCACAACTGAACTGATGTATTGATATGAATGGAATCTTCAATATGTGAAGCTTTTGCCAACAAGCAGCATCACATTACTGTTTTCTTTGGCCTAGAGAAGGCTTATGATACAACATGGAGATATGGCATTTTGAGGGTCCTTTATGAATGCAACCTGAGAGGCAATTTGCCCCTCTTTATTATGGCTTTTTTTAAAAAATAGGATATTTCAGGTTCAGGTTGGAGCAACGTCAGATGTGTCCAATCAGGAAGAAGGAGTACCACAATGGGGTTTCTAAAATAATTTCCCCAGATATAACATATACCCTTTTTGTTGATGAACTATCGATTTCCTTTGCAGCATCAAGGATGGCAGTGGCTGAACGCCGCCTTCAGCTCTGCTTTGATAATATGGTAAAGTGGGCTGAGGTTAATGGTTTTAGATTTTCCGCCAGTAAAACTGTAACTATGCACTTTTGTCATATAAGGGGAATCCACCCTGATCCAGATCTATTCATTCATAGGCAGAGAATTCCATGTGTTGGTGAAACAAGGTTTCTTGGCTTGATTTTTGATAGCAAGCTGACCTGGATTCCACATCTGAAATATATAGAGGCAAAATGCTTGAAAGCAATGAATTTGCTGAAAGTTGTTTCTCACATTTCGTGGGGTGCAGACCGAACTCAGATGTTGAGATTATATAAAGCCTTGGTCTTTTCAAATTAAGTTACGGGTGTGAGATGTACACTTCTGCGAAGCTTAATAGCCTTAAAATGCTCAACTCAATTCATCATGGAGGAATACGGTTGTGTACTGGAGCATTTAAATCATCTCCCACCAAGAGCATGCTTGTAGATGCTGATGAGGTGTCACTGGATCTTCATTATAAGGGTCTGCTGGTTCGGAGCTGGTATAGATTCCAGAGGCTACCTAAGTCTTTAACCAGCATTTGTATGAGAAATGAAAGGCATTGGCAGTTTTATGAAAGTCACCCCCAAGCAACCTCATCCATTCGCTTTTAGAGTAAATTCTATTGTCTGTGAATTAAATATGCCAAGAATCGAGATTTTACCAGCAAAATATTCAGTCCCTCCTGGAATTTTCCAGAGGTAAAATTTTGTAGATATTTTAATTTTACCAAGACAGAATTGTCCAGTGAGGCCATGTGGTCAATATTTTTAGAACACTCTTTGCAAGGTGATAACTCCACTGCAGTTTTCACAGATGGCTCAAAGTCAGATGCTGGCGTCGGCTTTGGTGTAGCCTTCTCTGATGTAGAGAGAAGCGGCAGGCTATCATCAGTTGCATCGATTTTTACAGCAGAATTATATGGAATTTTAAAGGCTTTAAAGGAAGTTTTAATTCGGAATGAAAGTAATTTTATTATACATTGTGACTCAAGAAGTGTTCTTCAGTCGGTGGAATCTTTTAACCCTTTAAACCCTCTGATTTTAGATATATTGGAATGGCTGCTTTTACTAAAAAGAAGAGGGAAAGAAATAAAGTTCTGTTGGGTTCCTTCTCATGTTGGGGTGGCTGGGAATGAGAAAGCTGACCAACTTGCAAAGTCTGCGGTCAGCTCCCCAGAACCCACAAGATGCCTACTACCATATCGGGATTTGTATCCTCTAGTAAGTCAGAGAATTAAAAAATGTTGGCAGTCCCAGTGGGAGGATATTTTAAATAACCAAAAAATGTGTATTATCACGTCATCAGTGTCTCCGTGGTCATATCCGTATATGCCAAGGAGACAAGAAACGATGTTGTGCAGATTGAGGATTGGACATACAAGACTCACCCACGGGTTCTTGATGTCTCGTGAAAATCCCACGTTTTGCGAGAACTGTACTGTGTCCTTGACTGTGAGACATTTGCTGGTTGAATGTCCCAGACTTGGGAATTTGAGACATACAGTGGTACCTCGACATACGAAAGGCTCAACTTACGGAAAAACTCGAGAGACGAAAGCAAATAAGAAAAATTTTACAGCTCTACATACAAAAATTGCTCAAGTTACGAAAGGTTGTTGCTGTAAAGTCCCGAGATTCGCCCGGACCACTGAGAACAATTTTAAAACTCCCACGCCGCCAACTTTTTTAGAATTCTTCTGTTTTAATATTACGTTATGTATATGTTTCATTATAGCTGTCAGTAACTCGGTATCTCCATTAGGTAAAGATAGAATAAAGAATAGAAATGAATGGTTATTATACTGTTTGGTAGTTTCATTAGTTGAAGAGATACTAATGAAAATTTATGGCTTACTGTGTCCTAGGAAAAGTGATTGCTTGGCGTTCGTTTGGTACTCGTAAGAGCTGAATGTAAACAATCGATTGGAAGGTTTTTTTTTTTTGTGTGTGTATTATAGTTAATGATTAATTAATAATTATTTGAAATGAGTACATACTGATTATTTATACATTTTATTGGCATATTCTAAGCTTTTAGCTTCTTAGGTTTAGATGTCAGAATCATAGACTAGGCTACAGTAGCAACCGCTAACATAGGCTAGGCTTATTGCTAAGGGACATATGCTAAAGTCCTAATATACTTGCAGTTGAATAATACTCAAGCATGTACAGTATTTTGCCTTTTTGGAGTCATATTTCTTCCGTCGGATCGGCGTCGTAACCCTATAATGTGTTGTAGGCCTGGAAATATAATTTACTGGGGCGTTTTTGGAGGACTTGGAACGGATTAGCCATTTTACATGTAAAATATGGTCCAAGATACGAAAACCTCATGATACGAAGGGCGCCTCGGAACGGATTAATTTCGTATCTCAAGGTACTACTGTAGGTTCCTGTCTTGGGGTCGTGACAGAGTAGGTAATTTTATCCTAGCTAAAATTCTTGGAAAGGATTGTAATATAGAGCAGTTATATATTTTTATGAGGGAGGCGGGCCTCCTTAACCAAATTGAAATTATACAGATTGTCTATGTAAGAACTTATATATATATGAACAAAATTTTTATATATTTATAGATATTTTTATATGAAATTTATCAAAAATTTAATTTTTTCTATTTAATTTATTTCGGTGTCAACTACCCAGATGTTGTATTTCGGTGTCAATTACCCTGATGTTGTGACGCCAGATATAATACACAATTAATCAGTATGTAGTCCTGACTGTTTTTTAGACTTTTCATGGGAAGTAATGGATGAAGGCATTGGAAGTGACCCTTTTACAATCATTATCAACTTAGTTGATGAAATAGCCGTACCAAGATCTCCACGACGGGTAATTGATAAAGCCAATGGGCATTATTTACGGTTCTTACATTATTGCAAATTGATGCTAATGATTTTCTAACTATTGAAGAAGCACTTGAATTTTTTGTTAAAAAGTAATAATAGATGCAAGTAACAAGTCAATTCCCCGTACTACTCGTCAGTTTGGACGAAAACCAGTTCCTTGGTGGATTGTACAGTGCAAAATAACTCTGAAAGCTATGAGAGCTGCTTTCACTCGGTATCGGCGTCATCCTTGCAACTATTACTTGGTTTGCTACAAGAAAGCAAGAGCTAAATTTAGATACCAAGTTAAACAGGCCAAGCATCAATCATGGATAGATTTTATTTCATATATCAATTGAAAAACTAAACTAGTAGAAATATGGACAAAAATAAGGAAAATTACTGGGAAACATACCATTACCTTCACCAGTAATAGAATGCAATGGTCAAATGCTACAAAAAAACAGAAAATGTAAGTGAAGCATTTGCAGATCATTTTGCTCAAATTTCACTGAAAAATCCTACTTCAATTTAGCACCAATATCGTGTTCGGGTAGAAACTACAGTACTTGATTTTACAGCTGTGAGAACAAAGTCGTATAACCAGCCTTTTAGCTTAAGAAAACTTCTTTCTCCAGGAATTGACAATATAACATATTCAATGATAAAACATCTTCCTGAGGAAACCAAATTATTTTACTTGGCATAATCAACCGAGTTTGGAAAGAAAGTTATTTCCAAATATTTGGAATATTCCCATCATTTTAGCCTTCTTGAAACCCGGTAAAGAAAGAAAAATAATGTCTGTTTATCGCCCAATTGCTGTAACATCTTGTATTTGCAGATTAATGGAAAAAATGGTAAATGTACAGTTGGCATGGTTTTTAGAGCAGAAAGGCCTTATTAATCCTTCTCAATGCGGATTTCGTAAAATGAGATCCTGTACGGACGTTTTAACCAGATTAGAGGCATCAATTTGCGAAGCTTTCAAAAATAAAAAAGGCCACATTCCAGTTTTCTTTGATTTAGAGAAGTCACACGATACTACTTTGAGACAAAGCATTCTTCAAACCATTCATGAAATTGGTCTCAAAGGTGAACTCCCAAAGTTCATTAAAGCTTTTTTGAATAATCGTCAATTCAAAGTAAGAGTAAGAAATGCACTTTCATCACTTCATACTCAAGAAGAAGGCGTTCCACAAGGCAGTGTCCTTAGCTTTACACTATTTGCACTATCCATTAATGGTGTTAGTTCACCAATTCCCCGCGAAGTTATGCACACCCTATTTGTAGATGACCTACCCATTTCATTTGCAGCATCTCAAATGGTGTAGTAAAGCGGAAGATTCCATTGACTATTAATAGGATAGTATGCAGGATTAGGGGTATTCACCCGGACCCAGACTTGTACATGTATGGACAAAGAATTTCTTTCAAGGAAGAAACTAGATTTTTGGGGCTACAGTTTGATAGCAAATTAACATGGGTAACTCATATCAAAAACTTGAAAATTAAATGCTTGCAATCTCTAAATGTAATCAGAGTACTATCGCATACAATCTGGGGAGCATCTTCTAATTCTTTATAAGGCATTAGTTGCCTCCAAACTGGCATATGGGTGCGAAATATATTCTTCAGCATCAAAAGCAGCATTGTCATTTCTGGATTTGGTACATCACGCTGGAATAAGTCTAACCAGTGGGGCTTTTGAATCCTCTCCCATACCTAGCCTCCTAGTAGATGCTAGTGAAATGCCCCTGGATTTTCTCCGTCAGTCACTGCTGATCCGGTATTGGAATAGAATACAAAGGGTACCAAAGGGTCTCACTTGTGATGATGTTCTTAATGATAAACATATAGCTTTTTATCATAATCAACCTAGATACCCTAAACCCTTAGGGTATTGAGTTTTATGAGTATTAGAAGACCTGGGAATCCCAAGAATCAGAATTTTACCAGCCAAATTCTCTAGAATACCTCCGTGGAAACTTCCGGAGATTGATTTCTGTAAGTGTTTAACAGATCCAAAGCGAGAGATGTCCATTGAGATGATGAAGTATACTTTTTTTTAGAGCATATGGAATGCCATAAGGATTCGGTTTTAGTTTATACCGAAGGCTCCAAATCCAGCGCTGGCGTTGGATTTGGGGTGTTTTTTCCGAATTTTATTCGAAATTTTAGATTGCCTGATGAGGCATCCATTTTTACTTCTGAATGTTATGCTATTTTAACGGCAGTAAAGGAAATTTTGAAACATCCTGATAAAGATTTTGTCATTTTTTGCGACTCTTCAAGTGTACTGATGGCACTAACTCACTTTAATTCAGTTCATCCAGTTGTAACTGAAATTTTGGAATGGATATTCCTTATAGAACATAGAGGAAAAAGTATCAAGTTCTGTTGGGTTCCCGCTCACGTGGACATTGAGGGGAATAAGAGAGCGGACACTCTAGCAAAACAGGTAGTTGACAAATGAATTAGCAATAACTTTATTCTCCCTGCTAAAGATATATACCCTTTCATACAGTCAAAAATGAGATACTTGGAACTTTCATTGGCAGCTAGAGAACAAAAATATGAGTTAAATAGCCAACATATCACGCCCAAGGACATGTACCGACATGAAAAGATCGAGGGTAGTTTTATGCCGATAGAAGATTGGACACACTAAACTTACCCACGGTTTCTTGATGAGTGGAGATTAACAGCCCTAATGCCAAGATTGTTTAGTGCCTTTAACTGTCAAACATATTTTAACAGTGTCCTAGTTTTAGTATTGAAAGATTGTGCCATTTTAGTAGCTGTAAAGACCGTAACAGAGTTTATTTGTTGTTAAAAATATTGGGACCTGATGGCAATATTGGTAACCTTTTTAATTATCTTACAGAAATTGGTATTTAAGATAAAATTTGAAGTAAAGCTTTAACTTAAAATAGTTTTTTCTTAAGTATGTTTGCCTTTTAATATTTTAATAGTTTTGTATGATTGAGTATTTATTAGTATGGAAGGGTGTGTATGATTCATTTATTTTATTTTTTTTTCGACCAAAGTTTTTATTATTTGCTATGTAATTTGATTTTTTTTTCTGTTTACCTTTCTGTATCGAAAGAATTTTTTGAATATTTTAATCATTTATATTTAGTGGCATCAATGACCTTAGTTGTTATGATGCCAGTATAATTCTCAATAATCAATTGGTCAATCATTTGGCTCTGTACTGGAACAGGATATGATGTAGTTTTTACTAGCCAGTTCATGAAAGGAGCCATTGATAAAGCAAGCAAGTGGGCTAATGAGCAAGGATTTCAATTTTCTGAATAAAAAACGGTTGCTATTCGGTTCTGCAGGCGCCGAACTAAGGAGATCATTCCAACTTTTACCTTAAATGGAACTATTTTACCTTACTCCACTGAAGTAAAATTTTTAAGAATGGTCATTGATAAAAAGCTCACTTGGAATAATCAAATTGACCAGTTTAAAGTGAAAGTGAAGAGATCACTAAATATTTTAAAAGTATTATCTAAATTTTAATTGGGTTGCTGAAAGAAATTGTTGTTAAGGCTTTACAATGCACTATGATTAACTTAGATAGACTACAGCTGCCAATTATACTCGTATGCTTCAAAGACTAAAGTTAAGGAATTGGACATTGTGCATAATATGGGGCTAAGGATCTGCTCTGGAGCTTTTAGAACTTCACCCATTGAAAGTATCTATGTAGACTCCCATCAGCTACCACTGGACCTAAAGAGGCATGAGCTAGGTCTGAGATACACCATGCAGCTGAAAAGCACTAGGAAGAATCCTTTTGACACTTTGAAACTGTCATTCAAGTCTTTTAAGATTTAATAGGTCTTCAACACCGTTTCAAATCAGACAGTTAGGTGAACTGGAGGATGAAAATATAAAAATGCAGATCCTAAAAGTTAAACATCCTGCTATCCCTCCTTGGTTTATTCCAGCAATGGTTGTATGTACTAAAGAGAGTAGAAGCGCAGTCTAGAAGTCAGAAACAAGTTTTTGGAGCGTGATGAGAGGCATATAAAAGACAGGAAAATCTATACTGATGGATCAAAATCAGATGTAGTGGGCTGTGCAGTGGTGTGTTAGGGAGAATCATATATAAAAAAGTTACTAGACCCCTCATCCGTATTCACTGCTGCAGCAACAGCCATAGTTGATGCTTTAAATCTTGCATCTGATAAATTTAAATCCACAGTAATAAATATACTCAAGGAGTGTTTTAGAAGCCCTAAAGAAGTATAACCCTACTCATCCCTTAATTCAAAAGGCCCAGGAATGGCTTTTTTATCTGTCTGTTAGCCACAAATCAGTTAAGTTTTGTTGTTATTGGGCGCAGTGGTATAGAAGGGAACGAACTGGCTGATAGTGAAGCAAAGGATGCTGCAAGATGTGATTTCTTAACTAATAAGGTGCTATATTTGGATATGCAGCCAGTTATTAGAAGATACATCCATAAGAAATGGCAGCAGAGATGGACTTCCCCCATTTTATCCACAAATAGGAAGTACACAAATATTAGAAAATGTATTGATTTTTGGAGTTTGGGTTTTAATCGCATCAGAAGATTTGAGATCACCCTAACACGGCTTAGGATTGGCCATACCCGCTTCACCCATGATTATAATTTAGAGGGAGCCAGTGCCCTAGTTTGTGCTGACTGTGATGGTCAGCTATCCATTGAGCACCTGCTGGCACACTGTTCTAAATTTAATCATCGCTTTGTGAGGGCATAGATTGACCGGTATCCTGGGTACTGATGCATTATTGTCTGAGTGCGGGGTATACAATGACTTGTGCGGACAGAAATGAAGTACCTAGGATCAGGTCGACAGAGATCCGAACACTGAGTCGGATTATGGCTGACAATTTGTGTTTTTTTACAGACATATAAATAACAATATGAACAGTTGTAGTCTGTATATACACATGAATATCATATTGGCAGAAAGGCCAGAGAATTGTACATTGACTGATATACATAAAGATCTTAATAAGTTAATAGATGCCTTGAATGACAATGAAACATTGTGGAAAGATGTTGTCTTTACAATTCTCCCCCCCCCCCCCCCCCCCCAAGACAATTATTATGAATAATGATTGGAAAAAAGTTAAAAGAGGAGCTCTTCTAGTCACAGTATCTTTGCGAGGTAGGAGCTGACCCTGTGCCCTTGAGATCAGTGGTTGTGGGGTGGCATCGACTGATGAGTCATCTGGCATTTTCCCTGACAGGATGCCTCCTCTGGTGTGGCGCCAGGTGGGTTCGTCTGACGTCTGCAGGCGTCCACGGCCAGGTTTGGGCATGCTGGGGGTTTCGGGTGAGGCCTGGTTCTGTGGAGGCACTCTGGGGTGCCTGCCAGTTTCTTCCCTGGTGTCATCGTCATCCAGCAAGAAGGCCAGTTTCAATCTATCAATCGTGATCCAGTCTTTGTGGCCATTTATCATGACGAGCTAGGTTTTGTTCCTCTGGCTGATGACGTGGTACGGCCCCCGGTATGGTCTTGTCACGGGGGCCGGTGGGCGTCGTTTCTCATAAAGACATGTTCGCGCGTATCCAAGCCTTTGGGCTTGAAGTGTTTGGTCCTGTCAGAGAAGGTTTTCAGGTAGGGCCTGAACTTCCCTGCAATCTCCCGCAGTCTTGGAATGGATGTATCTGGTGCGGCCACATCCGTGGGGAAGAATTCACCAGGTATGGCCAATGCCTCGCCGTAGACTTTCTCCGCAGGTGATTCCTCATTGTTTGCTTTCTGTGCGGCGCATAGACCCAGGCAGGACCTAGGGTAGTTGCGACTTCCAGTTTTCGTCCATGTACCTCGCCGTCAGGGCAGCCTTTAATGTGCAGTGGGTCCTCTTCACCAAGCTGCTGGCCATGGGGTTGTATGCATTTGTACTTTGGAGCATTGTTCCCATCAGGCAAGCCAAGGAGGCCCACAGTTCAGACAAAAAGGCAGGACCGCGGTCTGCTGTGATGTTGTCCAGTACACCGAAACAGCTGATCCAGCTTGAGAGTAAGGCCTCCGCAGATGCACTAGTAGTAGCTTTTGCCATTGAAGTCACCTCGGACCATCTTGTGGATTGGTCGATGATGGTCAGGAGGTATCTGGCGTCCCCCGACTGAGGCAAAGGGCCTGCGATGTCGATGTGGGTGTGTCCAAATTGTCGCCTGGGTTGTGGAGAATCCCCACGCCTGATTCTATGTGTTGGCTGACTTTGCTTGTTTGGCACACCACACACCTCTTAGCCCACTCCTGTATGTCCTTCCTGATCCCATGCCACACGAATTTTTCCATCATCAGCTACGTTGTGTCCAACAAACGTTTGCAGCCTATGTCCACCAGAAGTCCATGATGCGCCAGGAAGTCAGTGCCCAGCAGAGGAACCTTGACATCCTCGATGATGAAAGGCCACACTCAATCCGTATTGCAATGTGTGAACACTTTGGTTTCAGACCAAGATGGCTCTCTGCAGTCCAATAGATCATCCAAGTTTGTACCTCTTCCTCTTGTGTGGCATAGGAAGTACTACTCCACTAATGTAGTGCATTTGATGTTCCGTAACCTTAACCCTGACATTATCCGTCTTAAGCCTGGTCTAACCTTGGAGCAGGTTAGGTTAGAAGGTCCGTCTTTTTCGTCACAAGAGGCCTTAGCTATGGAGACTACTGCAGCTTCCATCTTCCAGACTGCGATAGCCAGGATTGCTTCGGATAGGACTGAGGGAGGTATAGCGAGTTCTTCCTCACTCGCTAGACTGTTACAGTCCGGTGCTAAAGCTATTTCATACCTGGCCCACCTTAGTGCAACCTTGCGGGCCAACCAGCTCCTGGCCAGGAGAGCCGCAGCACTGCCTAAGGTGGTGATTCAGTGGACTCCAGAGTCTTTGTCGGCTTTTAGGAATGGGGATCTCCTTGATTTGCAGTTTCTGTTTCCAGGGACTGCATTAGAAGATGCGATCGAACAGCGATGCGCAGATGCTGAAAATAGGCTTGTCCATCAGGTGGTATCTAAGTCAGAGGCTCGTTCACAATGCCTTCTTCCTCCAACTCCTCAGTGACAGGTGAGCTCAGTGACAGGTGAGAAGATCTTTGCCTGTCAAATCTTCTAAGCAGTCAATGTCTGTGAGGTTCTCTCAATCTCCCTCACAAACCAAAGCAAAGAAGCAACAACGTCCATTTTAATGCAAAACATAATCTCTGGGGGTTTATGTATGTGATAGATGGGATAACATTATTGAGCAGTTACTTGACAGGAATGATAGTTTTATTGAACAATGAATCACCAGCAAGGTATGACATATACCATAATTCATCCTTGGCCATAGATCTAATTATACAGTATATGTATGTTCCTTGGCTCTTGCATCAGAATACAAGTGGTCAGAAGTCAGAAACTATATGGCAATGACCATTGGCCCATACATCTGAAATATATTCATAATATTCCATCCCCATGCCTCCCAAAGTGGAAAATAGATGAAGCAGATTGAAGTTCATATGTAAGATTACCATACATTGAAAAGAATTTCAAGGGCTTCCCCAGCTTACCATGGAGAGGGGGTAGGTGGACCTTGGAACTTATTCCTGGGTCCATGCCAAGAGCCCTCGACTCTCCCTTTTTAAAACTTTAACTCACTACTTCAGCTAATTTCATAACTTTCTTCCAAATCGCTGTCCAGCTTCTTTTACTATATCTTTATAGTGTGATTTCAGGGTTCCCAATGTTGCACTTTTAGTTTTAGGTAAATTATTTTAGCATAAATGGCATGGAAATTTCGACATTCATTACAGTTTCAGCTCTGAATAACAGGAAAATATATCAAAACCAGGACTGGTGTTTATGTCTGAAGCTAACAGTAGGAGCTGTGGTAGCCTTGTCAGCTACCTGATAACATTTGGACTGAGAGGTTTCAATATTGTAGCCACATTGATTATTATATTAATTCCTCAATGTGGAACTGTCAAGAGATGTAGCCCATGGATTCCAGGGGTGAACTGTCTCTTGATAGCTCTCGGCAGGTTACCCAGCTTGCCGATCATTCAAGTTAGAGTGGGGGATGACTGTATTCTTAGAATATAGATGTCCAAGCAAGATGGTTACTTTAAACTTGGGCCACTCTAATTACTATAATGATGCCATCCATTCAGGTTAGGTTAGGGAGTGGATGTTTGGGAGTCAGCCCTTACTGGTGCCATTAGTAGAGGAATGAACTGCATGAAGGGTTATATCTTTTTTATATTATCAGTGTTTTTTTTTCAATAATAATTAATATTATTGAAATAAAGGAAATTTGTACCCCTGGACCCAAAGAGAACCTGACAAGGATGACGACCTCTAACACAGATTATGACTGTGCATCTGACTTTTCTAAGAATAAGTCAGCAATTCAGCCAAGAGTTCTAGTGGTAGCACCTCCTTCTGTAGTAGGTGCCTCAACCTCAGTGGTAGTGTCCCACACATCTGGGTCAGGTGCCCAGCCTGTGAAGGAACGTAAACATTCCTTGAAGGAAAGTAAGATGGCCCTTGAGAGGAAGGAATCTTTATTTAATGATGAGACCCTCTCTTCTACCCAAAAGCTGTCACAAGCAGAGTCCTTGCCTGACCTAAAGGATTCGGAGAATATGTGACTTCCAAAGAGAGGAAGAGCCCCATAGCTCTCTCCCCCATCTACCCCTATTAGGGAGGTCTTGCTTCAAAGTAAATATGAGATACTAAATACCCTTGAACAACCTTCTGCTCAAATAGCAAAAACTACTGAAATGCAAACTAAAAGCAGTTTGTAAACTGTTAGAAATCAAAACATAATTCTTAGAGTTCAGAGGCAGTAACCAATTCTGAACTACAAGAAAATGTTATTGTTATAATACAATTAAGTTTGTTCATACTTACCTGGCAGATATATATAATTAGAGTGCCCACCCTCCTCCCCTCAGGAGACAAGGGTCATGAATAAAATATGAACAGAAAATGGGAATGGTTCCTGATATCCGCCTCCCAGCAGCGGGAATGGGTACTACCACCTGGCCGCCCACTACGTGTGCCGCGAGTTTTGAAATTCTGTCGGACGTCAGAAAATACAGCTATATATATATCTGCCAGGTAAGTATGAACAAACTTAATTGTATTATAACAATAACATTTTGTTCATGAAACTTACCTGTCAGATATATATATAGCTGAATCCCACCTTCGGATGGTGGGTAGAGACAGATTAGGATTTTTAGGAAACTTAAATTAAGTAAAAGATTTACTTCTTGGTTCCTTACCTGATAGCAAAGTAGACTCTGTGATTACTGTCACTTAAGCCTGCTTCTGCTTTTATCAGAGTTGCCAGCCAGGTGTGGACCTGTAGTGCTGGTGCACTCTGGATGCTCTGTCAACGGGGACGTGACCTCAATGTGACAAGACCATCTAGCCAAACATATGGCAGTAACACAGCAACCGACCACCACCTGACCAACTAACCAAAAAAACCCTGACAGTTAAACTAAAGAATGGGAGATTTCCACAGAAGATCTCACCATCAACCAAAAACACAATAAAAAACTAACCTAAACTAAGCTAAGGGATAGGGAGAGAGCTACCTTCAGCCCCCAAAACTGTGTCTGCCGAAATGTAAGGCCCCAAAGAACTACAGTTCTCGTAAATCGTTCTCACATCCCGGAGGTAATGTGAGGCGAATACGGAATTGCTCCTCCAAAAGGTGCTATCAAGGATATCTTTGATAGACATATTCCTTTGGAAGGCAAGAGAAGTAGCTACGGCTCTGACTTCGTGAGCTTTCACTTAAAGAGGCTCAAATCAGTCTTCTGGCAAGATGAATGAGCCTCTTTAATGACGTCCCTCAAGAAGAAAGCCACAGCATTCTTCGACAACGGCAAATCTGGTCTCTTCACCGAGCACCAGAGATTACCTGAGGGACCTCTTATCTCTTTAGTTCTATTAACATAGAACTTGAGAGCCCTGACAGGGCACAGGGCTCTCTCTGGTTCTTGACCCACGAGACCCGACATACCTTTGATTTCAAAGCTCCTCGGCCAAGGATTAGACGGGTTCTCGTTTTTTGCCAAGAAAGACGGGCTCAACGAGCAGACAGCGTTGTCCCCCTTGAAGCCCACTAGGCTACTGAACGCTTGGATTTCACTAACTCTCTTCGCTGTCGCCAGAGAAGCTAGGAAAACGCGCTTTCCTCGTCAAGTCCCTTAGAGAAGCTTCATGGAGAGGCTCAAAGGGACTTAGCATTAGATGTTTCAAAACCACATCGAGATTCCATGAGGGTGGTCTTGCCTGTGGAATCTTGGAGGTTTCGAACGACCTTAAGAGATCGTGTAGATCCTTATTGTCGGAGAGGTCCAGTCCTCTGTGGCGAAAAACGGCAGACAACATACTCCTATAACCTTTAATTGTAGGAACTGCCAATTTCTGCACATTTCTTAAATAGAGTAAGAAATCTGCTATCTGGTTCACAGAGGTCGTGGAAGAGGAAATTCCTTCCTTTTTGCACCATGCCCTGAAGGAGGCCCACTTAGACTGGTAGACAGCTCTTGAAGAGGCTCTTCGAGCATTAGCGATTGCTCTCGCAGCTGCCTTTGAAAAGCCTCTCGCTCTGGCCAACTTTTCGATAGTCTGAACGCAGTCAGAGCCAGAGCGGAGAGGTTTTGGTGATACCTTTTGAAGTGAGGCTGTCTGAGTAGATCTCTCCTCCAGGGCAACGTTCTTGGGAAGTCCACAAGGAAAGTCATGACCTCTGTGAACCACTCTCTGCTGGCCACATCGGGGCAATCAGAGTCAACCTTGTCCCTTCTGAAGCTGCGAACTTCCTCATGACCTCCCCCATGATCTTGAATGGGGAAAGGCGTAAAGATCCAGGTCTGTCCAGTTCCAGAGCAACGCGTCCACCGCAATTGCCCCTGGATCCAGAACCGGGGAGCAATACAGAGAAAGCCTCTTCGTCCTCGACGTAGCGAACAGGTCGACTAGAGGACGTCCCCACAATCTCCATAATTGTTGACAGACTTCCTGGTGCAAGGTCCATTCTGTTGGCAGAATCTGATTTCGTCGACTGAGAAGGTCCGCCCTGACATTCTGAACCCCTGCCACGAATCTCGTCAGGATCTTGATGTGCCTTGCGTCTGCCCATAGCAGAACTTCCCTCGCAAGGAGAAAAAGGGATCTGGAGTGAGTTCCTCCCTGATTCTTTAGATATGCAAGGGCTGTGGTACTGTCTGAGTTGACTTGAACGACCTTGCCTGACAGTTTGTCTTCGAAGAACTGCAGCGACAGGAATATCGCTGCCAGTTCCTTTACATTGATGTGCCAGGCTACCTGTTCCCCTCTCCAGGAGCCTGACACTTCCTCCCTAGTGTTGCTCCCCAACCGGAAATGGAAGCGTCTGAGAACAACACTAGGTCGGGGTTCAGAAGATTTAGGGAGAAGCCCTCTCGCAACTTCTGAGGGTCGAGCCACCATCTTAAGTGGTCTTTTACTTTGTTTGAGATCCTTAGGATCGCATTCAGGTCCTCCTTCGACTTCCATTCTTCCGCAAGGAAAAATTGAAGAGGCCTGAGGTGCAGTCTTCCCAGCGAGACAAACTTTTCCAGCGAGGAAATGGTGCCCAGCAGACTCATCCACTCCCTCGCCGAACAAGCTTCTCTCCCTAGGAAGGCTGCGACTTTCTCTAAACCCAGCCGCTGACGTTCCTGGGATGGAAACGCCCGAAAAGCCACTGAATCCATCTGAATCCCCAGATACACGATGGACTGTGTCGGGGTCAGATGCGACTTTTCGGAGTTGACCAAAAGACCCAGAGATTTTGCTAGGGCTAACGTCAACTGAAGGTCCTTCAGACATTTTCGTCTCGACGACGCTCTGATCAGCCAATCGTCGAGGTAGAGGGATATCCTGATCCCTGAAGAATGGAGCCACTTCGCTACATTCCTCATTATCATTGTAAAAACCATCGGGGCCGTGCTGAGACCGAAACAAAGGGCTCTGAATTGCCAAACCCTGTTGTCTAAGACGAATCTCAGGTACTTCCTTGAAAGAGGGTGGACGGGTCGTGAAAGTACGCGTCCTGCAGGTCCAGAGACACCATCCAGTCGCCAGGTCTCAAGGCTCCTAGCACTGACTGAGGCGTCTCCATTTTGAACTTGATCTTCTCCACAAAAAGATTGAGCCTGCTCACATCCAGGACTGGGCGCCAACCCGACGACTGCTTCGGTACCAGGAAAATCCTGTTGTAGAAGCCCGGTGACCCCAGGTCCACGACTTGCTCCACCGCTCTTTTTTTCGACCATCTGGTCTAAAAGATCGAAAAGGATACTTTTCTTCTCTCCCTGATAAGACGGAGAGAGGTCTCTGGGAGTTGATGTTAAAGGAGGAGGATGTAAAAAGGGGATCTTGTACCCTGCTCTACGATCTTGAGAGTCCAAGGATCCGCCCCTCTCTGCCTCCATGCCTCCGCAAAGAACTTCAGCCTGGCCCCGACTGGCGTCTGAAGGACAAGATCTTCATTTGGTGGATTTCGGTTTAAATGAAGCTCTTCCTCTCGAAAAACCTCTCCCTCGAGGAGCTGCTCTCGAGGGGGGTGCCCCGCGAAAGGGTTTGACTTTCTTCGGGGGTTTACCGAATGAAGATGTGGAAGGAACTGCTGGGCGTCTTGAAGACTGTACCAAGAGGTCCTGGGTCGCCTTCTCCTGCAAACTCGTTGCAAGATCCTTTACCATAGCCTGGGGGAAGAGATGGTCCGAAAGAGGCGCAAAGAGCAATTCCGCTTTCTGAGTGGGAGAAACCGACTTCGCGGTAAAATTACATAAAAGAGCTCTTTTCTTTAGGAAAGCCGTTCCAAAATGAGAAACTAGCTCTTCCGAACCATCCCTGACGGCCTTGTCCATACACGACAACACGCTGGACAGCTCCCCCAGACTGAGAGAATCAGGACTTCTAGACTGAAGGTCCAAAACTCCCAAGCACCAGTCTAAGAAATTAAAGACACTCAAAGTGCGCAGCAGTCCCTTCAAGTGGTGGTCCGTCTCCACAGGAGTCCAGGACACCTTAACAGACGATAAGAGGGACCTCCTCTGAGCGTCCACTAAACTGGAGAAGTCCCCAAGAGCGGACGAAGGAACCTTTACTCCCACGTCCTCCTTGGTTTCATACCAAATTCCTCCTTTCCCGGAGAGTCTAGAGGGAGGAAGGGCGAAAGTGGTCTTGCCCTGGTCCTTCCTTCGAGACATAAAATCTTGTAGCTTCTTGAAATCCCTCTTGGTCGAAAGCGACGTCTTCATTTCGACGAACTCAGGGGTCTTAACAGACTTAGAAGACGAAAGTTGAGAGGGAGGAGACCTAGGGGCTGCCGGCTGAAACTTATCCCCGAAGGATGAACGTAACAGCTGCACAAGAACCTTATAGTCCGAGACAGCTGAAGCTACAGGAGGTTCTTCTTCGACTGAACTCCCTGGACTACTAAGTTCCCCTTCCTCCCTAAGAGGAACTGGAGAACGTCCATCCGGAGAGGGCGTACGTCCAGCAGTCTCAGGCCTGAACAAAGACTTCCGTTGATTGGAAGTCCCCACTTCAGGTACGGAATCGCCCTTACGACGATCCTTTGAAGGACGGACATCCTGCGAACGTATTGCGTCCTTTGAAGCAACGGGAACTGTCTTACCAGACACGTCCCTACGAGAGGAAGCGCGAGCTTCCTGACGAGAGGCGCCAAAAGCGTCCTGCTTAGTCAAGCAAGCGTCCTGCTGAGCGTCCTCAAAAGCGTCCTGCCTCGTCCGAAAAGCGTCCTGCTTCGAACGGCGAGCGTCCTGCCGAGCGTCCTCAAAAGCGTCCTGCCGAGAGCGCAAAGCGTCCTGCTTCGAACGGCGAGCGTCCTGCCGAGCGTCCTCAAAAGCGCCCTGCCGAGAGCGCAAAGCGTCCTGCTTCGAACGACGAGCGTCCTGCCGAGCGTCCTCCACAGCGTGAGCGAAAGATCTACTCGGAGAACGAGAACGGTGACGATCCGGAGGTGGAGAGAGAGACGAACGAGACGAAAGAGAATGAGACTGCTTCGTCCTCTTGACGGGCAGCCTAACGTCCTTTCTCCGCTTAGGCTCGACTGCTGCTGGGCGAGTCCTTTGAGCCATGAGAGACGTAATCTGGTCCTGAAGGGACACAAGGATATCCTTCGTAGGTGACGAAGGAGCAGAAGAAGGGGCAGGACTGACCCTGCGAGAAGGCGAGGGGACGCCTCCTTCCTTCTAGCAGGTACAGCTACCTGCATCTCAGGTGAACACGCCTGTGCGCGGAAACCAACGTCCTCGTCGGTTGAGACTCTACCTCTCTTCTGAGGAGGAAAAGCGTCATACGCGTCCTCTGACGAAAGTGGCGACATAGGACGGGAAGCGTCCTCAAAACGAAAAGTCCTTTTCAACGGACGCGAGTCTCTCCGAGCGCTCCACCCCTTGCGCGGGGAGGACGCTTCGGAGGACGAAAAGCAATCCTTCAGGACGCGCGCTCGTGCGCGCTCCTTGGCAGCCTGGGACTTAGCAACAAGGCCTGCCGAAGGGACGCCAGATCGGTGGGGAGCCCCCGTAACCCTCTTGCGGCTTTCGACATACCCACTCCCTGAGTCCTGGGAGTCTGATAGAGGTCTAGGCCTAGAGGCATTATGGGGCCAATCTGACGCCCCCTCCACAACACTAGGGGCACTATCACAAACTTTCACAGGGCCAGTTTCTAAGGCCAACACTTTCGATTCAAGAGCGCGAATAGACTCAAGAATCAGAGAAAGGGTGTTACCTTCTCCAGACACAGCACTAGGGCCCGAAGGCAACAAAACAGGATTAGGTTGAACAAAATCTACTGGTGTTAGAGGAGGAGAAATGTTACATTCCTTACCTTTTGTAGAACTGCTCTTGGAGGAAGACCTCCTGACTCTATCGCGCTCCAATTTACGTCGATAGGTCTCATACATCTTCCATTTATCATCTGACAAATCCTTGCATTCATTGCACCGATCATCAACCAAGCAAACATGCCCCCTGCATTCCATACAAACTGTGTGAGGATCAACTGAAGGTTTAAGAAGCCTCACCTTACATTCACTCCTCACACACACTCTGAAACTCCCAGTACTTGATCCCGACATCATGTACACAGAAAAGCCAATCCAAAATCAAAAACCAATCCACTATTACGCGTGCCAATCCAACAATCCAGAAGTCGATACCAAAAGTCAATCCAGATAATTTAAAGCGAGATAAATCAAAAATCCTAGACGGAGGTACTGCAAACAGTTGTTTCCAGCACCGGCGACAGAAAAAATATGGACAGAAAATGGGAATGGTTCCTGATATCCGCCTCCCAGCGGCGGGAATGGGTACTACCACCTGGCCGCCCACTACGTGTGCCGCGAGTTTTGAAATTCTGTCGGACGTCAGAAAATACAGCTATATATATATCTGACAGGTAAGTTTCATGAACAAAACTCAAATCATAATATTGAGGTTGAGATTCATCTCGAGCATCCTCAAACAACAAAGAAAAATTTGGAAAAAGGAAAGAGTACTACCACTAAACCCAATATCTTCAGACCATCATTGCTAACAGTGGCCAAGCTAATGGTACTCATAAATCAATAAATATTAATGGGAAGGCCCCTCATAGTCTTGGTAGCTTCAGCCAAGGAAGAAAATTATAACTACGACAAATTTTGCAGGTTTCTTCAGAAAAAATTGGGAGGAATAAAGAGCAGTAATATTTCTCATTTTGGGAAGAACATCGTTCTTATTCATGCCAAGTCCACAACCCAAGCATATATACTGACCTTGATTATGAAGATCAAACCCCACTTAAGCTTTAGGTATGGGAGAGGAGTACTATTTGATAAAGACCTATATGACATGACAGAAAAAGAAATTCTAGAAATGAGCCCCACTTCGGTTTGGAGAGTGAAAAAGGCAGCTATTGCCAACATGATCATTTTAACCTTCGTAGACTCTGAAGTACCTACTCATGTCATATTTGAAAATGAAAGGGTACAAGTGCACCCTTTTCAGCAAAGACCAGTACAGTGCTATCATTGTTTTAAGTTTGTCCACTCATAAAAAAACTGCAAAAATGCTAAAATTTGTATTAATTTGCTCTGGTTTCCATGAAGATGGTAAACGTAATAGAAGAGCAAAATGTGTGAATTGTCAACTGGAACATAAATCCAATAAAAAAAATTGTGAAATATACACATTTGAACTGTCTGCACTGAATAAAACCAATGTTGAGCATATAAGTATTGGTTTTGCAAAAAAGACAATTAGGACAACAACCTAGGAGCTATGCTCAAGGTCTTGAGCCACTACCCCTATCTACCACTAGGGGTGCAGTGGCAGCACCCTCTAATGCAGCAGGTGCTTCAACCCCTGTGGTAGTGGCCCAGCCATCTGGGTCAGGTGCTCGACCTGTTGAGGTTAGAGTGCAAGCCTTCAAGGAGGACAAGATGGCACTCAACCCAACCACCTTGGAATTGTCTCAGGCTGCATCTCTGCCCGACTTAATGGTGACTGAGGAGCAAAAGCACCAGAAGAGGAGACGTTCCCCCTCATACTCTCCTCCCTCAAATCCAATTAAACTTGCATCACTTAGTAATAGATACGAAGTACTAATCCCACTGCAAGAAGCCCACCTTGAATTCAAACAATTTGACAAGAAAGGGAAACAAAATGGCACTAGTAAATTAATAGATAATAAACCAAACCTGTCAAGATCAGTCCTTTCCAAATCACCTCTTGGTAGTGCTCATAAACAGAAGAGAGTAAATGAGAAGGCTTCATCCAAAGGACCTTCCACCAAGCCCAAAAAATTAGTTTTCACTTCAATACTACAATGGAACTGTGGAGGTCTCAGGGCCTGAAGCGAAGAGCTGAAGGTACAGCTCCATAACCATAACCCAGGCATCATGTGTCTCCAGGAAACTTAGCTTGGAAGCACACACTATAATCCGGGATTAATTACAGCATATATAATTCTCCACCACTAATAGAAGATAGAGCTAAGGGAGGTGCAGCAGCTATTGCTCATAAGTCGTTGCAACACTCCTTGCTATCAATTAATACTCCCCCTCAAAGTGAGACCACCTTGACGTGGTGAGGGGCTCCTGAACCCCTGGAATTTGTTCCCGGGTTTTATACTAATATCTGTTTTGGACTAATTTTTTGGAATTTTCCACTTTGTAAAAATTTATTGGACCTGACAAATAGGAAAAAATATCATAGTTTGGACTGGGTTTATATCCGAAGCTAAATAGTGGGAAGAGTGGTAGGGTCATCAGCTACTTGATAATGTTTGGACCTGAGAGGTATCAGATTGATAGTTCAATGGCGGAACTATTCTTTAGGGCTGGACCACAGATTTCAGGGGTGTCTGGTTCTGGGCTAGACTCTTGGCATTCTATCTGGTTTACGCCCATAACATGATTAGGATGGGGATGATTGTATTCTAGAAATACTCTCAGTCCTAGCAAGTAGGTTTGAACTTACACTTGGGCTACTCTAATCATGTTGTGCTATCCCGTGTGGGGTAGGGTAGGGATGTGGACATTTGGGAGTCGGTTCTCATGCATGCCAGTAGTGGAGGAATAAACTCCATGAAAGGCTGATGATATCTTTTTAACGTTTTCAGGTTTACTTTCTCTCTCTCTGTTCAATCTTTATGAGTTGTAGCAATAAAGATTCAAGTACCCCTGGGCCTTCTGATGATACTATTTTGGCACAGATGTAGGCCTCTGCGGCCATCTTGGAAATAGAAAATCCTCCAAATGTTGATGACCTTGGATCGACTTTGAGACGTGAGGCATCTGCTTTGAAATCTACTGGGGAAAAAAATTGGTGGTAACTGTAGAATCATTTATTTGCCCAGGTATTGAGCCTGAAGAAGATAAATCTACCTTATTTATTGAGTCTCTTCCATTAGATATGAGATACGAAATAATAAATGAGGAATTTAGCAAATATGTCACTTGGCCAAAGAAGGCAAGGAAAATGCAAAATTATGCCATCAAAAAAAGACTTCCTCTTCAGAGAGGTTGAATAGACCACCAAGAAACACTAGTATGACCAGATCTCCATCAGGTAAGCCCTCTCTTTCAAGAGCTTCATATTCTTCATTTGGTCAGCCAACTAAAAAATCTCTCTTCATAATGGCATCTTTTGATATCCTGCAATGGAATTGTAAAAGACTGAGTACACGTGCAGAAGAGCTAAAAGTCTCGTTAAGAGAGAGAATTCCTGATATAGTAGGTCTGCAAGAAACCAAATTAGGCCCAGAGTTTTTTAATCTTGGAGTTAACTATGAAATTTTCTCCTCGGCTCCTCCTGCCGGTGACCGTGCACATGGGGGAGCTGCTATTATTGTGAATAAATCTTTGGAATACTCTCAAGTACCTTTTACTACAAATTTACAGGTACTTGCACTAAAGATAATTTTAGACAAGCAGATTACTGTCTGTTCCATTTGCCTTCCTCCTAGGTCTGCTTTTTCAGTGGCTGACATTCAGTCATTGTTAAATCAATTCCCATCACCATTCAATGCTTCTAACCGATTTTAATGCGCACACTCCATTGCGGGGAGTGATTCTATAGATAATGGGAGAAAAGTGGTAGAGGAAGTTATTGATAATAATAATATTGTTCTTCTTAATGATGGTATGATGACTTACCATAACATACATTTTCATTCGTATTCAGCTATTGATTTGAGTGTATGTTCTTCGGACATAGCTTTAGATTTTAACTGGTCTGTTGATGAATATCTGCACGGTAGTGAACACTGTCCTATTCATTTGAAGTTCGTCAGAAATTTTCTTACAGAAGCACCACCAAAATGAAAGGTAATGGAAACAAACTGGGTGAAATATAAGGCAGGTATAAGATTAGACAAAACGTATGAATCTTATAAATGCCACTTAGAAGCCTATGACTATTTTTTAAATAGTGTTAACGAGTGCAGAGAGTGCTATACCAAGGACAAGTGGAAAACTACGAAGACCTGCTGTCCCTTAGTGGGATAAAAAATGTGCTGTTCTCAGAAAAATTCCAACATCGAAAGGAAAGCCCTCTAGACCTGCAGTCCCTTGGTGGAATAAAATCTGCACTAGTATGAAAAAGATCACTAGAAAATTTTATAAATAGTATATAAATGGAGTGGAACCACTCAAGCCAAAGTTATTTACCAACATGCTGTGGCCGAGCAAAATAAATGTTATAAAATGACAAAAAGAGAGTCGTTGATGTGCTACATAAATGGCCTTAGCTCAAAAACACCATCCAAAACGATTTGGAAGAAAATTAAAAAACTAAATGCTAAGTTTGTCCCTGAACCTCTGCCTACCCTTAAGATAAACTGTGACCTAATTACCCAACCAGATAGGGTTGCAGAAAAATAAGGAGAACATTTCTCGAGAATATCAAGTAGTGAGAACTATTCTCAAGAATTCTAAGACATTAGAAATGGCTAGATTTCTCTTGATTCTAGTGAAAATAATTTTGAACCATGTAATGCAAAATTTACACTGCAGGAACTCAAAGGTGCCTTGCAGAATACCAAAGCATCTGCCCCTGGCCTGGTGAAGATCAAATACTTTATAAAATGTAGAAACATGTCCCAGAAAAGTCAAAGAAATTTCTTCTTGATATAATAAATGAAATATTGGAAACTGGTATTATTCCTAAGAGCTGGAAATTATTATTAATCATTGCTATGAAGAAACCCAAACAAGGATCCTTCTTTACCCACCAGCTACAGACCAATAGCTCTCACCAGTTGTGTTTGTAAGCTGATGGAAAATATGATTAACACCAAACTTGTATGGCACTTAGAAACAAATAAATTGCTTTCTCCATTCCAGTTTGGCTTTAGGAAAACTAGACCTACTTTAGATCCTTTGCCCAGGCTCTCAAACAAAAACAAGGTTTTGCTAAACAGCAAAATAATAGGCATTTTCTTTGATTTGGAAAAGGCATATGACATCACATGGCACTTTGGTATCATAAAAAAGTTGTATAAGATGGGTATTAAAAGAAAAATGGTCCGCTACATAAATTCGTTTTTATCAGAAAGATATATTAAGGTAAGAGTTGGAAATCATATCGTGACCTTTCTTACAAGAAGAGGGAGTTCCTCAGGGTAGTGTCCTTAGTGTCACCCTCTTCTATTGCCATTAATCATGCATTAGAAAATATACTATCACCAGTAAAAGGCTCTTTATTTGTAGATGATTTAGCTCTGTACTGCACAGGATATGATGCAGTTTCATGCAAAGAGCAATCAATAAAATTAGCAAGTGGGCAGGTGCCGAACTAAGGAAGTCATTTCAACTCATACCTTAAATGGAATTATTTTACCTTACTCAACTGAAGTAAAATTCTTAGGAATGGTCTTTAATGAAAAGCTCACTTGGAATAATCATATTGACCAGTTAAAAGTGAAATTGAAGATATTACTAAATATTTTATAAGTAGTATCTAATTTTAATTGGGCACTGATAAGAAATCGTTAAGGCTTTACAATGCAGTATGTTTATCTAAGTTAAACTACGGCTGCCAGTTATACTCGTCTGCTTCAAAGACTAAAGTTAAGGACTTGGACATTGTGCAAAATATGGGGCTAAGGAACTGCACAGCAGCTTTTAGAACTTCACCCATTGAAAATATCTATGTAGACTCCCATCAGCTACCGCTGGACCTAAGGAGGCATGAGCTAGGTCCGAGATACACCATTTCAGATCAGGCAGCGGGGTGAACTGGAGGATGGAATATAAAAATGCAGAAGATCCTACTAGTTAAACATCTTGCTATCCCTCCTTGGTTTATTCCAGCAATAGATGTTTGCACTAAAGAAATAGGGAAGAAAGGTTGTCTGGAAGAAATCATAAACAAGTTTGTTGGCCATGATGAGAGGCATATAAATGACCGGAAAATCTATACCGACGGATCAAAATCAGAAGATGGAATGGGCTGTGTAGTGGTGTGTGAGGGGGAATAGTATATAGAAAAAAAAGTTACCAAATTCCTCATCCATATTCACTGCCGAAGCTTTATTATTATTATAAAGGATTAGATTATCCAAACCTGTGATCCTTTCAACGGCTCTTCTCGGGCTGGTTTTCAAGAATTAATCCTAAAAAAAAAATCACACTTTAGGAAACCGGTTTTACTTGGGAACATGATGAGCCTATTAAATAAAAAAATCTTTGCTTTCAGCAAGAATGCCTTTTATCGTTGAATTTCGAAAATATAAGTTTCTTTGATGGTTTCAAATTGACAATCAAATAAGAAGCGTTGGACAGTCATTAGTGTCTGGCATGTACTACATTTCATTGGGTCTGGATGTGGATTTGACATCAAATGACCATGTGAAAATCTAGTATGGCCTATACGAAAATATAAGTTTCTTTGATGGTTCTAAATTGACAATCAAATAATAAGTGTTGGACAGTCATTAGTGTCTGCCATGTACTACATTTCATTGGGTCTGGATGTGGATTTGACATCAAATGACCATGTGAAAATCTAGTATGGCCTATACCTAGTCGTTACAACTTCTTTAGCTCTTTCTTTTTGAGATGATGACATCCATGAATGAACTTCACTTTTTATATTTCTCAGTGTTTGTAGTTGGCACTGATATCCAATCTGTTTGCCAGACTTGATATATTACATAAAGGCCTAATAGAGGTTATCCAGTCTGATACTGGGGCATGTATCATAGCATGTATTATAGCATCAATAGCCCTTCGTGAGTCACTGAAAATTATGATGGAAATTGCTCTCTTCTCAGATATTATGTCTAGTGCTATTCGTATGGCTGTGAGTTCAGCAGGGCATACTGGTGATATTGGGGGGACACTTATCTTAACTAATTTATCTTTTGAGAATGCTGAAGCTCTTACTCCAGTGTTATTTTTTTATCCATCTGTATAGATCACAGGTTGATCTCCTTTTCTTCTGATGTGTTCTAATGCATGTTGGTAGTACATCTCTGTGCTTGGCATATTTCTTTTTAGAAGATATGATAGAGCAGTACATATTTTTACTCTTTTCAAAATCCAGTGTGGTGGGAGTTCTATTGTTGGGTGGAAAATTGGTGTAATATTATGTGAATTCATTAAATGTTTGGCTCTTTGTGGGAAAGAGCACTGTGGTTTTCTAATCTTTGATTATAATTCAGAAAGCAGGTAGCAGCAGGAGATGTTCCTGCTTGAAGGGAAAGGCCCCTACGCATAGTTACCAAGATGCGGTGATGTTTTATGGGTAATATACCTGCTTCTACTAACAGGGAGTTTATTGGGGATGATCGAAATGCTCCTGCAAACGTATTCCTTCATGATGTAATGCATCTAGTGTTTTTAATGTACGTAGCTTCTGAGGCAGATGAATATATTGGGCAACAATAATCTATTATAGATAGTACTGTTGCTTTGTATAACATAGGCATGGTGTATGTCCAGTTCCCCATTTGGTATGTGATAGTTTTTTCAGTATGTCAAGGGTTGTTATGCCTTTTGTTTTAATACATTTGAGGTTTGCTTTCCAGCTCAGGTGCTAATCAAACACCATTCCTAGGTATTTAACATTTGTGCAGAATTTAATTTCGGTATTATAAAGATAAAGCTTAATTGTTTGGTGTTTTAACCATCTTTTGTCTTTATAGAAAATAAATGCATTTGTTTTATTTATTGAAAATTGGAATCCTACTAATTTTGCCCGGTTGGTAATATCTGTGATGGCTGTATTGAGGATTCTTTGGGCATATCTTAGCGTGCTACTTGTATAATATATGGCAAAGTCATTAACATACAAGCTGTTTTTAACTCCTTTTGTCAAGTTTATTTTAATATCATAGATTGCTAAAGCAAATAGAGTACAGTTTAAGACACTTCCTTGGGGGATTCCTTCTTCTAATTTATAAGTTTTGAATAAGAATTTTCTATCCGAATTTGGGGTGTTCTAGCTGTAAGAAATTTTTTAATAAAAACGGGTAAATGGCCTCTTATACCTTCAGAGTGATTTCTTGCATGATATTGTGTCTCCATGTTGTATCATATGCTTTTTCTATGTCAAAAAATATTGCCACTGTTAATCTTTTCTGATTAAATCCTTTTTTGATATGATCCTCTAGACAGGTTTGTGGTTCAAGGGGTGATCGACTAGCTATTGATCCTGATTGCGTTGGTGTCAATTGAATTTTTTGTTACAACATATGCTAGTCGTGAATTAACCATTTTTCTAGTATTTTACATAGACAGCTTGTCAAAGATATAGGTCTATCATTGGATGGATTACTTGAATCTTTCCCAGATTTGTTTATTGGGATAATGATAACACGTTTCCATTTATCTGGAAAAACACGTTTCATCCAGATGGTGTAATAGAATTTTAATAGATATGATTTGGCAATGGGGGATAGCCTTTGTATCATTTCATGACATTTTATCATGGCCAGGGGCCGATGGATGACATGAATCTAAAGCATTGTTTAATTCATCCATATTAAATGCATAATTGTATTCTAGATCTTCAATAGTTTCAAAATTGAGTATAGTATTTTTCCCTTGTGTTCTTATATTTTGATGTGGCAGAATCAAAGCTAAGTAAAAAAAGCAAGCAAACTCCCCACAGTTACGTTAATCGTACAAGCTGACAAAATTTCCCACACTCACACTTTCCCCTTTACGTTACTTTTAACCTGCAGGGCAATTGGTTCAATGAAATACCGAACACACAAAACACAAACACGTCCTCACCTCTGGCTCCAGATACTCAGGGCTAGGCAGTGCTGTCCGCTGGATATAGGCTATAGGCTAGCTGACACACAACCACCGCCGATATCCAAACACAAACTAACCAACTGAGACCCACAACCCCACAACAACTCAACAAATCACTGCAGACGAACACCAACAGCCCGAAAGAACACAAACACGCAACTTACCCCAGCAGAACAACCCATCAACACCAACACTGCCCCAACCACCACTCACACACACCAAAATGCACTACCAACCTCACCACAACCAGACAGACACACGCACAACAACTTTACAACCCCAAAATCTATCAAATAACACATCAATGGACAAAACTGCTGCCAAAACCAACTTTATGCCTTCCACGAACGCCTTACTTCTTACGACTCTCGTAACACTCCCCCGCCACCGATCTACACAACAGAGCGCCACAACAGACACGCTTCCGACCGCCATTTAACCACTCCTATTTATTCTTCCACCAATCTCTCTCTCTCACACACAACCCTTGGAGACATCAAATATAAACTACTATCATTACGCCTCCATAATACCTCCCCCATTACATTTGACGTCTCCTTACACTCGCAACATCCACACTAAATTGCCTTTCACAACACCCAAGGATGCTCAGATGCAGGCCCCCTGGATCTTGTTTGAGGACCATCATACATTCTTTCAGTTACATCGCCATTCACTTCTTCCAAACCACTTTCATTCAAACTACCATCCTCCCAAATTCCATTCACTACTTCACCAATGTCTTCTAACTCTGGTTCCAACATCTCCCCTATTTCGGCTACCAAACCACTCAGTTCATCCATACTTCTGTCAAACTCCTGCAAAGACTTATCCATCCTATCAACCACCTCCTTACTACTCGGTTTCCTTCTCACCGAAGTCTTATTTGTCCCTGTCAACTCAAACCCACATACACTTCAAGTATCATTCATTCCCTCAAAGTCATCCGTAGCACACGCCTTATCAACCGTTTACACCCTACCACCAACCCCTCTATCATGCAGTTCACGTTTCTCCCTTTCATTCCTTTTCCTTACCTTCTTCTGCTTTCTTCCATACTCAACCAACACCAGCTGCTGATCTCCCAGACCCATTTGATCACTGATGCTCGGCCCACCTTTACTCACCCACAACCACTCACTCACTCATCGCATTCTCCCGAACATACTGTCACATACTAGAGGACCCACCCAACGGAATCCCCTTAACACCTAGTTTCCCGAATTCCCAGCCTGACTCATCCTCTTTTGCCTACACACACTCACTACATGACCTTCCATTCCACATTCAACACATTTTGCCCACTGTTCTTTACACATCCTAGCATAATGCCCATGCTTCCCGCAAACCTCAGTCACACAGGTACCCCGACATCCACTTGCTATATGCCCTACTTGCCCACACCTGTAATATTTAATATCCCTATCTTTCTTACACTCGCTCACCAAATGCCCCGTTTGCCCACACCCGAAGCAGGCTCCCAACACTCACCGATTCATTCTTCTTGTGTCCTAGCTCTCCACATCTGTAACACTGCTGCTCTCGTTCACGACTAACCGACCCCACTCTTCCAACACTTGCACTCCGATCTCTCTTAGGGCTAACCATACTTACATTACTTGCTCTAACGCTCCTATCAACCACTCGCTCTGCCATTCGCCTTGGCCTTTCCAAAACTACCTCCCTATAGCTCTTAAACTCTGGCATAACCTCAGCTACTTCAGTCCTAACACTAACACTTCTACTCTCTTTCATACATCTATCCAACTCATAATCCTCTACTATTTCCAAAATGTTGTTCCACGTCAACCTTTCATTCGTCCATTGCATTTTCTCCTTACGTTTCAGATTTACAAACTCATACACACTCTCAGGCACAGTCGCTAACAACTTCCTCACTAACTCTTTACACTCATTTATCCCTTTGTCCCCAAACTTTTTCCTGGCTAATGTTTCCAACCTGCACACATACATCGACGACTCACCAACATTCATTCTTACCTCATGAAAACCACGTTTTCTCCTATATCTAACACTACTCTTTATCCTCTTCGCCTGTTCCACAATCCTGGCTTTCACACTTTCATAAGGCACATTCCCCACACTCATCATTACCCCATACATACTCAACAAAAATCCTGTCAAAAAGCTACCCAACTCTCTTGCCCAGACTCTCTTGTTATCCCCCATACTTTGCCTCACAATACCTCTCATACTCCTTAAAAAAATACCCTATGCCCCAACTACCATATTCCTCGTATTGTGCACATCTAGGTATCTCTCTCATATATACAGCCTTTCGTACTTCCCGCTCACTCTCACTTTCGCTACTTCCATTCTGATCCCTCTTAACCTCGTCCGAATACACTGAATCAACTTCCATACTAACATCCATGCTCCTGATTACACTCTTACCCTTCTTTCTACCCACCTGTTTCCACTCACCACTATCTAAATCACTCTCAGCCCTTTCCCCAATGTATTCAGTCCTTGTCTCATCCTGTCCGTCATCCTTACTAGCCTTCTTTCCCTTAGTCGTCTTCTTTTCCTCAGCCCCCTTCTCATTCTTGTCCTCAGGTTTATCCTTATCCTGTGTCTTCCCCTTCCACCTATCACAACCAAATCACCTTCGTCACTTGTAGTCTCATCCACTCGCTCTTCCACTTTCTTTACCACTTCTGGCCTATCACAAGACCCAGTAGGCCTACCTCCTACAGCTCCCTCTCCCATGAACCCCTTCATCATCTCCTGCACTGCATTCATCATCAATAAGACCTTTTCATCCATTTTCTCAACCATTCTCTCTTACGCTCCTTTCACTTCTTTCATTTCCACTTTTGCACTCCTTAGCATTCCTCTCATTTCCTCTAACTCGCTCTTCAGCTCCTCACACTCTACCCTCAACCTCTCATTCTCTACTTCCAATCATTCTCTCACTTCTCTCTCCAACCTCAACTCCTCCTTCAGCCTCTCCACCTCACTCAATCCTTCCATCACAAATTTTCTCACCCCTCATACACACTAGCCCACACCAATCGTCCTGCAGCTGCCACACCAGCAGTCCCTGTTTGGGCACCAAAAAATTACTGTGGCTGAATCAAAGCTAAGTAAAAAAAGCAAGCAAACTCCCCACAGTTACGTTAATCATACAAGCTGACAAAATTTCCCACACTCACACTTTCCCCTTTATGTAACTTTTAACCTGTAGGACAATTGGTCAATGAAATACCAAACACACAAAACACAAACACTCCTCACCTCTGGCTCCAGATACTTGGGCTAGGCGGTGCTGTCCACTGGATATAGGCTATAGGCTAGCCGACACACAACCACCGCCGATAACCAAACACAAACCAACCAACTGAGACCCACAACCCCACAACAACTCAACAAATCACTGCAGACGAACACCAACAGCCCGAAAGAACACAACCACGCAACTTACCCCAGCACAACAACCCGCCAACACCAACACTGCCCCAACCACCACTCACAGACACCAAACGCACTACTAACCTCTTCAACCTCACCACAACCAGACAGACACACGCACAACAACTTTACAACCCTAAAATCTATCAAAGGTTAATGTCTAGGAGAGGGCCGCATGAAGATAACAGTGATTTTCAATTTATTTTTACTAGAATGTGTAGGAATGTATGTAAATAGTGGTATAAGAGTGAGATAATCTAGTTAAATTCAATAACAGTCGAAATATTGACGATCAAACTCACGCTACCCTTGTCTTCCTCCCAGAATTTTTCTAAGTCTGTTGTTATTGTTGACTGTGATCTTTTTTTTAGTTCTAATGAGCCCTGTAACTACTATAATCCACAGACAAACTAGTCCACGATGACGTCTTACACGTTTGGCCAATCAGAGTTTCATTTGCTGACACCTCATCAACTTTGGCCAATGGCGCAGGTGTTTGAAAATTTTCTCAGCGCGACAATACATTTTCTTGCCCAGAAATTTCAGTTCGTTCTTAGACATGGAGGCCGTAGCAAGCACTTCAGCTGTTATTGCACAAGAAGTTGAAATTCCAGCTTCTTGTCCTGACTGTTCCCTTAGTTACGGTGAATTTGTTTTAGCATATTCGGGGAATATTGAAAAACTACTGGATTTGTGCCAGAGACACAATTTAATTTTACAAAATAAAATTTGTCCATATTGTCATGAAGTGTGTAGGGTAGATTATAAGAAACATAGTTTTAGGTGTGATAAATCTTACATTACGAAAGGACGTAGACTTAAGCGTTGTTCATATAAAGTGTCTTTGTTTGTGGGTACCTGGTTTTCAAAAGTGAAAGTGGACATTGAAACAAATTTGAAATTTATAGTTTTGTGGGTTCAAAATTGGTTTTGCTACAAAGTAGCCATTTCTGAATTAAAATTAAATAAAGGTACTGTATGCGATTGGTCGTCATTTTGCAGGGAAGTAGTAATTAATTGGGTATTTCGGCGCAGCAAGAAAATTGGCGGCAACAATTGTATAGTGGAAATTGACGAGTCCAAATTCGGCAAGCAGAAATATAACGTTGGCTGAGTAATAGACGGCCAGTGGGTATTTGGTGGTATTTGCCGCGAATCACGAGTTTTTCCTGGTTCCCGTGGAAACCCGGGATCGTGACACCCTGCTCTCGGTGATTAAGGAGAGGATCGAGCCAGGCACAACCATAATTTCCGACTGTTGGCGTGCATATGACTGTCTAGCAGAGGAAGGTTTTAAGCATTTGACTGTTAACCACAGCCTTCACTTTGTTGATCCCCAGACACAGGCTCATACCAATACTGTGGAGAGGAAGTGGCGGGACGTGAGGAATTTAGTGCCTAAATTTGGTAGGAGAAAGCAACACTTCGTCGGGTACCTGGCCACTTCCTACTTTAAGTTGCATGTCAGGGAACCTTTGCAAAGGCTTCACGTTTTCCTCAAAGCAGCAGCACATCTTTATCAACCAACAGTTTAAGGTAAGCTTCAATAATTTATAGAGTATATTATAATGGTGGTAGTATAACGATGTATACAGCAGTACCATCACTTTGGATTTGGTTTGATGGATGTGTTAGGTAGTGGCCTTAAGGGGGGGTCGCAGGGGGGCGGAGCCCCCCCCCGCTAGGCCTAGGTAGGGGTACAGGGCCCTAGGTTAGGTTAGGTGGTTGTATTAGGTTCGGTAGTGCCCCGAAAATCACTTTTCTCCTCCTCCCCCCCACACCCAAAATCCCCGCTTCCCACTGGGGTCCCCCATAATTGTAGTAGTAGGTTTATGCTTACATTTTGTGTGTAAGAGTAAGTCTTACCTTGTTTTTTTATTCATTTCCTCATGTTTCTATGCGATGTGCAACACCAATCTGGTCGTTTTTCGTCGTTAATACTTGAAAAACGGGTGCGGCCTTCTCCTGGACATTTACCCTATCAAATAACACAGCAACAACGGATACAACCCTAAAATCTATCAAATAACACAGCAACAACGGACAAAACTGATGCCGAAACCAATTTTATGCCTTCCACCAACGCCTTATTTCGTACGACTCTCGTAACAGACTCCCGCCACCGATCTACACAACAGAGCGCCACAACAGACACGCTTCCGACCGCCATTTAACCACTCCCATTTATTTTCCACCACTCTCTCTCTCTCTCTCTCTCTCTCTCTCTCTCTCTCTCTCTCTCTCTCTCTCTCTCTCAACCCCTGGAGACGTTGTCAAATATAAACTACTATCATTACTCCTCCATATTGAAAATGTTCATTTAGATTGGAATAGGCATTCATGTTTTCAAAGTGTTTCCCTATTATATTTGAGATTTCATATGGGTCATGATATAGTCTCCCATTTTGGTTTATTGCATTTCTAGTGTGTCTCATATATTTTCCGTTAGTTTTCCTTATTCTTCGCCATATCTCTTTCATAGATGTATTTGCTGACATGCTTGATATATAATGTTTCCATGATGATATTTTCTCATATATTACAAGTTTTTGGAATTTTTCATTATATTTATTATATAATGGATTAATATAATTGATTGTTATGTTGATTACTACTATCTTGTTTAGAATGTTTGTTTGGTTGGTCAATTTGTTAAGGGCTTTGAGCCGTGTCTTAAGTCTGCTAAGATTTTGACTTAACATGTGTTTGGTTTTAAAGTTGATAAGGTTGAAGTCCACCATGGGACAGGGGATTTATTTGGGTGTGGCCTTGCTTTACTTGTGCTTTTTATCAGCAGCACATTATGAAATCCGTGAAGAATTCACATATTGTATTGTGGTTTTGGCTATGCGGAAATTGTGGTATATTTCTGGTATGTAGATTGTAGATGTCCCAATCTGCTTTTTAGATATCATATTTTATAGGTGGCAATATTAAATTGTTATTTAAATAATTAAGGACCATGGGGAAGTGGTCACTGGTATGAGTTATCCAGGACATTCCACTCGAGCCGCCTTTCAGCTAAGTTGACTGAGCACAGCGAGATATCTACTGAAGAAAAGGTTAAGTGGGTATTGGAGAAGTAAGTTAGCACATCAGTTTCATTTAGTAGGTCATGCTCCAATACTCTGTTTGTTCCTGGTGCATTAGCAGGATTATTGTTATCCTAAAGGGGACTATGAGCATTAAAATCTCCTATTATAATTAGGGGTTCATGTAGATTATCAATTAGTGCTGGTAGATCACTGAAATTCGAATTAAAATTGGTTGGTTGTATAAGTTACAAATTGTGATCATATTTTTATCCGGCATATATAATTTGTTAGCCGTTATCTGATATGATTGTGATGGTATGTTTACAAGTTCATAGGTGATGCTATTATGAACATATATTGCTGTACCTAGTTTCCCAACATCAATTGGTGAATAACAAGCAATTTTGTACTGTAGAATGTTTGTGGGGTTAGATCCTATGTGTTGTAGGCATATACATATTGGGTTGTGGTCTAGTAGGATTCTTTGAAATTCACCCAGACATAGTCGGGCTAAGAGGCCATTTATGTTCCATTGAATAATTTTATATTCCATTATTTGGAGGAACTGGCGTTAAATTCTGTAAATTGAATGCCGATTTTACTTTGCCTCGAAGTTTATAATATGCATTTGAATTGATCTGTGTTTTTTAAATTTTTGTATTTGTATGTTGGTTATTAGATTCAGCAATTGTTTGATTTTCATAATTGAATATTAAGAAGTCTATTTTTTATTTTATAATTTCCTTTTTGTATTTTAAGGATTCAGAACATAATCCATTCTCATGTTAGTGTGATTGTGATTATCAATATTCGAATTTTTTCCCTTAGGTGGGGTTCATTCAAGTATTCTTTTCTTGTCAGTTCGATTATTACTGTTATTATTTGATTCCTCTTCCATTGGCAATTCTTTTTCATGGATATCTGAATCTGTAATGTTAGTAGTGGTATTGGTGGGTATATCACTCTTATTTTGGGTTTTAGTATTATTGGCATGATAATTAGTTTCTTTGTTTATATTATCTTGTTTGTTATTGTGCTAATTGATGTCTTCATTTTAATTACATTTGAAAAAGTGGGGCTTTTGGATGGATTATTAACTCCTCTTACTTTTAGCTCGAGTCTGGCTTCCATGAATGACATTCCTATCCTATTTATTAACAATTAAAGTCCTGTATTGTATTGGTAAAATGAGCATCTTTAGATTTCACGTGATGGGCTAGCCAGCAATTGATACATTTTGGGTGGTTACAATTCCAATTAGTGGTATGGTTATCTGATGCACAGACTGCACATATTGCCTTATTACAGCATTTTTTGTAAGTGCCCATACCTTGAGCACTGTGTACATTGTAGTGGTTTTGGAATGAAAGGACAAATTATCTATTTTACCTGAGAATTTTTTTTTTTTTTTTTTTAAATGGGAGGTCTTGGCTTGTAAATTTTAATTTGGCAATGTTGATATTTTTATTCTTGTCTTTTCCTACTTGGAAATGAGCATATTTCTAGATCGTGCATATTGTTATATCTAAATTTTAAGGAGTCTAGTAGTTGTTTTGAAGGAAGTTCTTGCTCATTGTTGGGTAGGATGACTGTACCATGTACATAATTCAATGTCTCGTGGCTTGTAATTTTTACTTTTATATTATTTATTTCCGTTATAGTTAAAAAGGCAGTGGACTGCTTTTTGTTGGTTACTTGGATTAGTCATTCATTGTCTTTGATGTGTCTACATTCCATGTGTCTGTGTGGATATGTGAGGATATATGTTGAGTAATTTGTTTTCTAGTATTGCTGCTGAGATTTTGTTGTCTGTTTTGAGGACTAGATATCTTGACCAGTTATCTTGTCCAAAGATGTCATCAAAATGTACCAATGTGGGATTAGGTCGCTAAGTTTTGTTTCTTTTTGGTCCTTGTTTTATGTGCATTGCTTGTCTATTTAGAATTGTTATATTTTTCTGTATTGAAGGGAGGATCACTTGTCTCTAATTCAAAATTATTGTTTATTATATATGGTTCCATTGTTATGATATTGGAGTTTACCAATTTTTGTTTGTTTCTTTTTTACTTTTTATGCACCCTAATTGGTGTTCTGGCTTTGTTATTGTACTTGGAACAGGGTGCTCCTTTGTAGCATTTTCATTGCTTGAGGCTGTACCAAGGAGATTCAGGAGTGGAGTGCCAATAGTCATCAACTGTGCCGGAGTTTTTCCATCATGTGGCCCAGGGATACTCAAATCATCTAGTTCACTAATCATAAAAATATTTGAGAAAATAAAATCTTGAAAAGATATCATTGGCCCTTTGAAGTGAGAAATGACTCCCAAATGTCCGCATCCCTACCCTACCCCAAAAGGGGATAACGTGATTAGTATAGCCCAAGTGTAAGAAGAACCCACTTACTAGGACTAAGAGTATTATGATAATACAATTATCCCATCCTAATCACATTATGGGCAAACCAGACAGAATGCAGAGAGCTCCATTCCTAGAACCAGGTCCCCCCTGGAATCCGTAGTCCAGCTCCACAAAATAGTTCTGCCTAAAAAACAGGTGCGGACATTGTCGGGTAGGTGATGGATCTACCAGTTCTCACTAGTATTTAGCTTCAGATGTAACTCCACGTTAAGCCATATGTTTTCTTATTTATTTGATTTGGAAAATTTTGAAAAAAATGGAAAAGTCCACAAATATTAACCCGAAAATAAATAATGTTATATGGGACTCTTGGGTTCGAACCTAGGAAGAAATTCCTGAGGTTCGAGAGCCCCCTCTCCACGTCAAGGTGGTCCCAAAATGAGGGGGTCACTGCTGAAGCAACAGCCATAGTTGATGCTTTAAATCTTGCTTGCATCTGAGAAGAAATTTAAATTCACAGTAATATTTAGTGACTCAATAAGTGTTTTAGAAGCCCTCAAAAAGTTTAACCCTACCCATCCCTTAATTCAAAAAGCCTAGGAATGGTTTTTTTTATCTTTCTGTTTGCCATATATCAGTTAAGTTTTGTTGGGTTCCTGGGAACACTGGTAGAGAAGGGAACAAACTGGCTGATAGTGAAGCAAAGGATGCTGCAAGATGTGATTTCTTAACTAATAAGGTGCCAGATTTGGATGTGCATCGTTATTAGAAGAAACAACTGTAAGAAATGGCAGCAGAGATGGATTTCCCTTTTTTATCCACAAATAGGAAGTACGCATATTAGAAAAAGTATTGATTTTTGGAGTTTGGGTTTTAATTGCATCAGAAGATACGAGATCCTATCACGACTTAGGATTGGCCATACCCACGTCACCCATAGTTATATTTTAGAGGGAGCCAGTGCTCCAGTTTGTGGTCACTGTGATGATCAGCTATCCATGGAGCACATGCGGTGTACTGTCCTAGATTTAATTGCCTTAGAGTAAAGTACTTAATACCTGGGAAGACTATTTTAGAAATTTTAAATGATGGTGTTGAGGTAGATAACCTTATGGGTTATCTGAAAGAATCTAGTTATTTTAAAGAGATATGATCTCAGTATATTTAGCAAAGATTTTAGACATTTTTGTTTTATAAATTATAAATTTTTAAGTATAAAATTTCAATAATTATTTTTTTATTGGTTTTATCTATCACCATTCTTAATTTTTTCTGTTCATATTTGACTACTGGCATCATTTTCGAGTAACCAAAAAAGACTGGGTTAGAAGTGAACATATTAGGGGTACAGTAAAAGTCACTGATGCATCAAAGAAAGTGCAAGAGGCAAGGTTAAGATGGTATGGCCACCTGATGAGAAGAGAAGAGCAACACATGGCAAGAGAAGTGATGGACGTGGAGGTGGATGGAACACGAAGGAGAGGAAGACCTAAGACCAGGTGGAGATATTGCATTAAAGATGATATGAGGGAGAAGGGAGTATAGGAGGAAATGACACGGGACAGAGGTAGATGGAAGAGACCCATTAGAAACGGCGACCCCGAATAGGGATAAAGCTGGGAAGAAGATCATTCACTTATTCGTAATTTATCATACTAATTTATATATTTTATTTTCATTAGGGCACTGAATAATCCTGATGGGTTCTGGCACTTAGTCTTCAAGACCTAAATTTCATAATCAATCAATCAACCAACCTGCCCCAGATCTTCGCAGGGAGGAAGTGAGACTTCGATATGCAGTAAAGGTCAAAAGCTCACCCAATAATCCATCAAATAAATTGCCAATTCAAATGCTGTCTGACAGATACAAAGCTAACTTTAAACTATTTCAGGAACGCCTTACAAGAACAGCTGGATAACAATAACATCCTTAATAAAAAAAAAAAACCTGACCAGTTCAGTATCCAGAACACCCACCATGGCTTTTACCTACAGTAGAACAATGCTCTACAGACGTATGTTAAAAGAACTCTCCCCCACAGGATGTATTATTATTAATAGGGCTTAGTTTTTCCAAACCTCTGAGTCTTAAGTAGACTCTTCTCGGGCTGGTTCTCATGGATTAATTCTGAGAAGGGAAAAAATTAAATAATAAAAAAATAAATAAATTAAAAAAAATTTACTTTATTTAAGAAACCGGTCTTATTTTAAAAATTTATGATGTTAATTGAAAAATCTTTGCTTTCAGCAAGAACACTTTTCTTTTTTGAATTCCGTAAGTAAATCGATCTTTGTTGGGTCCAGTTTGGACAATCAACAAGTAAATGCTGCACTGTCATGGGTGTTTGACATCTATTACACCTTATTGGGTCAACGTGTCGACATCAAGTGACTATGTGAGAATCTTGTGTGTCCTGTACGGAGCCTCGTTAGGATTACCTCTTTTGATCTTTCTTTTTGTGAGGATGTCCTCCATGCACTCACTTCAGCTTTTATATATTTAAGTTTGTTTGTGGTTGGCACTAAGGCCCATTCTCTTTTCCAATCTTGGTATATCAACGGTTTAATAGATGTTATCCAGTCTGACATTGGGGCATGTTTAATTGTTGGAGGGATAGTGCAGGCTAATTTGGCAGCCAAGTCTGCATTTTCATTTCCTTTTATTCCCATGTGTGCTGGAATCCAACATATTTCTATTGATAATCCTGATCGGAGGAGTTGATGAATTTTTATTTTTACTTCTTCTACTATTTGGTTTACTGATTTATATTGTCTTATAGCTTCTATAGCACTACGTGAGTTGCTGAAAATAATAGGCACTTGCTCTTGGCTCAGAGATCATATCAAGAGCCATTTGTATGGCTGTGACTTCGGTAGTAAATATTGATGATATAAAAGGTAGGCTTCTTTTGATTAGCATATTTTTCGAATATGCAGATGCTCCTACTCCAACATTATTTTTGGAGCCATCTGTATATACCATGAATTTGTCTCCTTTACTTCTTATGTACTCTAAAGCATGTTGGCGGTACATTTCTGTACTTGTCATTTGCTTTTTAAGCAGGTAAGACAGGGAGGTACATATCTTTATTCGTTTGAACATCCATGGTGGTGACAACTCCACAGGTGGCTGAAAAATTGGACTTATGTTATGTAAGGTACTATTTAGCTCTTTTTGGAATAGAGCCAGTACACTGAACCTCTATTTCTGGATTACAGTTTTGAAAGCAGTCAGCTGCAGGAGAGCATGGTTGCCAGCATGTGAAAGATTATTAAGATATTTACTGATGGATCAAAATCCAGAGATGGGGATGGCTGTGCAGTCATAACCAAAGAAAACTCCAGCTTAGGTCAATTCAAAGTGTAATTGATAGTATTTGTAAATACTATAATCCATTCTATCCTTTAGTGCAAAAGGCTCAAGAGTGGCTGTGCCATAGTCATTCTTGCCACAAATCTGTAACCTTCTGCTGGATACCTGCTCGTTGGAATAAAAGTGAACCAAGATGCAGATGCATAAGCTAAGTTTGCCAGCACTAATATTTCTAATTTACCTGATGTCCCCAACACTGACTAACATAAAAAGATTAAATCTTATATCTGGCAAAAGTGGCAGGTCCAATGGTCATCTCTTGGAAATAACAAAGTATTAATTGATTCGACCCAACATATCCTTCCGGTCATCTGCATTCCATAAAAACATAAGTGAGATAGTTTTAAGCAGGTTGAGAATCAGGCACTCTCACCTGACTCATATATTTTTGTAAGGCTCCAGAATGTGCTCATTGTATCAGCCCCTTGTCAATTGATCACATTTTAGTGCAGTCTCAACAGTATGCTGCTGTGTGTAAGCATGGGCTTGCAGGCAAGCTCTTAGCGAAGATTTGAGATAATGATACTGATGTGAAGCTGTATTAAAGTTTTTAAAATAAATTAATTTATTTGATAAGATATAATATATTTTTAGCATTTTAATATGAACTTAATATTTTAAGAACTGGTATCATCCATATTTTTACTAATTATATTTTCACTTTTCATTAAGTTTGTACTCCCATATGTAACACACACACAACCATTGCTCATAATCATGCCTCATGCCGAAGCTGAATGACCCTTTGTTTGTTTGTTTGTTTGTTTGTATGGTGCTTTTACGTTGCACGGAACCAGTATGGTTATTTCAGCAACGGGACAACGCTTACGTGACCTTCCGAACCAAACGTCGAGAGTGAACTTCTATCACCAGAAATACACATCTCTAACCCCTCAGTGGAATGCCCGAGAATCGAACTCGCGACCACCGAGGTGGTAGGCCAAGACCATACCGATCACACCACTGAGACGCTTGAATGACCCTTTGGGTCCTAGTCCCAGGCGCCATAGCCTAAATCTCATAGATCCATCCATCCATAGTAGTGGAATTGAAGTTGGAAATTGATCCTCAGTACTATATTGATCATTGTGCTCTCCATTCAAATTATCTACTATGTTGGATAAGCAAAGTGCAATGTCCACTGGTGAAAAGTACAGTAAGTGTTTTAATTTTTGTTACTTTATACATTTCAGCTTGCTTCAATGTTTCCTGGCCGACTCTACTAAAATAAGTTTCAAACTTTTGTATTTTTTCCATTAAATTTTAGTTTTATCGTTATATTGCAATTAGTAACAACTTTTGTGCATTGCTGAATGTAATGCTGAAGAAAAAGTGCACCTAGTACTGTTAACATTTTTTCTTGTTTCGGATACTGATGACAACTTTGAGGGGAAGGGATAACTTCTTGGAATGCTGTGTATTACTTCACACTTTCATGTTTCCTTTTAGACCTTGACTGCAGTTTAAATTTTTTTAGCAGGATCATAAAAAAATTATATTAAAAATTATCTTTAAACGATGTTAAAGAACTATTTTGTTTACGACATGTTAGATGGCATTTTCTATACTACTACACTGCATATAGCCGCATTTCAATAATGGTTGCAACTATTAAATAAAATTTAAGGTAGGAAAACTTTATTTATGCATCCACAAAATAAGAATATTCTTGCATTCACATACCAATAAATATATTAATTCATTTAAAATATTATGAAATCAACAAGGGTCATATAATATAACAAGGTAGTAATTCTGAGCATAAAGGAAATGTAGAAATTCGGGGTAAGTCCAAAAAGGTACATTTCTAATGGACCTCATATCCTGACACTACAAGCCTTATTTAAAGTTAATAAATAAAACTTCAAAGACATCAACATGATGCCCAAAATAGGGATGTGCCTTTCTGCCCACCCCTCAACAACTATCTACAAATGTCACAGAATATGGACACTTACTTGCAATGGGACACTGAACATTTAAAAGGTTTGCATTTCTAAATAAAGGTAAAATTCACATAGAATCATAAGAAAAGCCTATTATTAAATTTAGAAACTTCTGAAATTACCTGTTGATCAAACAAATCTTAAATAATATCATCATCCCAGTCTTCATAGTTAGAAACTTCCAATTCTCTCATACAAAGAATGTATTAAATTCTGTTGTACATAATCATATCAAATACTAAATTTTACACATATGTATGCAAATCTAAGTTAAATCCAATAAGTACAGTCGCTCAAAGAAATATGTAACAGTACATTAGGAGGGTAGTGGAGGCTATCATTAATTAAATACCTTCCTTACAGACTTTGCCAATTATTTAACTGTGGTCTTCCTATAAACAAACCCACTGACCTTTCGTTCATTTCCTTAAATTATGCAATAATGAACCAACAACCTACAAAGTGTAATAATAACAAACATCTTTGTAAAGTGTAAAAGTTGGATATCTCTGATTGCCTAATCTTAACATCCTAGCAACAGTAGCAACGGTAGTACAGGACTTCTGGCCTTAATCAACTGAACACCTTGACTAGCTGAAGCACTGCACAGGGCCTCCACCTGAGCACATACATATTGCACACCATTGTGATGAACAGCTCATTCTATCTGGCCTCTTTTGTAAGTTCATATAATATGTATGCTATTTCACAATCAATTTAGTGTTTGAACTCCACGTATCTGTACACTGGTAGGTTTGGTAATTTCATGAATTATTGTGTTTATATACTTAAAGTAATAATAAATATATATATATATACTTATACATAGTATGTATGCATATATATACATATATGTAAAACTAAATATGTATATATATATACATATATATCTTAGCTCTTTCTCACTCATCAGATAGTAAGAAAACTATTCTAGGCTATACTGTATACCAATCTCTTTCAAAAGTACTAAAATCAAGACTCTAGCTAAATTTCAAAAGTTTTATGTAGAAAAGCGAAGACATGTCACCAAAGTTGAAATTATCCTTAATCTGAGGTTTTGACTACAAAATTTCTTGATTGAACATTCAAAATATCTAGTTTCAATAACAGCAATCCAATATAATTATACACTGAAACTTTTAAAAGTTGACCTATAATCACTGTACAACAAGCTTAGTGATTGAGAAGCCATCACAGGCAGATATGAAAATAATATAGGTCAACCAACACTGAAATTTTTTTACTCATGTCCAGAAAATTAAGATGAAGGCCTAAATATATATAAAAATTATTTCTAATCCCATGCAGGATATCAGCCTTTTCAAAACCCTTACACATTATGCACAATACATAAATAGAAAAGTCATGCACTGCTACTTAATGGAAGTAGCATGCTGGTTTACAAATATATAACAAAACTATAGTGATGCATGTATGAAGTGAAGAAATTTATTAGTCTTATTGGAGACTTACAATAGATGAGTCATCTCTGGAAATAATATGATATTCATGCTATACAGATGTGATGCAGGGAGGGGGCGGGATTAAAAACATGAGATCAAATGCATTAACACTTCATACATAAGCTCAAACATGGAGAGAATATCAAGTCTTAAATATTTCTCAATGTGCCACTTAAGCCCTGGTCAGTTGGTGAAGTTAGAAAATTGCAGTTAAATAGACACACACACGAAAAGAAAAAAAAAAAAGAAAAAAAAAAGGCTTCCTGGCCAGCACTTGTAAAACAAGTCTTGGAAATCCTGACCCTACTTTGAAGCAGAGAAGCCAAGGTCTCTGAGATTACATCAAGATAGAGACATAGAAAAAAAAAAGCAATACAAAGACAATTCTCTTTACACGATAAGTGAACTATTATTCTGATACAAAATATACAAGGGCATATGAATCGCGGGGATAAAAATATGTATTTTATCATACAGCTTAGACTTAGCCATGATAAAAAACAATATGTACCTTCACTTGAGTATCAAAATGTGCTTCTCCATTCTTACCAATGGGAAGAATAAACCAGAAGGACAAAATGCCTTCATTAAAAAATGACCTATTACAATGACATATCTAAAGAAGAGATAACAGTAAGTTGCACCTTAGGCCAGTGGCACCCAAATTCAACAACCATATTATACATGATCTACACATCAACCACCATCTTTTTGTGGACATCTGTATTACCAACTACTGCACAGAACTCATCAAAGCTGATTTTGCCATCTTCATCTTTGTCAGCAAAGAGGATAGTTTTGTCAACTATTTGCTGAAGCTGAGTATCTTTCAAGTTGTTCCCAACCATCATTTTTAATACCTGTAAAAAAAATAAAGTTAAGATATAGTTCCCTTATGTTACAAGGCTTATATTGTTTGAGTTAATTTTGTAGTTCCTTTTTAAAAACACGACTGACTACAGCAATAGGGAATCTTTTTTCCTGCCCTTAAGTAGCACCCTAATGGTTACATTATGCAAGGAATTGGGGAAAGGGAAATATTTCTCCCTCTTAAATGTTCTCATTGCAGCAGATAACTTAAATGTTTGCATTGAAATGTTTAAGTGATTACTTGTAATTTTGATTAAATTTTAAACAGCTTCAAAAGGTGCCTCTATGATTATGCTTAAAGAGAAAGCCACAAATTTTATACAATACAGAGAGGGAGAATGCAATGCACATATAGTCATAAACCGTATTTTGCACACAAAATCTTTCTGAAAATAATAACTGGATTAAAAACGAAAACTTAGGCCTTGTTTAAATCTTCAACAGTAGTTGATGAATGCACAGAAAGAAATACCATTGGTACCTAGTTTATCGAACATTTCTTATGTCAAATATTCTGTTTTTCGAACAAAATTTCAAGAAAATTTTGGATCATTTCTCGAACAAATGCTCATACTACTTCCAACTGACCGATTATCTTGTTTATAGTACATACTTGTATTCAATGGCCTACTGCGTCCTACAAGAAAAACTGTATTATCATGTTTTTTCATTTACAATATATAGTTTAATGGTAACCATTTGACAAAATAAATAAAAGAATAAAGCATTTCATTATAAAATTTAGCATAAAAGATGTACAAAAGCGTACATCACAGCGGTGATGTTAAGCACAGCTGACTTGAGACTGAACAAGGGAGCTTTGATATGTTGAGGTGAGAAGAAGAGAGTATAAAATATTATTGTAAGTAAAAGCAATAGCAATTTACATAAAAAGGGAATTTCATAATAACCTAACAATGATAAAATCTGAAAATAATCAAAACCATATTCAACAAAATAGTAAATGAAAGAACAAAGCTTTTCACAATCAAATTTAGCATAAACAATTAATAAAATCTTTTGTCACTGCAGTGATGCACAGCTAACTTGAGATGGAGGGAGGGATCCTTTATATTTTTGAGGAATAATGAATGAATGAAATTTAGTAATCATGCGTTGTGATATTGTTGAGGAGAGAAGAAGAGAATAAAATCTTTACTATATGTACATAAAAGCAGTATCAATTCACATATAAATAAAATGTTACTTCACAATAAATTTAACAATGGTAAAACATGAAAACAATCAAATACAGAAAATAAAATCCTTACTCAAGTCAGTGTTTAATGCACTGAGTGAGACTCGAGAGAAGAGGAGAGGGAAGACAAGGCCTGCTTTCCTACTGACTTACCAGCTAGGCTACGATTTTTTACCACTGTAAAAGTAACAAACTTGCTCTGCATTCAGTTTCTGTGTGCCTTCGATGGTTTGTTTAAATTACTTCCTTATGGAAAGATATTTAAATTTTTCCTTTTTTTGCATTCTTTACTTATTACTTATTTGTTAGCAAAATCCTCATGTTTATTTTAAATTCTGTCATTTGCCAACTGTAAGTGGCATAATAAATCTTTTTCATGCACTTAAAATCTAAGTGTAAACACGTCAACAATCATATTCTCTCTCTCTCTCTCTATTCCTTTGATTATCCTTTTAAAATGTGAATATAATTGATTTTGTTATCAACCTTTATGTACTTCAACCATTTTGGTTTCCTCAAAGGATTCCTGTCTCTCATCCCTTCATCCCCCAGCCAGCTGTGCAACATTTTCACCTAACAGTTTGTAAATTGTACAAGGAAAATTTTTTTCTGAAAACTTTACTTCTTGTAACAGTTTTTTATAACTCTACACTCTTAATTTAACTTTTGAACACATTAATAAAAGAAAAAATATGAAAAGGGGGACTTTTTGGGTTGGCTGGAACGAATTATCCCAATTCCCTTTATTTCTTATGGGGATATTTGTTTCATATTTTGAACAGCCTTCTGGAATGAACTAAGTTCGAAGTCTCAGGTACTGCTGTGTTTATATTATACACACATGTATATGTGTTCTAAAAACATCATTAAAGATACACAAGATTTTAGAAGTTTAGTACAAAGTATTGTCTATGCTTGTTCACATCCTCATGGCACCAATGAGAGAGACTTTACAAGTATGGTAAAGAAAAGTAAATACAAGAAACTAGAACCAACAGATTAACAGTCAACAAGTAGTAAGGAACAAGATAATTAGGGATAATCTGAACTTGAACAATGAAATGCAAACATACAAAACAATGTACTAAAGCTAAATAATTCCTTTTAACCAACTTTTCTTTAATTATGAAAGTGTAAAATCTAAGGCTTAAGTTGTAACACTACCAGTCTTTGACTGCATACAACACTAGAAAGGCTTTATCTTGCCTTATAATAACTTCTGTACCTGGAAGATTACATTTCACCTTTTTTCCACAGATGTATGCACCACTGTGTTTGGTTCTGGGATTCTTTTCATTCAGAAGTGCCTTATCACCGAGATGTTGGAACTTTCTCAGTCCTTACAGGCTAGGCGACTTGTAGAAATTAACAATACCAGGCACACTTTAAGGTCAGCCAATAAAAAAAACTCAATGTACTGGGAAGAGAAAGATATGCAAATGCACATGGCACAGAACAAAAACTGTAAAATATTTTCTTTCACAGTAAGTTTTTAAAAACCAAGCTAGCATGGGGCCTCTTCTCCAAGGCACTCATAAAAATACAACTAATTTCAGCAAGTTATACATGTTCTTTCTGGTATTTTTTTTTTTTTACATTAGTTTGCAAAATTACAATTACAGCTCACATAGCATTAAAAAAGATATGAACTAAAATGAGCAACTTTCCTGTAGTACAGGCAGCCCTCGGTTAGTGTTGGTATTGACTGGCAGCATTTCGGTTTTACAGCGGTTGTTCAATATATTTATACCTGGGTTTTACCCTCTATAGGGTTTATAGCACCGCTGTCTGGTTATCAGTGGCTTAGGCTAAGTGCCGAGACCGCATCATAAAATACAAACATAACAAATATGCATCTTTTTCTTGGCTCTTTTTAAAAGTTATCCTTTACTTTGCTGTATCCAATAATACTGTATGTAGTCTTATATTACTATTGTGTCATAAAATATACATGCAAACTGATCATGTTTTGGTTTGGAAAAATCAGCAGAGGGCAAAATTATTTTGCTGCACTTTACTCAATTCAGAACAATTTTTTTGCTTCTACCTAGTATAAATTAATGTCTAGAAATGTATGTAGTCTCATATTACTACGTATATCATAAAATACAAACAGAGCGATCTATGTTTTAGTTTGGAAAAATCTGCAAATGGCAGAGGCAGGGTTATTTTGCCCTATATTTAACTCGATTCAGAGAAATTGTCTTGCTTCGCTTCTATTTAGCATAAATAGATCTCTAGAAAATATTTATATGGGACAGTGTTATTTTTCGTTAAGTTGAAATAGGACTTAAATATGTACGTCTTGTAGTGAACTCAATTGTTATTTTTTTTTTTAACAGATGGTGTCAGAAGTTTTTTTGTGTGTGTAAAAACCCAATTCTGTTCATTTTCATCCTATTTCAATAATATGAGATATACATATTTATCTTTCATCGGCGTGAAAACAACAGTAAAATTTGTTCTTTCAGTATTTTTTATTAAAATACTTTTTGCTCCACTATTATTTACAGTAGAGTTTCATCCATGTTGCTGATGCACGATAATTTATAGTCATTAGCAGTGTGAAAATTTTTTTTTCTCGGGTTCAGTTGCAACTGCAGCTTAAATTTAGCAGTAATATATTTCCTTGCCAATGTTTTCTCCTTAGCAAATAAAGGTATACTAATGCAAAAATATTTAAGTCCTGTTCTACTTAATTAACATTATTTGTAACATAACTACAGTAATTTTTTACTATCGTACGATGGGTGAAATGCAAGCAAAACATTGTTGTTATCAAATTCAGTTTGGTTGTTGTCACAAAACAACCGTTTTTGTTCAGTTGTTTATGGATGTAGCATTTAAGCAACTCTAGCCAGTCCTTGGTTATTGGCAGGGGTTCCGTTCCTAGGGGTGTGCCAATAATCGAAAACCGCCTTTAACCGAAAATCAGTGATTTATGGCGCCATAATGACAGTGATCACCACTTACCAATGCCATAAGGCCCCTTAATGGCGCTGATAACCGGAACTCGTCCCGTTATGGCGCCATAAATCGCCAATTTTATAGCGCTAGACAAGCCCCATAACACTGGACTTATTGTTTCATGAAGTGGCTGAAAATTTCCTTAGGGAATCCTACCCTGCTGAAAATCTTAATTATTTCTACCTTCTCACTTTGTATTAGGGCAAAATATGTAGCCATGACACTGTCAATGCATCATTAAGAAATCTAGCTCGTAGACTTTTGAATTTCAGTTAGCGAAGATTTTCGCTTAGTGTTGGCCCCCAGGAACACAACCCGTTGTTAACCAAGGGCTCCCTTTACAGGGATGGGAAAATGTAGTAGTTATCAGCGAGTCATATATCTTCTAAAATTTTTTGCACTTTGCAAAATAACTATTGCATCTGACACACTATTGTAAAATATAAGAATAAAACCAGCAACAATCCTTCAGTATTTATGGACAAATATCTTGAGCCAAGGTGTGAGTTGCCATATAGCCATTTAACAGCCAACTCAAGTAATTGAACTTTTTCCTGAAAATTGGTTCAAATGAAATAGTAATGATTTTCTAAGGGGTCCACAATAATGAAAAATGTTATGAGTCCGTGTATAATTTTTAAAACCCTTTACAAAAAGCTTTCGAACCCTTCCTGGGGTTCATCTTCAGTCCAAAAATAAGATAGTAATGATTATTATAAGATAGAGCCCTCTTCGCCTCATATGCCACTTTTCCTCATCACAGGATGCATGCTCGTATGAAAGGGTTAAATTTCCAACAGAATATTTTTCCTATTAATATTCCCCTCTTTCACATAAAAATACAAATTTTGTTACCCAGGGAGTAAATCTGTCTAGGTTACATTACTAGATTGTGCATAAATATTTTTATTATTTCTTGGTTCCTTTCTAAATTTCAATATGTACTATATGGTAGGTGCTCTTTAAATAATAGACTAATTACACTAAAGTATTTCATTACCCTGTGCAAATAACTTTAGTTTACTATGGAATGATGTTTCCTAGTAAAATTCCTGTTTCACATTAAAATATGATCTCGCTTTTGCCCTAACAACACCCTGACTGCATATCCTTTGTTGTTTCACTTTTAGTTCAAGAGCATTCCTTTTCATAACTTTTTTTTTCTAATCTCAATACTCTACAAAGCACTTTTAATAATTTTTTTATTACAATGGGAATTCCTGTTAATTTTAATACTGGAGTTTTTCCAAAGATTTGAGTTTATATCTCATCAGTCATATGGATCTATTTCTTATTAGCTGTAATGGTGGTGTGTATTCTGCTTATCTGATGTTTATGTGGCCTGCATCCAACAATATCTCTTGGTTCTTTATTTTTTCATCATCCCTGTCACTTGCTCTACAACAAACTGCATAATCTGCCTTTTGCCCAGGGGATGACGACAATTGCCACAGACATAGCTCATGCATGCATAAAGATGAATCCAGGTGGTTGCTGAACATAATCAGGTTGCTGAACATAATCAAACTATGAAACATGCTTCTGGCAGCAAACCTAAATGATGATGAGGCCCAGCTTAAATCAGTCCTTTAGGTTAAAGGATTCAGTAGGGGTGTGGGAAGAACACATCACATCTTTCTAGTATACATAACTGGCAGAATTCCATGTTCTGTCAAACATGCCAATACATCTAAATCCATGATCTCTTTATATGACTTCTGTAGAGGAAAAGCAGTGTCATTAATTAGGAGATACCCAAGATACAGGCAAGATGTTAACCAAGCCACTGAGCTCTCCTTACTGAACCCAGAAGGTCTGGGGTAATCACCCTTTTTACTTACACTATAAGCGCCCTTAAGGAGATCCAAACACTCTCATAAAAAGCTGATATTGACGAGGCCCCTTGATGTAGTTGTAAATAACAGTGTTGCATTCCTTAGAAGCCACCTCTATAATGAAATTTAATATTTGACATCTTGGTATGTTGCCAAGTGTAGTATATACACTTTTTGCAGTTGTGTGTATAAGCATGTTTATGTTTTTTTCTTTATTATACTGTAAAGGTTATATGTAGTTATACTTTTTTTATGGGGAATATCAGTTTTTGCCAAATATAAATTTTTACCATAGTTTGAAAACCATTCTTTTATTTCATTTATTCAGTTCGTAATTTCCTTGACGTAACTTCATCTTAAACCAAATATAACACTGAATAATCTTTGGATTCCAGTGCTTGGCTTCAAGCATAAATTTCATGTTCCATTCCGCTCCTATAGGGAACACCCTCCCTACCCCAACCCCCATTTTTCTTGCATGAGGCCTAGATCATGGAAGGGGATCTAAGCTCTCCCATGCAACAATGTGATGTTGAGGACCTCCGTCAATAGTCCCAATCCTAAACTTGATAGTATTTATGTTCCCGTCACGTTCCTCCTGTAGTTCTTAGTCCTTCCTCCAAGGCACACTATCTACAGGGTGGTAGCCATGCAGCTGTCCTAGCCCAAATCATTTGCATGGAGATTCATGAGGATACCAGGTTGGACTTTAGGAAGAAATTCCTGAAGATCTTGCCATGTATCAAGTTAGTCCTTGATATTGCGAGTGTCACCATATTCAGGATGCTATTGAAAATTCCTCAGAACTTCAGCCAGTCTTAGATGCCAAATTGGTAATTTGTTTCTATAACATTTTCAACCCTCAGAAGAGAGACAAAAAGTCCTTGGAAGTCATCGGTGCAGCGAGGGGTACTCTTGCTGAGAAGGTAGGTCCATGGAGCATGCCAACAACAAGGCTAAGGCCAAGAAGTTGAATCAATCTCTTACAACCTTGTTAAAATAAGACCTTGACCGCCAGAGGGACATACCCTCTGCTCCAGTAGTTCTGACTGGTCTTAACACTTTGATGGATTCAAACTTTGACCACCCAAGTCTGGTAAACACACCTGTCCCTGATGCCAGCACTGTAAATACTTGGTGTGATGCATAAATGTGTCTCCCCTTTCACAAAATGGTAAAGATTTTTAATGAAGGAAAAACAATAACTGAGGAAGAACATTGTATATTGGACAGAACTGACTTCCCGATAATGAATGGCACTTGGTCTATATTTCTTGTGGGATGCAGTAACCTCTTAGGAGATGGCCATCCTTCTAGCTGGTAAGGCAACTAAAGCACTCCAAGTTGCCTTAAAAGTTTTCCATAAATCACAGCATGCTGACCATAAAGGTCTGATAACTTTACATAGGTATGGTCACAAATCTCCTGATGGATGTGACAACCCAGCAATTTGGTGAAGCTTTGGGCAAAATCTCAGGTGGGACAGCTCTACCTCCTCTCCATTCTAAGCCCTAACAAATACATATACTGGAAGTCACTCCCCAGTGTCAACTTGCTGTTACATTCCTTCACTTCTGTTGTCATTTCTTTGAGAAGTCTGTTATTTGCAGAACTGACAAGCCAACAGAACTGTATTTTACCTGCCCTGGGTTGGGGTAGCAATGGCTGCATCCACCACCCAGCCTTCCAAGGGTCTTTCCAACAACTGGACCCTCCTTAGAGAAGTATGTACAGAAGGTTCACCTAAAGGGAGCCACAGAGAAAATCATACAAAATCGGCAAGGGCAATTATCCAAGAACTCGGACAAGCAAGAGTTCAACTGGTGGCCTACTTAGATGACTGGGGATCACCTGAGAGGAGTGCTACAAAACTTGCAACTGGTAAGTAACTGACTAGTCAAAAGGCTTAACTGGAACAAGTCTCCATACCCAACAGGAGTTTTGTATAGCTGGGACTTGGTTGAGATATGCTTTGGGGCTGGTTGCCTTACAAATCAGGAAAGACCTATCTTAGGTGTGTTACACTTCTAATCTGTGGTGGATCCAATCCTCGAAATGCAACTCGAGAACATGGCCAGCCTGGATCTTGTATTTCCAGAAAAAGACTTTCTGATCACCTCCTCCTATGAAAGCAGGTAATTGGGAAGACACTATTATTGCACCTAAAATGCTCTTGCCAAACCTTGTCAATCTGGTGTTCCTGTGCTACATATAGACTAATTCTGACTACACAACAGGTATCTTCCAAGCAATTCTTCAGCTCCATTCTAGTAGATTTTGCATACTTCATCTTTGTTGTCTCCAAGTATCAGTCACTTGCAACCCTTTAATACAGTAGCTCAAATGGAGAAAATATGGTGATTGGCTATAGTATCTCTCAATCTCAAACAGGACTGCTAGTAGACACCAGTCTCAACCCTTCAATGTCTCCTGTCACAACTCCAACACAGACTTCAGCAAACTGTTGATCCTTTCGCATAATTCTTTGCATGTCATGCTATACAGTCGTAAACAGTTGCTGGGTACTCACTAAGTGGCTCAGCTCTTATTGTTTCATGAAGTGGCTGAAAATTTCCTTAGGGAATCCTACCCTGCTGAAAATCTTAATTATTTCTACCTTCTCACTTTGTATTTTGTGGGTGTTGCTACTTCTGGGTACTATATAGATAAATCTAACACCATCAAGATGTACTGTTGACCTTCTCCAGTCAAGTCTACAGCTACTATCTTAAAAGGTTCTTTTATGAAGGGGATTTCCCTTAGTGCAGTCTTCTGGCATGTTGCAGGACCAGCAAAATCTGGTCACGTGTTCTAAGTATATTAGTTTTGGCTCTCGCCCACTTCCTGGCTAAACTGGGATCCTTCTCCAGGGCTTATTTTAGCCGCTCTGCTCCAGTATGTGGAATGTTAGATGCTACTGCTGGTGGTTTGATGCACTTTGATTTCTGGACTTTCTTCGTACTAGCCTTTTCCAAATCCATCCCTGCATCACTTTCCTCTGACTCATCCCTTTGGTCATCCTGTCCCTGTAACTTACTTGACCATCTCAGCCTCAGCTGATACAAAAGTGAGGCACATTAAAAAATTCAGGAGTGTAAGCATAATGGAATGGTCATTGCATTTTAATTTATTTACCTGAAACACTGTGTACTGAGGGAGATCAAAACTAAATGACACCCTTTGAAATATTGAAGGATGAATGTGTCTCACTTCCAAAATGTTATCTTGGATGATTGAAGGTGAATTTCAGTAACAAAGCCACCTGGTTTTGTTGCCTGCCTTTATCAGGGTAACCTGACTAAATTTCATGATACTACCCTTGGTAACATTACCAATCTTCTTTTCAATACATTTAACCTCAAATATTATGTTATCACTACTTACTTCATAGGAGGCAACAAACATTATCTATGGCTTTTTTAATTCCAAATTTGTTGTCTCCTAATTGACCAATTCAGCAGGGATGAATTCATTCATCCTCTTCTAGTTTAAAACTTACGTAAACATTATGGGCCACCTTTAAATGTGTCGGAAAACAGTTCATAATAGGTATCTGAAGAACAAGAAGCACCAAAGCACTGTGTAGTTACTATGCGTACCGATGGTTGGATTTTTAGAGGGGTTGATTATTATTATTAATAGGGCTTAGTTTTTCCAAACCTCTGAGTCTTAAGTAGACTCTTCTCGGACTGGTTCTCAGGGATTAATCCTGAGAAGGAAAAGAAGGAAAAAAATTAAATAAATAAATAAATAAATAAAAAATAAATAAATAAAATTTTTTTTAGACTTTATTCAAGAAACCTGTCTTATTTAAAACATTTATGATGTTAATTGAAAAATCTTTGCTTTCATCAAAAATACTTTTCATTTTTGAATTTCGAAGATAAATTGATCTTTGTTGGATCCAATTTGGACATTCAACAAGTAAATGCTGCACTGTCATGGGTGTTTGACATCTACTACACTTTACTGGGTCAGCATGTGGTGTTGACATCAAGTGACCATGCGAAAATCTTGTGTGTTCTCTACGGAGCCTTGTTAGGATTACCTCTTTTGATCTTTCTTTTTGTGAGGATGTCCTCCATGCACACACTTCAGCTTTTATATTTTAAAGTTTATTTGTGGTTGGCACTAAGGCCCATTCTCTTTTCCAATCTTGGTATATCAACAGTCTGACAGATGCTATCCAGTCTGACACCGGGGCATGTGCAATTGTTGGAGGGATAGAGCGCTAATTTGGCAGCTGAGTCTGCATTTTCATTTCCTTTTATTCCCACGTTCGCTGGAATCCAACATATTTCTATTGATAATCCTGAATGGAGGAGTTGATGAATCTTTATTTGTATTTCTTGTACTAATTGGTTTACTGATTTATACTGTCTTACAGCATCTATAGCTCTACGAGAGTCACTGAAAATAATAAAGACGCTTGCTTTTGCCTCAGATATCAAGAGCCATTTGTATGGCCATGACTTCGTCAGTAAATACTGATGATATTAAAGGCAGGCTTCTTTTGATTAGCATATTTTTCGAATATGCAGATGCTCCTACTCCAACATTATTTTTGGAGCCGTCTGTGTATACTATGAATTTGTTTCCTTTTCTTCTAATGTGCTTCAAAGCATTTTGGCGGTACATTTCTGTACTTGTCATATGCTTTTTAAGCAGGTAAGACAGGGAGGTACATATCTTTATCCGTTTTAACATCTATGGTGGTGACAATCCCACAGGTGGGTGAAAAATTAGATTGATGTTAGTTCATTAGGTTTTAGCTCTTTTTGGGAAAGAGCCAGTACCATGAACCTGTGTTTCCGGATTACAATTTTGAAAGCAGGCAGCTGCAGATGATCCTGCTTGCAGTGAAAGACCTCTTTGTATTGCGATTAAATTACGGTGACGTTTCAAGGGCAACACACCTGCCTCTACCAGAAGCAAGCTTGTTGGGGACGATCGGAATGCTCCTGTGCACAATCACCCGCCTTCATGGTGCACTGCATCCAGAGTTTTTAATGCAGATTCTGAGGCAGATGAATATATTGGACAGCAGTAATCTATTATGGATAAGACTGTTGCCTTATACATCATTAATAAAATGTCTTGCTTTGCTCCCCAATTAGTGTGTGATAACTTTTTCAATATGGCAAGGGCTTTGATGCCCTTGGCTTTAATGTATATGATGTGCTCTTTCCAATTTAAATGTTGATCAAATATCACCCCTAGATATTTGATTTTTGTACAAAATTGTATTTCAGTGCTATAAAGGTGAAGTTTGATTGTTTTGTTCTTCAGCCATCTTTTGTCTTTGTAGAAGATGATTGCTTTTGTTTTTCAGTTGAAAATGTAAATCCAACTGAATTTGTCCAACTACATATATTTGAAATGGCAGTAGTATAAGAACTCTCTGAGCATGTCTCAAATTGCTACTTGTAGAGTAAATAGCAAAGTCATAAACATATAAACTGTTTTTTACACCACTTGGTAAATTTATAGTAATGTCACTAATTGCTAAAGCAAACAATGTACAGCTCAAGACACTACCTTGAGGGATTCCTTCTTCAAGTTTATAGGTTACTGAGTAGGAATTTTCAAACTCTACTTGAAAAGTTCCGTTTGTTAAAAAGTTCTTCATAAACATTGGTAAGTGGCCTCTTAATCCCTTGGAATGGAGTTTTTGCGTGATGTTATGTTTCCATGTTGTGTCGTATGCTTTTTCTATATAAAAAAATATAGCTAAATGTGTTAAGGGATCTAGGGTTGATCTGCCAGCTATTGAACCTGATTGTGTTGGTGTTAAAATGGATTCTTTGGTTATTACATGGGTTAATCGTGCATTAACCATTTTTTCTACAATTTTGCATAGGCAGCTTGTTAGGGATATCGGTCTATAATTGGATGGATTACTTATATCCTTTCCTGGTTTATTTATTGGAATTATTATGGCATGTTTCCATTTACCAGGAAAGACACATTTTAGCCAGATACTATTACAAAATTTTAATAAATATAATTTAGCTATAGGAGCTAATTTTTCTATCATTTCAAATGATATTTTATCATATCCTGGTACGGAGGGATGACATGAGCTGATGGCATTATCTAGTTCATCCATGCTGAAATTATAATTATATTCCAGATCTTCACGAGTTTCAAAATTGAGTATTATATTTTCTTATTGTTTTCTGGTATTTTGAAAATGTATATTTAGACTAGAGTAACCACTGATGTTTTAAAAATGTTTTCCAATTACATTTGATATTTCATAAGTATCATGGTATATTTTTCCATTTAGATGTACAGTGCGCCTCTGGTTACGAAATTAATCCATTCCGAAGCGGCCTTCGTAACCTGATTTTTTCGTATCTAGAACTACGTTTTACATGTAAATTGCCTAATTCGTTCCAAGCCCTACAAAAACACCACAGTAAATCTTATAATAAAGCTAAATTGACCAATAAACAATGAAATACAATAATTTGGACCATTCAATAATTAACCTAACCATTACTGTACCTGTAAATAAAGTGTATTAGTGTACAGGGTACAAGAAATACTGTGTGTACATGTACATACGCACGTAGTAAAATGTGGAACCTTACCTTTTGAGTGAGGTGATGTCCATAGTGCGACAGAGGGGGAGGACAAACGGCAGAAAACATGAACACTTAACTTTACGAAACACATTAAAAAATGGCAGAAAACATAACATTAACACTAAACTTTACAAACACATTAACAAATGGCAGAAAACATTAACACTTCTTGATTATCTCCATCTGCGTCTCCATAGAAAGCCATCCCCTTCTTTCCGTGAACTTCAGCAACATTCTTGGGACCCATGGCTAATAACGTAAGTCATTAAGTTCACACACAACACAATAAAGTAACTTACAGTACAATGCGAAATCACTAACACAAATTTATGTTAAAAAACAAAATATATGTGAACGAACAAATTCCAGGTGTTTACAATAACACTACCGCAAAAAATGGTCAAGGAATGCCTTTACATAGAGGCATGATGGGACAGATGCTGACAAAAGGAGAGCAGGATCTTAGTATCCCATAAAGCAGGGCCGTCCAACCCCATGCCCGTGGGCCAAAAGTGGCCCGTTTGATTTTGCAAGTGGCCCGCGAGAGAAAAATAAGTCATAGAGATGTGTGTACATTGTCAGCTGTAGGCAAAATCAATGTACCTTTGTTTCAAGAAGAATTAATTAAAATGAAAACTTATTATGCCCACCAAGATGTGAAATTCAATTTTTGGACACAAATATCCTGCTCACATGATTACCAACACATTTCTAATTATGTGTCAAAACTATTGTCAATGTTTGGTTCAACTTGGCTCTGTGGGACCACATTTTCATTCATGAAGTTATTAAAGTCAACATTACGATCCTCAATTACTGACGTAAATCTTGAGTCTAAATTAAGATGTGCTCTCACTGATTTTCACCCTGAATTTTAAAAAATAATAAAGTCAAGCTATTATCAGCATTCCCACTAAATTTACCTTTGTTTGAATTAAATAAACTTTAGTTTGCCCTCTTTAAAATATATTTCTTTGAATTCCTCTGAAATAAGCTCCTTGTCATTTTCAAATGATAATTTCTAATATTATATATATATATATCTATATATATATATATAATATAATATACAGGCGGTCCCCGGGTTACGACGGGGGTTCCGTTCTTGAGACACGTCGTAAGCCGAAAATCGTTGTAAGCCGGAACATCGTCAAAAATCCTAAGAAAACCTTACTTTTAATGCTTTAGATGCATTGAAAACTATGCAAACTGCATTCTTATTGCATTTTTCATAAAAAAACCCTTCAAATATTGATTATTTTGCATTTTTGGTGTCATATTTCATCTCGCAGATGAGCGTTGTAGGCGTCGTAACCCTGAAACATGCGTCGGAACCCTGGAAAGAACGTCTATTGACAAGCGTCGTAACCTCGGAACGTCGTAAGCCAACACCGTTGTAACCCGGGGACTGCCTGCCTGTATACACACACACACACACACACACACACACACACACACACACACATACACTGATGGCCCGCGTGACTTTTTGTGTTTTCAAGAGTGGCCCTCAGACTAAATAACTTGGATGGCCCTGCCATAAAGGATTATGTTCATTAAAATCTATTATAAGTAGGGGTTCGTGTATACTATTGCTAATAAGTTCAGAAAAATCACTGAAATTTGGTTGGTTATATAAATTACAAATAGAGATTTTACTTTTGTCAGGCATATACAGTTTAATAGCTGTTATTTGATATGGAATAGATGGTATGTTGACAGGTTCATATGTTGCTGTGCCTAATTTGCCACCGTCAGTTGGTGAATAACAGGCAATTTTATAGTGTTGGATATTTGTAGGGTTACTTCCTAAATGCTGTAGCCATATGCACATTGGATTGTGTTCTCGTACAATTCTTTGTAGTTTGCCTAAACGGATTCTTGTTAGAAGTCCTTTTATGTTCCACTGAATAATTTTACATTCCATTATTGGGAGAATTTGTGTTAAATTTGTTAAGTTGACTGCTGATTTTACTTTGTCTCAAAGTTTGTATGCATTTGAATTGATTTGTGACTTTTTTATTGATGTATTTGTGTGCCGATTATTAGATTTAGCAATTGTTTGTTTTTCATAATAAAATATTAATGTCTATTTTTTATTTTATAATTTCCTTTTTCTATTTTAAGGATTCAGAACATAATTCGTTCTCACGTTGGTGTGTTAAAGGGCATTTCCTTAATTTAATAAAATTGGCTATACAATTTTGTAATGTGTCCTCTGCCTTGGTGGTTAGTTGGTTATATGTACCTACAAAGCACTCATTACATCCACAAGATGAAGCATGTTTGGTGATGTTAATTATTGGTTCAGATGTATTTGATCTAGCTTTAGAAATTTCTGGTTCTCTAATTCTATTGGCCCTTTTCTGTATTGATAAAGACTGTCGGTTTGAGGGGTTATTTGTTTTGTTGTTGTTAACGGAATATTTAGGTCTTGTGGATGGATGGTTGTGGAGTGATAGTTATATTTTGGTTTGGTTTAATGGTATGATTTTCATTGGTATTATTTGATGGGAATTGCAAAGAGTGATTAATTGACTCTTTACTGTCCAGATGTTGGCTGTTTGTATATTTCCACTTGTGATGAGGTTAGTATAATATCTTTTCTAAAATGTTCTCCTAGCGTAGTTGGAGTATCTTTGGATTGATTGTAATTTTCATTATTAACTTTTTTTCCCTTAGGTGGGGTTCGTTCCAGTATTCTTTTCTTTTTGTCAGTTCGATTATCATTATTATTTAATTCTTCTTCCATTGGAAGTTCTTTTCCATGGATATCTGAATCTTCCATGTAAGTAGTGATACTGTGGGTATAATATCACTTTTATTTTGGGTGTCAGTATTAATGGTATGAAATTTAATTTCTATGTTTATACTATCTTGTTTGTTATTGTGCTGATTGATGTCTTGATTTTTAGTTACATTTGAAAAGGTGGGGTTTTTGGATGGATTATTAACTCCTTTTACTTTTTATTTTAAATGGGGGGTCTTGGCCTGTAAATTTTAATTTGGCAATGTTGATATTTTTATTCTTGTCTTTCCTACTTGAAATTGAGTACATATATTTCTAGGTCGTGAATATTGTTATATCTCAATTTTAAGGAGTCTAGCAGTAGTTGTTTTGAAGGAAGTTCTTGTTTTTTTGTTGGGTAAGATGACTGTACCCTGTATATAATTTAATGTTTCATGGCTTGTAATTGTTACTTTTATATTATTTATTTCCGTTAAACTTAAAAAGGCAGTGGACTGCTTTTTATTGGTCACTTGGATATGTCATTCATTGTCTTTGATGTGTCTACATTCCATGTCCTGTGTTGGATATATGTTAAGTAATTTGTTTTCTAGTATCGCTGCTGAGAAATATAGTACTGCTAAATTTTAGTTGCAATTGTAGCTGAACCTAAGAAAAAAAAATGTTTGCACTGCTAATGGCTATAAATTTTTGTCCATCAGCAACATGGATGAAACTCGACCGCAAATAATGGCGGATAAAAAAGTATTTTAATAAAAAATACTGGCCATGAAAGAGCATACTTGACATTTGTCTTCATGCCAATAAAAGATACATATGTAAATCTCTTATTAGTATTATGAAATAGGATGGAAAAAGCAAATTGAATCTGTTAAATTTTTACAAAGAAGAAGAAGAAGAAGAAGAAGAAGAAGAAGAAGAAGAAGAAGAAGAAGAAGAAGAAGAAGAAGAAGAAGAAGAAGAAGAAGAAGAAGAAGCAGCAGCAGCAGCAGCAGCAGCAGCAGCAGCAGCTCCTGACACCTCTATAAAAGGGATTTTGATGTAGGAAAAATCTATTTCTGGGCGAGGAAGCCGTGTCGCCCAGTGAAATATGTCTGCTTTAGCACTATTTCTAGTAAAATATTGCTATAATACCAGAGAACTGCTAAAGTGGACATGTCAGAAGCCTCTGACTCGCTCACCTATATAAAAGGTGTCGGTATAAAACTGGGGCGAGTGTTAAACACTACCACAGCAACCCCTCCCATTAGCCACTTCATATAACAAAAAATAACCTTGTCCCATATAAATAGAGTTTCCAGAGATTAATTTACACTAAATCGTTTGGTAGTGATGGACTTGGTTATGGAAATTGAACAAATAAGGAAGAAAAAATGCATGGGCCAAAAAGGATTAAATGGTTTAAGCTGAAAGCGATTGAACTTTGTAGGCAGTTTAAAGAAAAAGCTTTAGAAGAAATGACACATGAAATTGAAGCTATTGATGAATGATACAACAGAACGGTGGAAATAATACTGAGGGTTGCTAGAGAAATATTGGGTGATAGTAATGGCAAGATGTTCGAAAATAAGGAAACTTGGTGGTTCAATGAAGAAGTGAAGGATGCAACAAAGCAAAAGAGAAGCAAATGGAAGAGGACTGGATGGTCTATAAGGAAGCAAATAAATTAGCAAAGAAAACTGTAGCAATTGCTAAGGATAGAGCATATGTTCAGCTTTACCAAAAGCTAGATACCAAGGAAGGGCAAGGAAAGATCTTTAAACTAACACAAATGAGAAATAAGAGTACCAAGGATATAACACACATAAGACAGATTAAGGATAAGGATGGGAATGTACTGAGGAATGAGAGAAACAATAAGGAGATGGAAAGGATATTTTGAGGCCTTATTGAATGAAGAAAATTAAAGATTTCTAAGAGGAGATGGACACACAAATTGTGGACCAGTCACAGAAATAACAAAAGCTGAGGTTAGAGTGGCACTGGGAAATATGAAAAATAGTAAAGTGGTGGGACCGGATGGCATACCTGCAGAAGCCTGGAAGGCTCTTGATGAGGAAGGAATTGATATATTGGGGCAGTTAATGAAAGATTATGGAAAGTGAGATGATACCCGAAAAATGAAGAGAAAGTATATTGATCCCAATATTCAAAGAGAAAGGGGACATTCAGTGTTGTAAAAATTACCGAGGAATAAAGCTCATATACACTAAAGGTATTTGAAAGAATTGTGGATCAAAGATTACAGCAACAAGTTTTCATCAGTAGACAGCAACTAGGATTAATATGAAGGGGCTCAGTACTGAGGATGGTATTTTCGCTCCGAGACAAATTGTGGAAAACTACAGAGAGAAGCAAAAGGTCTTGCCTATGGCAATTATAGACCTTGAGAAGGCATATGACAGTACCACATCAGGAAATATGGAGATGACTCAGGGAGAGAGGAGTGATGGAGAAGTATGTCAGAATGATCAGGGAGATGTATAGAAATGTAAAGACCAGCACAACTGGAACAACTGGAGGATGGTGTCTGGTGTCATATGTGATAGGAAAGTCCCTATAAGATTAAAGGGCAGTGTTATGAACCGACTAGAGGTCCGTTTCAGGTTCGATATTATTATAAACAAAAAGAATTCAATACCAACAGTCAAAACTGGGGATACGAATATAGAAAGAAACACTAACACAACAAAGGTTTATTTACAAGCTTACTAACAAAGATAAATGCAGAATGGTATCGCCTATTTACATAAAAAAGGCAAAATCTTACAATGCGTGAATGGGGAAGAAGTGAGGGAATTCAAATACTTGCTGGCCAGTTTTGCGACTCGAAGCGATGGCTTCACAAAAGGAGAACTTTACTCTAATTGTAGACACCTTCTTGACTCCGTATTGCAGAATATAATGTCTATTCTTGATACTTGAAGGGCAGGAATTTCTCTAAACCTCTTGCAGAACGTTGCTTCTCTGAAGTCTTGCTCTACGTCGAAATAACTCGGTCGCCCACTCCTGACGACGACTTGACCAGAATTCGACCAACTCTCGAGCGACTTTTCCTCTGATCCTTCGTTGGTTCCTTCTTCTCTTATCTCTCTCTGACGATCTCTGCTGCTGATCTCTCACTGATAATCTGATCTGTGGCTCTTACTGATGATCTCTGATCTCTTGTGATTAACTGATGATCTGCTCTCTCCTACTTCGTCCGTTGTATTTATACGGCATTCTGGGGGCGGGGCTTACAGCGAGAGTCACAGACTCCCGAGATTACCGGATCAATTTAGAAGTTTCTCGACGAAGTATTGCATCAGAAGTCGCAGCGTTTCTCACGACACGTTGGCGCCTGTCAAGTTCCACAAAACTCCTGCCAATTCTAGGACCATCATGAGAACAGGCGCTTCCAACACACGAGCAAAAGCATCCGTGCTGCAGAACTTCTCGAAGATGCGTTTTCCTTTCTTTTAACACACAATTCTTTGCTATGAGGCAATTACCATTACACGTCCCCCCGAAAAAAAGAAAAAAAATGAAATCAACTGATTTTATTTTTTTCTAAAGAGAAACAAGAATTAAACAGCAGGGGAACAATTCTGCATAAAGCTTTAATCCATTCAAACACCCACGCTTCTCCACTCACACACTCAATCGTGCGAAAACAGAAAACGGTCACTAGGCTACTCATTCTGAAATCTCTAGAGAGGCTCTATTAGGTATCACATTATCCTTTCCTCTTACTTTTTCAGTTTTCTGAACTCTGATTAAAACTTTGAAATGCTAAAACACCTCTTATGTTTTCTCAAAACTAATTTCTCTCAGTAACAGTCACATCGAACACTGGCGGTGGCCATGGTACGGGGCGTTCTTTATAATTCTGAAGCAAGTTTACATTCATTGACTTTGCTCTACTCTTACCCATATAAATTCTACACGGTATATTTCCCCTCTCCTCTAACACTGAAAAAGGACCTTCGAACTTATAAGATAAAGCGGAACCTTCTTTGCAGACTAATACTAAAACTTTATCTCTTACACGCAAACTTCTCTTTTTTGCTCTTAGATCATGTTTCCCTTTAGTTTTCCCTTGACTCCCGTTCTCCTTCGCTAGTTGCCAACCATCTCTTAAATTGTTTTTATAATACTCAAGATTAGTTATGTAATCTTCTCTACCCTTACTTCTAGGCAAAGGTCCGACCATACTGATAAATACATTTACTCCTAAATGCCCTTGCTCATCATGTGCTAACTTCAAAACTAGCTCATGAAGCTTCCTAGAAACCACTAATTGTTCAGTGATTTCCCCTTTACTACCTGACTTAGGATGAACATGACACAAAACTTCGTCCTTTAAACAAAAAGTTTCCTTACACACATCATCGAGATCATCATCCAGCTCACACTCAAAAATTCGGGTTAGTGTCTCATCCTCTCTCTGCAACTTGACTAGCTCATCCTTATCCAAAATGTTAGAGCTTAATTCATCACCGTAACTAGTACTAGATACCGGTACATTTACTACGTTACTCTCGACAGCTACACCTTCCGTTTGGCTACCACTGTCAACGATAGAGTTAGGTCTCTCAGCCACACTCATGCCAAGATCAACCTCGCCGCCTCTATCCCACTCGTTCAAATCCACGAACTCACTCACGTTCGAATCCACGAACTCATTCTCGTTCGAATCCACCAACAAATTATAACTAACCATAGTCTATGCCTGTATCTAAACCTGACCTAGTTACAACCATTTCAGGCACCGGAATATCCCTCACAACAGGATTCACATTCTTGGATAAAGCTAAGTCATTACCAAAACACATGAAATATTTCGTTACATCTTCCTCATCAAACTTTGGTACTAATTTCAGCACTGCACTCATACCTAACGTATCGGCTTCGTTTTTGTAATCGCCTGTCCGACTGTTATGAGCACTTTCCCTTAACCGAGCAATTACCAACTCATGCATACGTTCTTTCTCTCTTTCTTCCTGCTGCATTACCAACATTTCTCTCTCTTGCTGCATTTTCATTGCTTCTCTCACTTGCTGCATTTTCATTGCTTCTCTCGCTTGCTGCACTTCCATCTCAGCTGCTCTTTCCTCTCTCTCAGCCACTCTTTCCTCTCTCTCAGCCGCTCTTTCATCTCTCTCATACTTTTCTCTTTCTTTCTTTTCAACATACTCACGAAGATGATTCCCCTCTAGACCTAGGAGCTTACCTGACTCAATAAAACTCTTTCACCTTCTCGCTCTTTCTATATTCTCCCTGTTTCAAACTGTTAGTGCTATTCTAAGCAAGGTCACCAAAATGTTATGAACCGACTAGAAAGGTCCGCTTCAGGTTTGATATTATTATAAACAAAAAGAATTCAACACCAACAGTTGAAACTGGAGATACAAATACTATAGAAAGAAACACTAACACAACAAAGGTTTATTTACAAGCTTACTAACAAAGATAAATGCAGAATGGTATCGCCTATTTACATAAAAAAGGCAAAATCTTACAATGCGTGAAATGGGGAAGAAGTGAAGTAATTCAAATACTTGCTGGCCAGTTTTGCGACTCGAAGCGATGGCTTCACAAAAGGAGAACTTTACTCTAATTGTAGACACTTTCTTGACTCCGTATTGCAGAATATAATGTCTATTCTTGATACTTGAAGGGCAGGAACTTCTCTAAACCTCTTGCAGAACGTTTCTTCTCTGAAGTCTTGCTCTACGTCGAAAAAACTCGGTTGTCCACTCCTGACGACGACTTGACCAGAATTCGACCAACTCTCGAGCGACTTTTCCTCTGATCCTTCGTTGGTTCCTTCTTCTCTTATCTCTCTCTGACGATCTCTGCTGCTGATCTCACTGATAATCTGATCTGTGGCTCTTACTGATGATCTCTGATCTCTTGTGATTAACTGATGATCTGCTCTCTCCTACTTCGTCTGTCGTATTTATACGGCATTCTGGGGGCGGGGCCTACGGCGAGCGTCACAGACTCCCAAGATTACCGGATCAATTTAGAAGTTTCTCGGATGAAGTATTGCATCAGAAGTCGCAGCATTTCTCACGACATGTTGGCGTCTGTCAAGTTCCACAAAACTCCTGCCAATTCTAGAACCATCATGAGAACAGGTGCCTTTAACAGACGCGCGAAAGCATCCGTGCTGCAGAACTTCTCGAAGATGCGTTTACCTTTCCTTTAACACGCAATTCTTTGCTATGAAGCGATTACCATTACAGACAGAGTGTACAAGGCAGTGGTCAGACCAGCAATGACATATGGATTGGAAGCAGTACCACTAAAGAAAACAGAGGGCAGAAAGTTGGACGTAAGCAAGATGAGGATGCTTAGATGGATGAGTGGAGTAACCAAAAAGGACAGGGTTAGAAATGAACATATTAGGGGTACAGTAAAGGTCACTGAAGCATCAAAGAAAGTGCAAGAGGCAAGGTTAAGATGGTATGGACACCTGATGAGAAGAGAAGAGCAACACATGGCAAGAGAAGTGATGGACGTGGAGGTGGATGGAACACGAAGGAGAGGAAGACCTAAGACCAGGTGGAGAGATTGCATTAGAGATATGAGGGAGAAGGGAGTATGGGAGGAAATGACACAGGACAGAGGTAGATGGAAGACTCATTAAAAATGGCAACCCTAAATAGGGATAAAGCTGGGAAGAAGAATAATTTACACTAAATACAGCATGAAAATCGCTATGAATTGAGTTAAATACAGAAAAATAATTTTACCTCCACTCTCAGCTGATTTTTCCACACCAAAACACTGATCACTTTGTTTGTATTTTATAATACTATAGCATGTAATATGAGACTACATACAGTATTATTTGATACACTGAAGTAAAGCATAACTTTAAAAGAGACAAGGAAAAGATGCAAATTCGTTATGTTTTTTATTTCATGAGGGTCTCTTGGCGCTTAGGCCTAGCCATTGACAACCAGACTATGGTGCCATCTATTAATGAAAAAAAATAACTAATGTAGTTCACAACAAGACGTATTTAAGTCATATTTTAACTTAAAATTACTTCATATAACAAAAAGTAACCTTGTCCATATAAATTGAGTTTCTAAAGATTAATTTATGCTAAATAGAAGCAAGAATAGTGCTCTGAATTGAGTTAAATACGACAAAATAATCTTACCTTTGCTCTCGGCAGATTTTTCCCAACCAAAACATGATTGGTTTGTTTGTATTTTATAATAAAATAGTAATATAGACTACATACAGTATTATTGGATACAGTGAGGTAAAGGATAACTTTTTAAAAGAGCCAAGGAAAAGATGCATATTTATGTTTGTATATTTTGAGTCAGTCTCAGCACTTAGCCAAAGCCACCGGTAACCAGAGATCGTTGCTACAAACCATGCAGAGGGTAAAACCCAGTTATGAATATATTGAACAGGCGCTGTAAAACCGAAATCCTGGTAACCGATACCAACAGTAACCAGGGGCTGCCTGTAAAATGTGGTTATTTAGTGCTGAAAGGGATATCATGAGTAAAATGGATTTTAAAGGTAAAAGGAGGAAAACCTCGCAGATGCACTATGAAACAATTGTCAGGAGAGGGTGGAAGTAAGGTGGAATAAGAGAACTTGAATGGCGGTAGTACAGTAAATAAGACTTTATAAAAAGGGTTGCCACAATGTGAGGTGCACTGATGGCACTATCCATTATGGGATTTTCTCCTTGCAAGATCCTTCAAGCTGTAGTGACTGGAGCTCTTTCATACGTTGTTTTTTTCAAGTGTGATATTCACTAATGGTAAACAATCAGATAAATAGTCAAGTATATCTAGTTTTACCAGACTACTGTGTAGATAGATTAAACAGCTCTCCTAGGGCTGGCCCGAAGGATTAGATATTTTAGCAACAAGACCTACAGCTTAGTGTAGGATCCAAACCACATCGAGAAATGAATTTCTATCACCAGAAGTAAACTCTTCTGATTCCTTATTGGCAGAGCGGGGTATCGAACCCGGACCTTGAGATCAGTAGTCGAGCACGTTACTGACTCGCCCAATGAGGAACTTGACAATCAGGTAACATTGAAATTTTTTTTTTTTTAAGAACTAGGTAATAGGGGTTATCCATCAAATATCTATACAATAACCAATTATGACTACTGTAATTTGAAGATAGAAGTTGTGTTAATTTTTAAATAGATAAGCTATGAAGCTTACCATTTACTATTCTCCTCAAGCTCTATAAAAATAGTTCCTTGTTGGACGAGTCGGTTATGTGCTCGACTACTGATCTCATTCCAGGACGATTCCCTGCTCTGCAATGCAAAATCAGAGGAATTTATTTCTGGTGACAGAAATTCATTTCTCGATGTGGTTCGGATCCTACAATAAGCTGTAGGGCCCGTTGCCAAGTAACCAATTGGTTCCTAGCCACATAAAAAATATCTTATTCTAGGGGCCAACCCTAAGAGAGCTGTTAATCAGCTCAGTAGTCTGGTAAAACTAAGATACACTTACCTTATCTATAAATATAACCTCAAATAGGAAATTCTTGGCCCTTTCCTATATGTATGTACATATTCACTTCATTATAAAGATTATCTATGTTGTTGCTTTCTCTGATACAGCATCAGACTGACAATGTAAAATCTTCAAAAGGTCAACATCTACCTAATTCAGTAATTTCAATTTATTATTATTGTAATACTTTTTTCCCCCCTTTAAGGTCCAATTCCTTCTACTACCATATAAACTGAATAGTGACTGTCTTTCAACAAAAGAAAATTGCTTGTTATTTCTGAAAGACCTTGAACCCTTTCACTTTTTACCTTGGTTGTTATTCCTGGTGACCTTGAAGTTTTTCTAATGTGCCATCTTTATCTGGGCTACCCTAACCTTTTATACACGACATTCGTACCAACACCCTCCAGCACACATTCATTCCAATTATTCAGAAGATTTTCTAGGTATCTTACTATATCCAATGTTTCATTAGGAGAGAAGGAATTTATCATTTTGTACAAAAGCTAAATTTTGGCAAAGTGCATGGTTGCACTAAACTTTACTGGGAAAATAATTTCAGCACTAAAAATTTATGAAAGGCATATAACCCAAAGAAGTTTCTAGTCCTTATTAATTACAGTGCTACAAGTGTCAAGTTTACTACAAAGTATTAAAACAATTTTACTTCAGTAAAATTCAAAGAAATGTAGAACCATAAATAAATTATGAATAATAGTACCGCAACTCACCTGGAATAGTTCCCCATTCGAAATGAAGCCATCATTATCCATGTCATATATACGGAAGGCAAATCTCATCTTGCTCTCTTTGTCACCCTTCACACTGAACTGTGACATACCCTGGATGAATTCTGTTGTAAAGGATTGAAAAATGAACACAGGAATGCAAAAATACTTCAGAAAATAACCAGTGATAAAATCAGTAACTGAAATACCATATTAGCTGCTTGATCAACTTATAATATTGAGAGAAATTATTCAAAACACATTATGTACACCATTATGGAAATCTTTTCGTGAAAAAGAAATAGGAGGAAAGTTGAATGTCATCAGAAATTAATGCATTACAAACAAATCAATCCAAGTTACTCACTATACTAATACTTGATGAGAAAAGATAACTCGTGTATATTATTCATTATCGCCGTTTGTGTTACAGAAATAAGTAAATGAAAATATTGCTTAAATTCAACTTTATCTCAAACTTTTAGTGTTGATAAGATTAAAGTGCAACACAAATGGCTTCTGAGCAATAAGTATAAGCTGTCAATATGTAAGTATAAGGCTTTTATATTATACTATGATAGATCATAAAAATATACACATATATGCATCTGAAAGTCAACATGTAATAGGAAAGGCATGTCTACCATAAAACCATTCAAGTTCTCTATTAATTCAAATCAAAACTGAATAGACAACCTTAAGGTTGATGATGCATGCTCTTAGCCCTGTTAATTTAATGTGCATGATTAAATCCACCTTTCACCATCATTGGCCAATAATGTGCTGAATAGCATCTGCACATATGACAGCTAATGGTAAGATGCTTTGACTGATATTGAACACTAAAGTGAGAAAAATTTAAATGATTCAATGCTGGAAACCAGTGAATGAGAAGACAGTTAATCTGATGTTTTCATAATTTCACTCCAAAAGAAGGCCATCTCTTCTGATACTTCCAACTCTGACCTGAACAGTTGAGATGGTGAGGGTTGGTCTCTGAACCCTAGCCCCAAAAATTAATTTTATATAATTATTTTTTAATTAACCTTCAGTATCTAATAGAGGAGATGAATTATTATGCTAAATTTTGTCGAGATTATTTGAGGAAAAGTGATACATTTCAGTGGCGGGATGCAATACCACTGACATTGTGTAATATATAATCATATGGATTACAATGGGTATTATAAATGCCACAGAAACTAAAATATTGGGTCTCAAACAAATTATATTAATTACCAAGTATTTCACATACCATGAGATTTGGCTAAGTCATGCAATTATCTTGGTACATTCATGCACATAATAACTGTGGCAGAAGAAAATACAGATACAGTAGTACCTCGAGATACGAAATTAATCCGTTCCGAGGCGCCCTTCATATCAGGAGGTTTTCGTATCTTGGAACACATTTTACATGTAAAATGGCTAATCCGTTCCAAGCGCTCCAAAAACACCCCAGTAAATTTCATAATAAAGCTAAATCGACCTATAAACAATGAAATACTACAACAAATTGGACCATTCAATACCTAACTTAATAACGTAATGCAAATTAACCTGTAAATAATGTGCAAGCTTACCTTTCGAGTGAGGCTATCTCCGAAAGTGGCGGCAGAGGAGGAGGAGGACAAACGGCAGATACGTATGTACATACGTATGTACACTTAACTTTACGAAACACATAAAAAAAATGTAAGGAAAACTAAACTAAAATTTATGAAACACATTAACAAAACTGTAACACTTAACTTTACAAAAAACTAAAATAAAAAAAAAAAAAAATAAAAAAAATAAAAAATTCTTTTTTTTATTCTTAACTTTTTTTTTACTTTACATATTTATTTTTTTTTTTTAAACAGAATTTCAACTTCATCACCACTTTCAACTTTCTGTTTTTTATCACTTGGTTCTTCCTTTTTGCTTACTCCTGCTAATGCTAAAGGCCTCTTTAAAAAATAACGATCCAAGGAACATTGCTTCTGCCTACTTTTCACAATGTTCCTGAAACGACTCGGGCAAATGTCATTGAACTGCGTAAGCATATGACCTGTGTGAGCCTTTTCGGGGTATCTTTTTTCTATAAACGATTGCACTTTATAAAAAGCGGCTAGAACATCCTTAATTTCTGCTGTTGTCATAGAGTCCTCCTCCTCTTCCTCGCCGCTACTAGAGAACTCCTCTTGAACGACGTTATGTTGCATGGCCTCCAACTCCTTCAGGTCATCCGTCGTAAGCTCCTCTTGGTGCTCCTCGAGAAGGTCGTTGATGTCGTCCTTGTTGATGACCAGCCCCATGGACTTGCCGAATGCAACGATCTCGTCAAGATCTGGTTGGGAAACAGTTTCGGGATCTTCAACTGTTTCTGAATCTACTAGTCAGAGTTGACATTGTGATGGTGTTTGTGTCATGTGTATTTTTTTTTTTTTTTTTTTTTTTTTACAGAATTTCAACTTCATCACCACTTTCAACTTTCTTGTTTTTTATCACTTGGTTCTTCCTTTTTGCTTACAATTTTCTGTTTTTTATCACTTGGTTCTTCCTTTTTGCTTACTCCTGCTAATGCTAAAGGCCTCTTTAAAAAATAACGATCCAAAGAACATTGCTTCTGCCTACTTTTCACAATGTTCCTGAAACGACTCAGGCAAACGTCACTGAACTGCGCAAGCATACGACCTGTGTGAGCCTTTTCGGGGTGTCTTTTTTTTCTATAAACGATTGCACTTTATGAAAAGTGGCTAGAACATCCTTAATTTCTGCCGTTGTCATAGGGTCCTCCTCCTCTTCCTCGCTGCTGCTAGAGAACTCCTCTTGAACGATGTTATGTTGCATGGCCTCCAACTCCTTCAGGTCATCCGTCGTAAGCTCCTCTTGGTGCTCCTCGAGAGGGTCGTTGATGTCGTCCTTGTCGACGACCAGCCCCATGGACTTGCCGAGTGCAACGATCTCGTCAAGATCTGGTTGGGAAACAGTTTCGAGATCGTCAACGGTTTCTGAATCTACTAGTCAGAGTTGACATTGTGATGGTGTTTGTGTCATGTGTATTTTAAAAAAATTTCTCATTTCTTTCCACAGAAAATGGAAAAAGAAGAGCACCTCTTGAGTGACGACATATATGATATGATTGACCAAGATCTCTCTCGTGGAATAAGTGACAAAGATCTTTCACACCATGGGATAACTGGAAACTTTGCAAGGTTGGTAGAATCTCCACTCCCTGCTGAACAGAGGGTGTTGACCAATCATTTACAACATGCATACCAGTACTATAATCAAGGCACTTCAGTTTATGTTGAAGGACAGCAGCCGAACATTCAGTACCAAAATCAGTTGCAGAGAGAGCATTTGGTTGAACAGGGTTTTGATGGACACGAGGGCCAACAGAGTCATGAGGTGCAACAATTAGTAGATAATTATCAAGACGGGCAGCCGTTAATGAACACTACGCACTGGCCTTGTGGGAGATTGCCGTCTCCGTTATTGTATCGCCAGCGATTTCTTTATCTTTTATCTAGAAAAGAAGCAGCCGTTCCATCTCGTCGTGCATGCGGGTCCTCTTGCTGGACAAAATAGTGATGCCCTTGGAAGGTGTAGCTGCTTTGATGACATCCTTCTGTTTAAGGATGGTGCCTATTGTCGACAGATTTCAGCCGTATTCCTTGGCGATCACTCTCAATCGCATACCAGCTTCATACTTCTTGATAATCTCCATCTTTGTCTCCAAAGAGAGCATTCGCTTCTTTCCGTGAATTTCAACTTTCTTGGGACCCATGACTACGTTATCTTGTATGTAATTTACGTATAAGTAGAATAAAGTTTTCACACAACACGATAAAGTACGTATACTGCAATGAAATCACTAATGAATTTACGTTACTAAACGAAATCGTTAGACAGAACGAATACCGTGTGCGTATGATAACGATGCTGGTACCGAGTGGCCGAGGCACGCCACCACGTACATAGATGCATGATGGGAGGGATGCTGGCCAATAGGAGAGAAGGATCTCATGGCCGCGACTAGCATCAGGAACCAATGGGAGAGCAGGAGGATGCTGGCGAGTCTACTAAGTTGGCGGCGCGCGAGTTTCAAAATTGTTATCGGTGGTTCGGGCGAATCTCGGACTTTACAGAAACCTTTCGTATCTTGAAAACTTTTCGTACGCAGAGCCGTTAAATTTTTCCTATTGGTTTTCGTACCTCAAGTTTTTCGTAAGTTGAGCCTTTCGTATCTCGAGGTACCACTGTAAAACTAATTCTAGTGCACCCAATGCTTGAATATCTTCATAACCTCTGTGTGGATCTTATTACCTGGTAAAACCTCTTTTTAAATGAAAGTATGCTCCCTTTCAAAGAAAGGTTTTCAAAGCACATAATTTCAAAGGCCTGACAAATAGGACATCAAAGTCTATCAGTTGTATGAGACAGAACTGGGTATGTGTAATGTGTTTGATTTTATAGTTTATTGTGAGAAAAGCCATAACCTTAAAAGAGTATTCAAACTCATGCAGCAGTACCTCTATCAATGTGATTATCAAGGTTATCACACATTCATGGATAACTATGGCATAACAAATCTGTGAACCTGACACAGGAGCTCTACAAACAAGGTACATATCAGTGGCACTTCACGCCTTTCTCAAAGTGCACCAAAGGTACTTGAGGATTTACCAGGCTGGTTAGGTTGATATCCACTATGTAATAAAGAGGACTTTGTTCATGGCAAGGAAGCCAAAAAATCTGAGCAGCAGACCACAGTCATGCAACACCCTGTTGCTATTAATAATTACATAAAATATATAGAGTTGATCACTTTGACCAGATGATAAAATACTACAGCTTCATGAGGAATAATGTACGGTGAAATAGCCAAAGCAATTGTGTAAGTCTGACTAGACACTACTTTGCAGAATGCATTTCTTCTGTGCTGCAAATACGTGGCAGATGAAAAAAAGCTGACCTTCCTGCAATTTCATGTGGTAGCATATGAGACATTGCTGAATTCTGATTCTGAACGTGGCTTATAAGGGACTATGTCATACTTTTGGTGCACCTTGAGAAAGGCATGAAGTGTCACTGGTATGTACCTCATTTTTAGAGCTCCCAGAGATTTATGCCGTAGTTATCCATGAATGTGTGATAACCTTGATAATCACATTGATAGAGGTACTGCTGTATGAGTTTGAATATACATAGTCTTGTAAAGGTTATGGCTTTCTCACAATAAACTATAATATCAAACACATTACATGTACCCAGTTCTGTCTCACACAACTGATAGACTTAGATGTCCTATTTGTCAGGGTTTTGGGATTATGTACTTTAACAGGTTTTGGGTGGTGGACGAAGCCACTCATGGTGAGCATGAATATTACATGCCATCGATTTGGGAGAATTGGGCGGGAAAGAGGTTCAAGTACTTCTATTGCCCATATTTTACTAATGGCAAGTTTTAGGCTGGCTCAGAACAACAATTAGGCAGTCTATATATTTTTAATGGTAAAATGTTTAAGATGACTTTGAAATTATATTAATAATATAACCTAAAAGATTAATACAGTAATAGGTTAGTAATTTTAGGTATATTTGAAATAGGATGTTATTTAAGGTTTACATTTGGTATCTGAAGTTTCAAGATAGGCAGTTATAGGCATTTTTAGTGGTGGTTCTAATTATTCGTGGGTTTTAACTATTCTCGGGGGTGTCTGGTACACATCCCCCCCGAATACGGGGGGAACACTGTAAAGGCGCTGTTAACCAGAGATTGGTGCTGCTGTTAACTAGAAATTGGCGCTGTTAACCGGATATCGGCGCTGCTAACCAGAGATCGGCACCGAAAATCCAGTTAACAGCGTCGCTAGACAAGCGCTGTAAAACCAGATAGCCATTAACTGATACCGCTGTTAACCGAGGGCTGCCTGTATAGTATTATAAATACTGTAAAGTGAAAAAAAGCCTAGCTTTAATCCTTTGGGTGTTTAGAGTATGTAAAAATATAATAAGGTTTTATACAGTGTACTGGTAGCTGTAGTGTTCAAGTTACATAATTCGTCTTATGATAATCTGATTTTATGAGAGAACAAATTACAATAGCCCAACTTTATTCCATCTTCTAGTTACATAAATTTAAAAACAACAAAAGAGAATGATGAAAGTACTTTTTTAAAGTTATACTCGTTGCGTTAACGTGTACAGCCATGAACAACTGAACGAGAAAAAACTTTTTTTTTTTTTTCCTACATACAACCTTCGGTTTGGCTTGTATTTCATTCATCATACTACAGTACAGTACTACCGTAATTATTATAAATGAAGTTAAGTAGAACATGACTGAGATATCTTAATGTAATAACTTTATTCGCTACAGATCAAAGATCAATATAGATCAAAGATCAATAGGGAAATATACTGTTAAATTTAAACCTAGTTATAGCTGAGGCTGAGAAAACTGTTCAAGTTGCTAATGACCATTATCATGCATTGGCAACAATGATAAAACCCCAGTAAACATATGCCATCACACACAACAGTAGATAAAATTGAGATAAAATCATTTTAATCAAAACTACTGCGCTTGAAAGAACACATTTTACCGTTGGTTTCACACTGATAAAAGACAAATAACGTAAAGTTCGCATTACGATGATATAAAGGAAAATTGCGAATGGAATCACGTATTGTTTTACTCAATAAACATGCCGCCAATGTAATCTGTTAAAGAAAAAAAAAATTAGTTCAAAATCACAACGAGAAATATTCAAGTCATATTTCCACCTAAAAACATGTTGTATAAGGAAAAATAACCTTGTCTCATGTCATTATCTAGATATTCGTTTATGCTAACTAGAAGCAAGAAAATTGGCTCAAACTGCTGAGGCTGAGAAAACTGTTCAAGTTGCTAATGACCATTATCATGCATTGGCAACAATGATAAAACCCCAGTAAACATATGCCATCACACACAACAGTAGATAAAATTGAGATAAAATCATTTTAATCAAAACTACTGCGCTTGAAAGAACACATTTTACCGTTGGTTTCACACTGATAAAAGACAAATAACGTAAAGTTCGCATTACGATGATATAAAGGAAAATTGCGAATGGAATCACGTATTGTTTTACTCAATAAACATGCCGCCAATGTAATCTGTTAAAGAAAAAAAAAATTAGTTCAAAATCACAACGAGAAATATTCAAGTCATATTTCCACCTAAAAACATGTTGTATAAGGAAAAATAACCTTGTCTCATGTCATTATCTAGATATTCGTTTATGCTAACTAGAAGCAAGAAAATTGGCTCAAACTGCCTTAAATATGGTGAAAAACTCATATTCACCATCAGCTGATTACCCAACCAAAACATTGGGCGCTCCGAGGAATATTGGCTTAGATTTACCATAGTATTTTATAATACAATAATATGAGAATACATAAATTATTATTGGATATAATGAAGTAATGTATAACTTTTTAAAAGATTTATGGAAAAGATGCATATTTTACTTTTTCTTCTGTGCTTATCTTAATTTTTGTCACTATGCTATCTACATAGCAGCAGCATCTCAAGCTTGTACGGTCGTACCTCAATTTTTTGCTCGTGTAACAAAGCAAAAAATCGACCCAGTTGCACAGTTATATTTTGTACTTCTATCCCATGGAAAAACAAACAAATTGCAGTGTTGCAAAATTGAATATATATATGCGAGTTTTGTCTTTTAAAATCAATTTATGCAACAATTGTAAATATATGTTATAAAATCATGATTCAATCATATAAATTAAAATATTATTTCTGGGCTCAGCCTGTGTTGCTCCGTGAAATAGGTTCCTTTGATACTATTTCTAGGCATAAATATTGCTATTCATACCAGAGAAAGAGAAACGTTAGTGCCAAGGTAAATGGCTCGCTCCCCTTGTAATAAAAGGTGTCGGTATATATAAAGAGCGAGTGAATACCACTACCAGAGGTACCCTGCCATTTAGCTTCTTCCTCCGCCAAAACCCCATCAACAGAGAAGCCGCACTATAGCCCCGCTACCCTTTACTACTACAGTGAGCGCCTCTGACGTCATTCCTTCTGATAGCGTCACCACCATTACACGCGTCTTGCTTGTGCTCTGTGTTTTTGCGCTGACTTTGGATTTATCTTCTGTTTTCACAATGGATCAAGCTTCTCCATCAAGTTAAGTACTGCTGTTATGGTTTTTTGATCTCATTATACAGATCTTTTCCATTTTATTATGTTTAGGAGGAGATTAGGTAGCGTGAGCTTCATGGTTCCCGCGCCGACCTCTCTCTCCCAGACCGCATGGCAGCTCCCTCACTCTTTGGTCTCTCATACCATCAGAGTTACCTTAGCAGTACTTTTTATTATTCCATAACTGTTTTATTGTGTTTTTCATGCAGTCAGCTTGAATTTATTCAGTCTAGCCTTTCACGGGGTCCCCCTACTCCGTCCGCATGTTTCGGTAGCCTAGACTAGTCAGATCCCAACTCATTAAGTCTCTCTCCCTTACGTTAGGACCTAGTCCCTTCGTTTTATGTCCTGGCTCCTAGTCTCCTGCCCCCTTATTTGGTACGGCATACCGACTAGCCGCCTTAGGGTTAAGCTAACACACCCAAGTCGCCAGACTTGCAATTAGCCTACCCCTCCTGGACACCCTTTCTTATGCTGTTTTAGTATCACCCCCCACGTGTTAGACTAGCTTATATTTTATTAATTTATTATTTTGTCATTTTATATTTATGTGTATATTTCTAAGGTTATTTGTTGTTGTATGCTATATGCGGCTTCAGGGCCGGTTGGCCCCTTGAGATCATTGGCCTTACATACCGTGTGTCTGTTCACCAGGCTGGGAAGGTTTCCAGTTGATCGCGTACGAGCCACCCCATTGCTGACCTCATTCCCCCCTCCCCCTCCGCACCATGCCCACCCACCACGGTGGAGTGATGACTCGCTCGCTACGCAGCTAGCTATCCGAGTCCGCATGAGAGGGGGAGTTCTCTCGGAGGTAGGTGGGGGTGGATACACTCAGCGCTCGGGCTGGCCATACTCAGTTGCCTTGCTCGGGGCTCGGGGACTCTCCCCCCTCCCTCCCTGCACCGTACTACGGTGAGCCACCAGGCAAGGGAGGTGGGACCACCTCCCCTCCGCCCCCCGCATTCCCCGCCCCCCGCATTCCCCGCCCACCACCCTAGTACTCCCTTCTCTCCGCTCCGGCGGTCTCAGCTCCGGCCAACACCGGACCTGACTCAAGAATGTTTAGTCATAGGCCTTGGCCTTAGGGTATCATCCACCGTACACGTGTACAGTTGTTTCCCCATTATATATAGCATTACACACAACCTAGTCTGTTTATGTCTGGTATGTCACTCTTGGGTTTTCTGTTCCACTGTCTCGCTTCCGCTCTTGCAGTGGCTTGCGGCATACTCTGGCCCCCTGCGGAGTTCATTCATATCTCTCCCCCTCTTATATACACGGAGCTATGCATAGCAGTGCAGCAGTTACCTTGACATAGCCACACTGGTCTGGTTCTCCGGAGCCACTCCGGCGCTATGAACCTTGTTATTTTGCATATGTGACTGCATGCATACATACATACAGTGGTCCCCCCGTATTCGCGGGGGATGCATACCAGACCCCGCCGCGAATAGTTAGATTCCGCGAATGTTTGGAACCCCTAAAAAACGCTAAAAACTGCCTATTTTGTTAGTTAAAACTTAAGAAAAACCACTAAAAATTTTCATACTTGGTTTTTTTAATAGTTTTATCACAAAAAGTGCATTTTATGATGAAATTGATAACAAAAACCAGGAATTTGTGGATATTTCTCATAGAAAAATACCGCGAATAATGCAGGGAAACGTTCCCGAGAGAAATCCGCGAATGTGTGAGTCCGCGAATCCGGAGAACGCGAATACGGGGGGTCCACTGTATATATACAGGCGGTCCCCGGGTTACGACGGGTCCATCTTACGACGCTTTTTCTTAAATATTCATTGAAAAATCCGCCCTGGGTTACGACGCTTGTTCCGAGGTTACGACGCTGACACTTCCATTATAGTTTAGCACGGTATATTAATAAAAATAAGTTTTTGGTTAAATTACAACAAAAATTTTGAGGTTATGATGATTTTCGACACTTTTTATGTCGTATTTTTTAAATTTTTTTTAGTGACGCCTCATATGCGGAACTAGTTTCCGAGCGAATGAATACACTAGCTTGGGATGCGCAATAATGAAAAAATCATTGCTTGTTTCCAGTATACGTAATTAACAAAACTAAGTTTCTGGTTAGATTACAACGCAAATTCCAAGGTTACGACGGTTTTTTATGCCTTTTAACGATACCTCATACGCAGAACTAGTTTCTGAGCGGAGGGCGCATAAATTAATTTACGCTATTAAACTGTAAGGTAACCATAGTCAAGGATAAGGAACGCATTCTCAAACAGTATGCATATCCTTTAAAACAAAACAGCAAAATATCATTGAAACATTATTTCACTTAAAGAATCCATTTATACTCTACTTAGACTTGGATATAAAAACCATAGTTTCTCTCTCTCTCTCTCTCAACCTGCCAACATTTACTCAAAGATGACCACCTAGACGTAATTTTGACTCATCATCCTCACTTTGGTGGCTGCTAAACTGTCTGTTGGAGTCGTTGTGATAATAGAATACGATCTCATATATGTTATTTTGTAACTGATATACTGATGATTCAATGCTGTAATTTTTTTTTCTATTGATTTCTGATGTACTGTACGTAACTGCTAATATGTAACTTTGTTTGACGTCTTTGGGCGTAATAAATTTATTAAATAATCTCTCTCTCTCTCTCTCTTTTTGTATTTTCCGACGAAAATAATCACTAATTAGTGTATTTTGATGTTTATTTTCATGACTAAATACATTTTTATAATACAAAAATGATTTACTAATTTTCAAATATTAATTTTGATTAATACTGTATTAGTAAGTTTAATAAGTTGAAATGATATCACATAATAAAAATAACTAAATCTCTCTCTCTCTCTCTCTCTCTCCCTCTCTCTCTCTCGTCTCTCTCTCTCTCTCTCTCTCTCTCTCTCTCTCTCTCTCTCCCTCCCCTACAAAGATGTATGTTTTTTTGTATGATAAATAAATGATTTACTATTTTCAAATATTAATATTAATTTATACAGCGATAATATCAATTCATTAAAGAAAATACCATAGTGAATTAGTAAGATTTTAGCTTATATTTAAAAAATTATGGAAGAATGAAGGAAATCCCAGTCTTCTTCCAGTAACCTTTTCTCGAGATCCAGGTACTAAAACTGTCAGATGTATCAAGTTCTGTGACAGCCAGGATGGGGAAGTGCTCATGAAAATTCCCCCCCCCCCCTCTCTCTCTCTCTCTCTCGCTTCTCTCTCTCTCTCTCTCTCTCATCTCCTCTCTCTCGTCTCTCTCTCTCTCTCTCTCTCTCTCTCTCTCTCTCATTTACTGAGACTCGAGATTTTTATGTACTTGTACTTTTTGTTTTTAATACTTTCAAATAATAATAATAATAATAATAATAATAATAACTAATTACAAAATTCATATGTGATAGTATTTTAAAGAAATACAATACGTACAAATCTATCCATGTCACTTTTAATTAAGGTTAACTCTCTCTCTCTCTCTCTCTCTCTCTCTCTCTCTCTTGCCACACAAGATAATAATGTGTCATAGTGGTAACTCCCTCCCTCTCTTTCGCTGGAAGCGTTATAAGTATTTTTTGAGAGAACAGAGAGAGATAAACACTTTCTCTCTCTCTCTCTCTCTTTTACCGAGATGAAAGAATTTTTATGGTACTAGTATGTAAAATGTTTATTGATAATTTCAGTTATTTAATAATAATAATAATAATAATAATAATAATAATAATAATAATAATAATAATAATTACAAAATTCATAATGGTCGTATTTTAAAGAGATGAAAATGACCTTTCCATTTCACTTGTAAGGATAATTCCTCTTTCTTACTGAGATGAGAGAATTTTTATGGTAGATGCACATGTTTACTATATTTTCAAATAATAATGATAATAATAATAGAAGTGGTAATAATACGATAACTAATTTCAAAAGAAAATTCTTCCCTTCGTCTTTTTCTGTATCAATTTCCCTACCTCATAACTCCAGTGACACTCGGAGCTTAACAATGCCATACAATGGTCAACGAATTTAATGGTTTTATGAAATATCTCTCTCTCTCTCTTGTATTTTAATGAAAATATACAGTAATTTGTGAATACACAGTGTTGCACATGAAAAAAGTAAATTAGTGATAATTTTAGAGATATGGCCCTAAGAAAAATTGCAAATTAGTGAAATTTTCCCTGTGGACATGTTTTCAAGAACGTCGTTCCGGCTTACGACGATTTTCGGGTTACGACACGTCTTAAGAATGGAACCCCTGTCGTAACCCGGGGACTGCCTGTATATATTACTCTGGTTAGTAGGCTCCACTCTGGCGCCTACTACATTAGACTTATAACATTAAGTTCAACATTAAGTTCTATAACCTCCCTGGAGGTTGTCATGATACTCATGTATCCTTTGACTTACAGGTCATCTGTTGCCAGGAAACCGGCTGTAACACCATCTTGCAGGACCCCTGCGGCCATGAAGTCTGCTGCTCCCACGCCGGGTGCGCCGTGCGAGTCAATGACTTCTTGGTGTGGCATCACGACAACTGCCACACTTGCTACGCCTTGGTCGAAGCAGCCTCTAATGGGGTAAGTCTCCATTATCAATGGCACTGAGTCCATTCGTTCGCTTAATATATTAACTTACGTGCATATTTTCGAACTGAATTGTTTTGATTCATACAATTCAATCGTCTTCTCTCTATGGCTAACTCTAACCCTTCTTACAGGTTTTGGAAGCAGAGAGGGTAGCAGCCTTAACATCCTTGAAGGCCTGGGTCGGAGGTTTCGGGAGGAAATCTCCCAAAGGCCGCCCGTACATCTTGGCCCAGGACATGGCCGACCTAGTCTTCCCCGGCGCGAAGAGGGGCTCGGTCGTGGACCCCCAAGTTGCTGCTCCGCTCATCGATGACATCCAGGCTATGGTCTCGCTTCAGGCGGAAGGGGAACTGACGGAGGACGTCGCAGAGGACGTTGCGGCCCTCAACTTGGACTTAGAGCCCATGACTGTAGATGTCATGGGCCCAGGTAAGGGTGTACTTGAGGCAGGTCCTGTATGGGCTCAAGGGCTTTCCTTGAGTTCTTCTCCTTCTCCTATCCCTTCCACTTCCACTTCTTTCCGGGGCTTCACGGAGAAGCAGAGGTCGGTACGACCAAAAACTTCTTCCGTGATCCCCAAGGTCAAGTCGTCTACGGACTTTAAACCCAAGTCGAAGTCGATGCCAAAGAAGTCAGCCCCTTTGTCTATCCAGAAGTCCTCGGCTCACCATACCGGGGCGGATAAACCTAAGGTTGTTTCTTCTTCGGCTCTGCGGTCCCCCAAGCATAGGTCTCGGAAGGAGAAGACCCAGTCTTCCTCCTTCGACCCCGTAGCTTTCTCCTCCAATATCTTGGAGAGGGTGGGAGACGTTGTCGGGAATCTAGTCAACACTAGGTTTCAGGAGATGTTCTCCCAGCTTTCCAGCACAGTCGAGGCCTCAGGTCAGTCGATCCAATCCCTGTCGGAGAGGATGGCTGCCAAGGAAAATGCTATGACGGGCATCAGGGACTCGCTGGCGGCAGGACCCTCTCATTCCGGTCAGGTAGCAATACCTGCCGTCATGCCGGATTCGTCTAAGCTCCCGGAATTTAAGCCTAACAACCCATAGAGGATTGCGGCATACGCTCCGTTCGTGAACGGTATGCTCTCCATCGAAGGTATTGGGACTCGGAGGTTGGAAGACTTCGAGTGCTATCCCAAGAACCTTCAACCTCCATTCATGGGCTACATCAGGTTAACTGACGCAGCCATGATGCGAGAGGATAAGGTCCCGAAGGAGACTGTCATCCTCCCTCGGGAACAGGCACAGCAGTCTTGGGTAAGGAGTCTGGATGAGTGGGAGTGTGAGAACACTCGCCTCACAGCCTTCAAAAGCCCTTTCACCATTTTTACCACAGTGGAAGGCACTCCGCTCCCACTTACCTATAAGGTAGTGGAAGCTACATACCAGGCAGCTCTTAAGGACGGGCCTATGCCTCAGCTCCGGGAGACGGAGCCGACCTCCCTTCTGATCCCCGGATCAGAAAACTACTTCGAGGGTGCAACACCCACCTTCACAGTAGAGAAGCTGAAACCCGACTGCGCCACAACGCTTTTCAGCGAGAGGCTCCCCAGGCTGTCTGAATTACTAATTCAGACTGAGTTCGACGCCCGGACCAGGCTCAGCAGGTCTCTCTCATCCTTGACGATGGCGGAGATGACGGCTCTCGTTTACGAACAAGAGCTGTTATTTAAGGTCATGGCAAAGTCGTTACTGCATACAGTGCAGTGCGACTTCTATGACTGTCGTCGCAAGGAGGAACTGCAGAAAGCATGTTCTGGGTGAGGCTACCATCCGCCACGAGCGTAACAGGCTCATCCCTGCTTCAATTTGGGGAACAGACCTCTTCCTTGCTCCGGTAGTGGCAGAGGTGCTGCACGAGGCCTCTAAGGTGAACCAGAGCCTGAAGGTCAGATGGGGTTTAGTTAATAAGCATAAACCGGAATCCTCCGGAACTAACCCCAGGTTGAAAAAGAAGCCTAGGAAGTTCCAGTCCTTCCAGGCTTCACAACAGGCTCTGGTCCAGGCAGTACAGGTACCTCAGGTACTACAGCACTCCACTTCAAAGGCTCACCCACAACAGCAGTATCTGATTGTGGCTCAACCACCCCAACAGCCCCAGCCATCAACCTCCTTTGCTGTCTCCCCAGCCTATAACTCTGCTTTTGAGGCTCAGGCCTTTCAGCCCTTTAATAGGTTTGCCAGAGGCAGTCGGGCCAGGGGTGCCTCTCGACATCGAGGATCCGGCAGGGCCACCAGCAGGGGCAGAGGTTTCCAGGGAGCACGGGGAGGCCGCCCTCCGCAAACCAGCAGCGAGAGTCCCAAGGTAGGAGGGAGGCTGTACCTCTTCCGCCAACGGTGGGGGTTCAGCCCTTGGGCTCAAAGCATAGTGACCAAAGGTTTGGGTTGGAGTTGGACAGAAGGTCCTCCTCCACCCAACAATTTCTACCAAAATCCAACAGCGGAATTGATAGAGTATACCCAAGATCTTCTTCTCAAAGGAGTAGTATCAAGGGCCAAGAACTTAAAATTTCAAGGACGCTTGTTCAGCGTGCCAAAGATAGACTCAGGAAAGCGAAGAATCATCCTGGACTTGTCACACCTAAACTTATTCATTCCTTGCGACAAGTTCAAAATGCTGACCGTTTCGCAGGTACGGACCTTACTTCCCCGTGGGGCCGTCACAACCTCTATAGATCTTACAGATGCCTATTATCATGTTTCAATAGCCAGACACTTCTGCCCGTTCCTAGGCTTCAAGCTAAGAAACAAAGCTTATTCTTTCAAGGTAATGCCTTTTGGGCTCAACATCGCCCGCAGAATATTTACAAAACTGGCAGAGGCAGTAGTTCAAGAGTCGAGGTCTCAAGGAATAATGCTAGTAGGGTATCTAGATGATTGGCTCACATGGGCAAAGTCCCCCAAAGAATGCCAAAAGGCAACGGTCAATGTAATCAAGTTTCTGGAACATCTGGGATTCCAAATAAACAAAACCAAGTCCAGACTAACACCAGAATCTTGGTTCCAGTGGTTAGGCCTGCAATGGGACTTGGACTTACATACTCTGTCAATCCTGCCGTTGAAAAGGAAAGAAATAGCCAAGGCTACAAGGCAATTTCTCAAACAATGACAAACTTCCCGGAGGAACCAAGAAAGAATCTTAGGCTCACTCGAATATGCCTCGGCCACGGACATTCTTCTGAAAGCCAGACTGAAGGACAAACAGGGTCTGGCTTTCAAAAGCAAACCGGAGGTCCCGGGACAAACAAGCTTCTATCCCGGTGATCTTGAGGAAACGTCTCCAAACATGGACACAAGTGAAGAACCTATCAAGGGCAATACCCCTTCAATTCCCCCCTCCGTCTCTAGTGATCCACACGGATGCGTCCCTAAGCGGGTGGGGAGGTTACTCACAGTACAAAAAGGTCCAGGGAACCTGGTCCTTACCATTCCGCCAGCTACATATCAATGTACTGGAAGCCATGGCAGTGTTTCTTACTCTGAAGAGGCTCCGGCCACACAAGAAATCGCATGTCAAACTGGTGATAGCCATTTTTTCTCTGGCAGACAAGAACAATTGGCACTTGTCAGCCACCCACTTAGCAGGGGTAAGGAACGTAGTAGCAGACGCTGTCACGCTAGGCCCCTCTAGAATCAGAATGGACTCTGGACAACGAGTCATTTAAATGGATCTGTCAGAAAATCCCGGGGCTTCAGGTGGATCTCTTTGCCACGGTGTCAAATCACAAGCCCCCTTGCTATGTGGCACCCAACCTGGACCCTCTGGCTTATGCCACGGACGCCATGGCAATAGATTGGAATGCATGGAAGAAGATCTACCCGTTTCCTCCGGTGAATCTCCTTCTGAAGGTCCTGAATAAACTAAGATCGTTCATGGGCCGGGTGGCTCTAGTAGCTCCCAATTGGCCCAAGAGCAATTGGTTCCCACTACTTCTAGAGTTGGGACTCCGGCCCCTATAGATTCCCAATCCCAAACTGACCCAGTTAGTGCAAACAAAGACTGTGTCCGCTTCCTCAAGGATTCAGAAAGCCCTAACTTTATGGATTTCATGAAGTTTGCAGCTTGCAGGAACGCTAACATCGATCCCCAAAATATTGCATTTCTGGAATCAGATAAAAGGGAATCTACCTTACGTCAATATGACTCAGCCGTCAAGAAACTAGCTTTGTTTCTTAGAAGCTCTAATACACGTATATTGACCACAAATTCGGCCATTTCCTTCTTCAGATCATTGTTCGAGAAAGGTCTTGCAGCAAGCACAATTACTAATACCAAATCAGCTCTTAAAAAGATCTTCCAGTTTGGTTTTGGTATAGACCTAACAGATTCTTACTTTTCCTCTATACCAAAAGCTTGTGCTAGACTTGACCCACAGAGAGACCTAAGTCAGTTTCTTGGTTCTTGAATGACGTTCTTAAGTTGGCCTCAGAAATAAATAACGAATCATGTGATTATATAACCCTCATGAGAAAAACTTTATTTTTATTAAGTTTACCATCAGGAGCAAGAATTTCAGAACTGTCGGCTCTTTCGAGAGATCCAGGTCACATTGAATTCCTCCCATCAGGAGAAGTACTTCTCTCTCCAGATAGTCAATTTTTGGCCAAAAATGAGAATCCACAAGAAAGATGGACTCCATGGAAAATCTTACCACTCCCCCAGGACAAGTCCCTATGTCCAGTTAACTCCTTAAGGACTTACTTGGGTGGAACAACCTTAAAGTCTTCAGGTCCCTTATTCATCAGGGAGAAGGGTAGTATGATTTCCTTAAAAGACATCAGACAACAATCTTGTACTTTATTAAACAAGCCAACCCGGAATCCTTCCCACGGGCTCATGATGTTAGGGCAGTTGCCACATCTATCAATTATATTTTCAACATATGAATTTTGACGATCTTATACAGGCTGGAAATCTTCGACAGCCTTTAAGCACCACTACTTAAAGTCCTTAGAGGCCCTTAAATTCTCAGCAGTGGCAGCTGGAAACACTGTTTCCCCTGACACTGCTTAATATTCTCTTTTTTATCTTTCACTGTAGCCTTCCCTTCTGCCTACCTCACTGCACCCTTGCTTAGCTAGTTCGCCTCTAGTTTACATAATTGCCTTGGATGTTTTTGTTTTTACATTGTTACTTACCCTAGGGCTCAGTTCCCTCGCTTGTTTGTATGATTATCAACTTAATTATCTCTGTTTCCTAAATGTTTTACTTTTAAGTACCTTGATGTTTTTTGGACTAGTACCCTTAAGTCTTTAAGTTAAGTAATTTTAAGTTGGTAAAATATACTTTACCTTTCACTTGTACCTTTTTGTACTGTTAAGTTGTACATTATACTAATTAACCTTACTAGTGTTTGTTTTACCTGCTAATTTTAGTATTTTGTATTTTATTCCAAGCTTGATGGAGCGAATTCTCTGGCACCATTTCACGGAGCAACACAGGCTGAGCCCAGAAAAGGGATTTTCACGAAGGAAAAATCTATTTCTGGGCGAGGGGCCTGTGTCGCCCAGTGAAATCCCACCCTGTATCTGTATTCCTCACCCTGCTTAACCCAAGCTTGGGTATTATCTTCAGGAATGACGTCAGAGGCGCTCGCTGTAGTAGTAGAGGGTAGCGGGGCTATAGTGCGGCTCCTCTGTTGATGGGGTTTTGGCGGAGGAAGAAGCTAAATGGCAGGGTACCTCTGGTAATGGTATTCACTCGCTCTTTATATATACCGACACCTTTTATTACAAGGTGAGCAAGCCATTTACCTTGGCACTAACGTTTCTCTTTTTCTCTGGTATGAATAGCAATATTTATACCTAGAAATAGTATCAAAGGAACCTATTTCACTGGGCGACACAGGCCCCTCGCCCAGAGATAGATTTTTCCTTCATCAAAATCCCTTTATTCGGGCGCGACTGAACAACCTATTGTCTTCATCATGTGAAGGGCTGTAACAAAGACTTCAAATGGACATGTGTACTGCCACTGTATCATATTTTGTACAGAAAAAAAAAAAAAAAAAAAAAAAAATACCCTGTAATACATTTTTCATACACATTTTAAACATAAAAGCATGAAAACTTATAGCAAAAAAGCTTTAGTTTCATTAACAAAATGAGTTATAATTAGCTCCCAAATTAATAAAATATAACTACGTATGCCATCAAACAGAACAGTAGATAAAATTGAGATAAAATCATTTTAATCAAAACTACTGTGCTTGAAAGAACACATTTTACTGTTGGTTTCACACCGATAAAAGATAAATAACGTAAAGTTTGTATTACGATGATATAAAGGAAAATTGTGAACGGAATCACGTATTGTTTTACTCAATAAACATGCCACCAACGTAATCTGTTAACGGAAAAAAAATTAGTTCACAATCACGACGAGAAATATTCAAGTCATATTTCCACCTAAAAACATGTCGTATAAGGAAAAATAACCTTGTCTCATAAGTCATTATCTAGATATTCCTTTATGCTAACTAGAAGCAAGAAAATTGGCTCAAAAGTCTTTGTAAATGCATTTTTCGGAACAGCGGCTCACAAGAACGAACATGAAAAAAATCCTCTTTGATAACTGGAGGCAGTTTCAAAAGCTGCCTCTGTATCATATGCACAGAAATAAAAATACCCTATACATAATATATTTTCATACACATTTTAAACATTAAAGCACGAACATTTATAAATTAACACATCTGTAGCTAAATTTGCACTTATTTAACTAATTTTCGGCATAGAACAGCTTCATGGGTATATAGTTTACCCCTAATACCTATGTAATAACTCTCAATAAAATTTTTTAATATAATTTGCATAACCTTTATGGTCTGAACAGTATTTCTACAAATGTATGTACTCGTTAGACATAAGAGCGCTAGCGACACTGTTAACCGAAAATTGTGCTGTAAAAATACCTTAAAAAACCTTATTTTTTTAATGAATATTTTTAACGACAGCCATAAAACCGATTCGCCGCTAAGCGATTGCGCCGTTAACCGCGTGTATAACTAATACGTACAGAGATGTATCGCCAACATGCCATAGAGCACATTCGAAGAAAAGGAAACCAGTTATGATATAGACAGATGGCTCAAAAAACAATACTGGAGTAGGAGCTTCAGCTTTTTCCAATGATAAATTAATAAAACAGGCCTTCCTTACTATCATCTGTGTTTACTGCAGAACTCTCGGCCATACGAGCAGCACTTGACATATCTGAAAGGCGAGCAATCTCTTCAAATCAACTTGTTCAAGAAATCCAAACAAAGAAATCCAAACAAAGATCCATCAACTTCTCCAATCTGGATTGTCAATAAAAATCTGTTGGATTCTGGCACATGTAGGAGTTGAAGGGAATGAAAATGCAGAATCTGCTGCTAAACTAGTATGCACATTAACCCAACAATTTCATTTGCCCCTGTATCAGACTCGATAGCATCTGTCAAATCTCTAATATATCATCAAGGTTGGCAAACAGACTGGTCTTCGCTAGGAGCAGTGCCCTAATGATTTTGTCTAGCTTTATTTTAAACTTGAACACTGTTATTGTTTACAACTTCTGGTGGCAGTTTATTCCATGTGTCACATAACTTTTAAGTAAATAAGTTCCCACAATGCATTTATCTCTTCAGTTCTAGTTTCCATCCATTATTTCATCTGGTTTTTGTTTAATGTGAAGAGGTTACTGTTTACTTCTGTTATGCTTTCAGTATTCTGAATGTTTCTATTACTGTCCTCATAATTGTCCCGTTTCTAAGTCATACATGTTCAGGCTCTCTAGTCGTCTTTGGTAACCTATTGATTGATGGATGGAATTAACTTTGTGGCTCTTGCTTGTACACCTTCTAGTGCTGCATATTCAAGATGGTGTCTAACTACTGATGTGTAGAGCTAGAGCTGCAGCAACGTTTACTTGTTTCTGTATTTGAACTGCCTCTTTATGTATCCCACTAGTTTCTGTGCCTTTTTTTTTCAGCTTTTATGCACTTTTTTGTGGATTTTGTCTTTGGCAATAATGCCTCAAGGTTCTTTTTTTGTTCTACACCATTTATGTCATTCCCAAGCAGCCTGTAGTTGGCATGAAGGTTGTTTGTTCCTATTTGCAACACTTTACACTGATCCAAGCTAAAAAGCATTTGCCATCTTTTTGACCACTCTCTTATTTTGCTTAGATCTTTTCTTGAACTTTTCACTGTATTTATTTGGGTCTGCTGCATTTACACATAAGTTTGGTGTCATCTACAAATTTGGCTATCCTGCATCAATTTCATTAATGTAAAGAAAAAACAAGAGCAGGCCAAGGACAGAACTCTGCTTGTCACTTGGCCCTGTTCTGATTCTTCACCATTTATTACAACTCTGTTTTCTATTTGTTAGCCAATCCTCGATCCAGTCTGCAAGTTCTCCTACAGTTCCTAAAGCTGTAACTTTTGTCTTTAGTTTCTTGTGTGGAACTTTGTCAAAGGCCTTTTGGAAATCTAAGTTGAGTATATCTATTCCTCTACTACTCTTATAAATACCAAGCATATTATGAATAAACTCCAACTGGAATGATAGCCAGGATCCATTTTGGTTGAAGCAGTGTTGACTGTTTAACAATAGGTTGTTTCTGTCAATGTGATCCACAATTTGATCTGCAATTATGGACTCAAAATTCTTACAAGGGACTGACATTACAGATTGGTGTACAATTACCTGGTTCTTCTTTTGGACCTCTTTTATAAACTGGGGACACATTACCTAATTTCCATCCTTTTGGTACCTTACGTTGCTCTGCAGTTTTTCTGTAGTGTTTATACAGGTGAGGAACTATCTCCTCTTTCAACTCTTTAAATTTCTCTTGGATGAATCCCATACGGGGCAGGAGAGAGAGAGAGAGAGAGAGAGAGAGAGAGAGAGAGAGAGAGAGAGAGAGAGAGAGAGAGAGAGAGAGAGAGAGAGATGCTCTATACAGTGCAGGCAGTCCCCAGTTATTGGCGCCGAAACTCTGTGATTTATGGCGCTTATGGCACCAAGTTTCAGTTAATGGCACCTTTGTCAGGTATGTTATGGCGCCATAACTTTATTATCGGCACCTGATGGTCATATTTAATTTGAACCCTAAATATGACCCTAATCAAGCTCCCTAAGTATTAAACTAACTTTTAAATGAAATTAAAGTTATTGTAAATTAAAGTTATTGTAATTTGATTTAAAAGTTAAATAAATTACCCTTAAAAAATAAATAACTGGTTGTGTAAAAATAGTTACAGTAACACATCCATGTTACTGGGACGCCATTTTCTTTTTCTCTCAGAGTAAAAGAAGTTTTCTTTGTGTCACTAGGTAAACTTCATAAGTCAGTCATAACTAAGGTACAAAATTCACTAAAATAAAGAAAACATGCATGTACATACATAATGTTTGCAAAGGGTGAAGGCAAAATTCAACCAATTTAAAACCATGAACTAGTGTGAGGGCTAACTACAGGTGGTCCCTGGTTATCGACAAGAGTTCTGGGTGCCATAAGCAACCTTATTTTTTTATGATTTTCGAAAACAGTCATAGAGCGAAGCAGCCAATAACCAGGGACCACCTGTATGAACAAGAGAGAGAGAGAAATACATATGTCATGTGAGATAAAACTCATGAGGGATATCATCTGTAAAAATTGTGAATGAGATCACATCTTCTAAAGTACATTAACTGTATATGCTGTAATTACGTAACATAGTATATACAGATTGTACTAGCACTTTTCTCTGAGGTTAAGAAAGTAATTTTCACAGAACGACATGGTGTCTGATATGTTTTATTAGTTGATGATCATGGAGGTCTTATATAGTGACAAACACTGTGAATTACGTAATGCCTTTGTATTATTTTCAAAAATATAAATAGCATAAAGAAAATAACTATACTGATTTCACACTAAAAGCATGAAAACTTGAAATTTCAGGCGACTGACTTTCTTTATTGCCTTCTTTTGAAGGAGATCTTTGGCATAGTCTAGTAGGCCTGTCGTTGGAGTCTGGTGAAAACTGACTGGTGGAGGAGGCCCCTTCTTCCATTTCCACCCCAGACCTTTTGATACAATGCTGTGGGCCCATGAACTGAAGGTCCAATGGTCCAGGAAGAGATACAGTCTCCCGCCCACCTGCGGAGCCTCACTGATTGGTTGAGGTCTTACTTCCTCTGCCTCTGTCGGAAGGCACCTCTGGCTCTGCTACTCCTTGCGTGTTTATTGTAGCCTCGAAATGCTCCTTGTGACTCAAAGGAGACGTTGAAAGCTGGGGAAGTTATTAGGGCGGTTGAACTCGAAGGCTGTCGAGTCGGTTGACTCTGCAGCAGGACAAACTGTTGTTGTGGCTGTGCCTTGGATGTCGAAGGCTTGCCGATCTGGGAGACAGGAACCGCTTGAACCACTGTCTGAGGTTGAGAGGACTGGAAAGGCTGGTATTTCCTCGGCCTCTACCTACCTTTGGATTGTGGTCTGGGGGTCTCAAACTTCCTTTTGAAGGGAAGTCCCCACAGACATGAAGGTTCTGGTAAGCTCTAGCTGCCTCACTGAGGACGTTGTTAACCGTGTCCTCAGGGAAGAGGTTGGCACCCCAGATCGACACCTTTATGAGCCTGTTCGGTTCGTGTCTTATGGAAGCATTCGCTAAAACATGCTTCCTGCAGGCTTGTCTAGCCACTATAAAGTCATACAGGTCTGATTGAAAGGCCTGTAACAGTGACTTTGTGTGGACCCAAAATAGAGGCTCATCTGCAAAGGTCGTAGCAGTCAACTCCGCAGTGGTGACTGAGTCAATCAACCTACTCAGCCTGCACCTTGCTTCGAATTCCGCTTTGACCATGGGGTCCGGAATTCTAGGCAAACGTTCACTGAATTGGTTGGAGGCACACTCCAGATCGAGTCTGCCCACCGTGAACGTTGCCAGAGTAACAGCCCAAAATTCCAGAGCAAGGAGGTAGCCTCCGTCTCTTTTAGCTGAGGCATAGGTTTGTCCTCCACACGGCTTGCAGTGTCAATTCTGCAACCTTCAACGTACAAGGAGTCGGAACTCCTTGTGGGGCCACAAACATTGTATAGCATCCTTTATGGGGTGTCAACTTTGTGTTGACACACTCCCATTCCATGAGGGTGCGGACCCATGCAGACTGGGCCTGGTCCCTAGGGTAGGTAACCGTCTCCTTCGGGACTTTGTCTACCCTGACTAGTGCATCTTCGGCTAGTCTAGCGTAGCCTGGGAAGGGAAATTGAAGGCCCGCCGGGAAGAACTCAAAATCTTCTACAGGTCGGGTTCCGCAACCTTCAATGGTAAGCTTGCCCTCTGAGAATCAAATGGCGGTAGCTTGGATGCGTCCGGTACCGTCAAGGACGGCGGTGTGGTTCCGGACTGGAGGAATCCGGACACCAATTCCTCCTGGGCCTGTAACCTCTGGGTCAGAGACATGATAGACTGACCCGTAGTCTCAAGGCCTGAAGCGAGTTGAGTGGACATCGATTCAAGTCTCGAGTCCACTCACTACCTCGCTCATCTTCCGCATAAGAAGATTCGCGAAAGCCTCCTGGTCGTAGCCAGACTCCGCCGGTCTGGGTTTGGAAGACTTGGCTCTCGACCCCTTGGGTGGGGAGAAGCTTTAGCAGAGGAAGTCGAAGGCTTGGGAGCCGATGACGACCTTGCAGAGCCTGCCGGAGAAGGCTTGGTTGGTTTAACCACCTTCGGCAGGGATCTCGTCTTCCAGGCCTTGACCTTGGGGATTACCGAGGCGGATCTATCCCAAGTGGGGGCGGGCTTCGTAGGGAAGCCCTGGAAGGAAGGGGGAGAAGAAGGAGTAGGACTAAAGGGAGACTACCTGCCTCACTTACCTCCCTACCTACCTCCTGTTCCTCCCTGGCCATAGGTTCTCGGGTGAAGACTGATAGCTGCGACTTCCTCGGTGACAATGTCACACAAGCCCTCTTGGTCCTGGGTGTGTGTGTGTGTGTGTGTGTGTGTGTGTGTGAGTTGAGTTTCCTGACGGATGCCCTCAATAATGGGAGCCGCCACTGCCGCGGGTACAGCCGCAGAAACTGGAGCGTTGGGATATAGGAGGGAACACAGCTCCTCCGACAGCACGTAAGGTTGGCCGGATTTCGCGTTCCTCCTGAAGACTCCCACCCAGGCCTTAAGGGACGCCATTGACGAAGTCTTGAGCGCCAAACTAACCTGTGAAAAATAACCAAATTAGGATCCCCAGTGTCGAGGAAATTTCACCAAACCCAAAGTGTACCAAAAATTTCACAGAAACGAGGCGAGAATGTTACCTACCGACTCGTCTGTTACAATCCTTACTAAGTCATAGCATACCATACAGGCCTCCAGGTGCCAGACCATACTTCCTTCCCCCAGGATGGCGCAGTTGGCATGGGATCAGCAGACCTCATGCCCATACGGCCAGTGAAGGACGGCCAGACAACCCTTCACCTGGCAACGGACCATCTGTAAGTTGAAAAGGCAAATGAGTATCATCAGATAAAGCTACCGGAGTTAATTCTGGCAGGATGAGTGCACTTCAACTAGATATTTAATCCGTTAAAGGCAATATCGGGTATAGATTTCAACTTACTAGTTATCAATAAAGCTCTGGATGTCTCCGCCTGCTCCGGAATCCGTACTTGGGATTGGTAAAGCTATAACAAGCGGAGAGGGCCTGATACGAGCAGAACAGGGGAATTGGGTAAGACCTAAGCCTGAGTCTGATAGCGCAGCAAAGTAATGCAACGTAACCAAATGTATGCGCATTATCTGAGCCCCGTTCCGCCCCCACCGGAGTGGGGAGCAGCGATAGCAAAGAAGACGGAAAACAGAGCGACGGAAACAACGGTACGATAAACTCCGATATATACTTTCTGGCGTGTGTGATGGTAGACCACACTACGTTGGAACAAATACGGATCCGGAGACATACCTACATAGGCTAAATAAAACATGTTCTAACATGATCTCTTAAAGGCTTCACCTACTCCGGAATCCATAATCCCATTATCATAATAGTAAAGGCCGGCGGAAACGGGCTGATACAAGCAGAACAGGGAAAATAGGTAAAACCTTGGCCTGAGTCTGATCGCACCGGGGAAGAGAAGCAATTCTAAGGAAATTAGAAACGCAGCTCTAAGCCCAGTTCCGCCCCCACGAGTGGGAAGGCAAGAGACAACAAGGGAGAATAGACAATTGAGCGGCGGAGCAGTGGCACGTACAATCCTGTGTATAGCCTGCTGACTGGTGTGATGGTAGACCTCACCTGGCCAGAGGACCCACAGGCCAGGAGACATACTAGAAGAGATTACACAATATACTAATCAACCAATCTCCTCTGACTAATCCCCCTGGGTAAGTTATATGCTCCAGCGGTCGTTCATCGGTAGGATTACTCGAACAGCGAGCTAGCTAGGCAGCGCCGGAACGAGACCGGGGCAGTGGGGGGGGGAGGGGAAGGGGGGGAGTGTCTGGAGGAGAGTGGACGAGTTGTGATCGCCTGGCCACAGCAACCGATCAGTGATCCACCACCTCTCGGGAGCTGTAACTAGCCTACCACTAAAGGGAGCAGAAGACGGTAGGCCAACTGACACCCTAAAGGGGGCAAAGACCCAGGCTACACACAACAAGACAAACATAAAATAATTGATGAGGAATTACTGGAAGAACTGCGAAAGGAGGAAAGGGGAACACACCCAGCAAGAACCCAGCCTAACCCTCTGAGATCGGTACAGATCCAGTTAGGTAGGCTAGCATGGCCTCCAAGGATGTCATGAAGTGGACGGATAGAACTTAACTAAACCCTCCAAAATCGAATCTGCCGATCTGGTCAGGTACGATAGGTCTAGGCACTACAAACATGACACGAGAGGGACTCTCTATCCTGGACACTCTCCCAGCAAGCATAATAGCCTGGACAAGAGGCGGTAAGGATGGGGCCGAAAGGGTGGAGGGGCAAGACTGCCTGACCTACCTTCCAAAACCTAGCCTAGGTCTGGTTGGGTAGGCCAGGGAGGGGCATCGCAAGGACTTCCAACCTCAACAAAGAATATGAATTTCTGAATAATTTATCACAAACGTGCATATAATCGAGTGCATTACTCACTAACATCGAAAAACACGCTAAAAGAATGCATGAATGAGTACTGCGAGAGAGAGAGAGAGGAATCGCCTCTCCACAAAAAACTGGCGTACTGCTAGGCTAGCCTAGAAGCCAAAAACACACTACTCACGTATAACATATGAAATATAAAATCGTACGTACGAAGGGAAACCAACACGCTCCTGAGGGACTGAGGACAAAAAGGGGGCCACAAAAGGCTAAAATAACGAAAGATAAACATAAAAGAAGAGACCTCAGAGTACATCAGGAGCGAGTTAGGCCCTACGACGTAAAGATAAAATCCGTCAAACTAATGCTCCAGAAAACGACAGGAGCTAGAATAATGAAGGGGCATATGAAAACAGTAGTCTAAACAGTGAAATGCAAACGGTGAGGCAAAAAACATCATAATATAACAATGGGAAAAAACGCACGCCGCGAATGATGCACCCAAGATGGCGGATATAACAGGAGCATCACCCCGGTTCGCGAGAACCAAGGGGCCAAATAAGGGCTAAAAAAGGGGATGCATCGTGCCCTCACGAGATACAAAAACGAAAAATGGAATGAATACTCAACTTAGAGCTTGGGGCTCTGGGGCAGACATGCTTCGCCATAAACACTCGAAGACGACAGCGAAAAAAGCGCATGCGGACACTGAAGCGTGCTAATACAGGAATGAAGCCTTCGGGCAGAAGTTGTAGTAGTAGCGAGTGGAAGGTAGACGTAGAGTAGACGTTGTAACGGCACCTTCTTGAGAGGGGTTTTGAGAGGAGTCTTCTAATTGGCAGAATACCTGTAATAATGGCTTCCACTCGCCCTAGTGTTTATACCAACACCCGATGGGTGATCGAGCTGAAGGTAGTAACTTCAGCATTCCATTTAGCTTTTTTATCTGGTATATTTAGCATCTATTTATACCTAGAAATGTGTGCTACAGGGACATTTCACCGGCCGACACAGGTTGAACCCAGAAATTTACTTATGGCAACTTTTATACTGACTAAAATCATGAGTGTGGGCATCAAGTTTTTAGTTTAAAGTTTAACAGGTTTTGTCCACAAGTATATTGAGTGTTTACGTTATGCAGTAATGACAAGGTACAAGGTTACCCATGAACACCTGCAGATATCTTACTTCCCTTACCTGGATTTTGCCCTTATCCAACTGGGCCTTGGCTCTATTAATACAGATAATCGAGAAATTACTTGTGCAGGCAGTCCCCGCACACTATAAAGCGGGTTATTAGTGCTATTATCACCGATTTGCAGTTAGTGGCGCTCAGCCAGGAACAGAACCCCCAGCCCTTTAGCCGGAGACTGCCTATATGGATTCATTTTAGCCACTTTACTGTGTTTTTTTGCCACAAATTATGTTTTGTCTTTTTCTGGTTATACTTTTATGTTTCAATCCTATCAATATTTGCAGAAAGAACATACATACTTTTTTCCACGGTGCAAAATACAGTGAACCAAGATTTAATAAATCAAGTACATAAATATTATATAAATAAAGGAGATACTCTATATCTATAATAATCAACCAATTAACTTATTTTTCTAACCTTTGAAATCCACTTCACCATTTCCATCTGCATCAAATATATCTATGACTCGTTGTACTAATGGATTTTGCTGCAGTTCTGGAAGGCTCATAAATTCTTCAACCGAGAGAGACCCAGAGTTGTCAAGATCCAGCTTTCGGAATCTCTTTCCTAGTCGCCGAATTTCATCAGCATCAACTGCAGAGGAAATTTCATAACATAATTAGTCAGCATGAGCCCTAGCTGTAAATTCAGTAAGTCTCATCAAACTCTAGTGAATTAATGATAGTGAATTAAAGAAAAACAATAAACATCAGTAAAGCTCTTATTAATTTTTAACATCCACACTTTACTGACAACTTTAAAATAAGTTGAAAAGTTATGGGACCCTCAAAAACTGAAGGCAGAGTTACTTCTTGCTGAGACTTATTGAAGACTATCTAAGGCCCATGAAGTGTTTGTCAAAATATTGGAAAAATAAGGTCAGCTTTCAGTAAATTCAAAATATTCTTATTTACAAAGTGCAAAAGTGAAGTGCTGATACTATATATTCTATTTGTGATTATACAAGTAAAGAAGAATTCAAGAGCAACAGTGAATTCTTGATATCAAAAGCAATTACTATACACAGTAATTACTTGATTCACATGAATATCTACATATAATCTTCTTTACACTGCACAACACAGTTAAGGCAAAAGAATAAATGATCAATATGTAAAACTATTTAATCAAAAGTGAATTCATGATAATGAACTATAAAAAATCTAAGACTAAAAATTACAGCAAACATATATATAAAATGTTGCATTTATCTAACATGTTACATATACACCTGAATATCTTTTTTAGGATTAACAAAAGCAATTAACAATGTTTCAAGAATGTAGTATGTATGTTATATTTCAGAGAAATTAAGACTACAGGGGTCACTGCTACATTAGGAGCTTCATTTTCTTTTTGAAATTCTATTGGTTACTAGTATATCACCTAAGCATCTAAAATGCCTAATACCAAGCTAAATACCACTAGGCACGACTGACTGATATACATTTATCTAAATTATATGAAGAATCTTTTTGCATGTCAAAATTAATGTTATAGTATTTGCCAGTCACTTAAAGTAATACATGATTAAGTAGCAAACAGTAAATATGGGATTTTCCCATTACTCTAAGTAATATATGAAAAGTAGCAAACCGTAAAAATTCTATTTTGTGAAGTACAATTTACTTTTGAAATACACTATCAAATGTAGAGCAAATGCACAGGTAAGAATGGCAAATACTAGTGCTAAGTCACTTGGATTTCTGTAGCTCATTTCATTCTCTAAATTACTGGAAGACACAAGTAAATAAAACAGAATCATAACAAATTACATATAACTCTCCAGAATTAAAAAAAAATAAGAATACGTATATTCAATGTGGCTCTATCAAAAGTGCTACAGGCTTGTTTTAACATATGAAACTAAATCATCTCTTATTGGGTGTTCTTGGGAATAAAACCTAAAATAGCTCCTTTTGCTTTGCTAAACTAGAAAAACTGAAAATCTAATCTTCTAAGCAAAGGTTTACCTAATGTAGCATTAATACTGTACAACTAAACCGGCCCACAGAGAAATAAAATATCAAATAAATTTGCTTTCAGTTTCAATAAAAGATCAAATAAATCTGTTTTCTATCATGGGTGGACCTCTTAGTTTGTAATACAGTTCACAATGAGTCAAATCCTTAAGATCAAGTTCTGATAAAGAAAGTTTAAGCAATTGTGGAAATATTGCACTGTTTTTAAGTAGTACTTTTGTAGGATGAACTCTGCAGTACGTATTGTCAGCATTTCATAAAATCCAATGAAATGAAAAACACCATTAGAATTCCACTAAGTCTTACAATTGAGAAAAAGTCTGTTAAAGACAAAACATTTCTACACTCTTGAAATAAAAATCAATTGCAAATGTACCATCATATAACTGAAACATTAAAATAATTTAAGTTTTTATATTTTAGAATTACAGTGGGAATCAGCATAGTACAGGTACACATAAATGCAACACTTTTCCTAATTTTAACATCAAAGACCTCATAAACCTTTATCCTTAGTACAAATAGAAGTGAACAAGCACAAGTTAGAAAAAAAAGGTCTGAAATATACTGTACTGCACTGTAAAAAAAATTACCATGATCTTCAATATACTGTACTGCACTGTAAAAAAAAATTACCATGATCTTTAATATACTGAACTGCACTGAAGAAAACTAACAAATACAATGTAATTTGGAACTAACTTTTATCACTGCTACATACTAAAATTATTCAGTGATAAAGGCACTGCACACCCTAACTATACAGTAATGAAATGTACAAATTACATACCAAGTTTGCTTGCATAAAACCAATCATGAAAAATGAAGCTTTACCTGTGCATATCATCCAATTCTTTATTTTTTTTCCCAAGATCCGTATATTTTTAGTTTTATAAAGAAATTTTTTGAAAAAGAAACATGTAAAGAACAGTTTTTACAACAGACTAACTATAGCCTTACTTAATTTTCTTTTATTGCCTAAATCACTCAAATTTTACCAAGCCCCCTTCCAACAGTCCAAACCACATGTGCCAACTAAGTGGTAAAATCAAGCCAGGTATGGAGAAGGGGTTTGGGCAAAAAAAAACCTATTGCTCTCAATTTTTATTCCATTTTTATTATTGCTAGTTATTATCTTATTTTCTCTCACTTTACAGTCCTTTCTGATTTCTGAATGGGATCAAATATTCATGTTTCATATTTAGTTTTCACTCATCATTTTTTGCATTTGACATGAACCATCACTATGAGGAAGCCATCTCACTGACAGAAGATAAGTAAGGCTTCAATAACAGAAGTGTGATTAAGATTGGGATACCACTTAACTGGAGGTCAAAAAGGAGTTAAACAGTTATCCTGAGCCTAAGAGTGATAAGGACTCAATAAATAAAGGCAGGAAAACATAAGAATTCAGGAAATCCCATTGACCTGGTGCAAGCAACAATGAACGGCCCTTTCACCTTGCAAGGATGTAAGGACCAAAATGTTCCTACTGCCTGCTACTTGCAAGATAACCTCAATTTAGGGTTGAACCACCCATAGGTATGATGCCATCTCCAACTATGATCTTAACATTTCTGGAGCTAAGCACAATTGAGCTGATCCCCCATAACATTTTCCTGCCAGGAATGAAACTAGCCAACAACTTGAGATTTGCTAGTGTGGTAATGTGGAGGTCATTCTATTTCCATAATTTTTTGTTGTAATGCTACTACTATAGTACTGGCTCTCATTAACACCACTGAAAGTCCTATCAAGTCTCAGGAAATGACTCTGAGAATACAAAAATAGCAGATACCACGCCCAAAAAACCACCACCAAGGTGAACACACGAGGGAACATCTGAGTTCTGATAAGTGGTTACCTTAAAATATGCAACTTTCTGGTTCACAAAACAAACCAGACATCACCCTCCCTGTATTGGAAGAATACACAAACCTTGGAGTTTCCATCTTGAACGAGGTCAGCAATACACACCAGTTCAGTGGAGAGAGGCTGAAGATTGGTGTTCAGCTACCTGTTGGCCTCTCCACCCAGAAAAGGCAACTGTAGAGTCCTGGAGAGTTATCAACAATGACTTCTGGACTTGTTTTTCAGAATGGTTCTCCTCTTGATTGATGGGGCCACTGAGACAGTACAAATTAGCTTTTGGCTATCTATCATGGTCAAAAGTTGTACGTAATAGGAATCTCTAATTCATATCTGACAGAAGGGAATCTTTAGACCTCCCTTATATTTCCCCCACCTGACTTCTTGGTCAAGCTCAAGAGGCAGGAGGAGCTGAGAAGACCTCGTTTCTTTGGAAGAACAAACAGAAAAAAAAAGTATACTCTAAATTCATTTCCATTTAGTTCCTATAATTCAGGCTCCTGAAATTTTTACTAATGGTCAATAATGTCTACCACTTAAGACCCTGAAACTGAAACGTCTCAGTCAAAACTGATATAATACTAGACATTTATTAGAAACAAAATGTCCTGGCCAGTAGAGGATGTGGGTTCAGATGTACTGTCCCCCATACCAAGCATGAGGGGATGACTAGGAACAACCAGACACAGGTCAGACCACCTCCCATGAGATGCCCAGACAGGCAACTAGCCACATTCATAACCAGCATCATCTGCCTGCTTCCCAGAGGATCAGTCAATAAACAGGATCAATGTCTTTCACCATTCTTCTGGGAAAAATGGTACCCGTGTAGTTCCACTGACTTCCATAGGGAGAAATCTTCTAGGACCTCTTTCTACTTCTTCCACAATCTTGGCAGCGACACAGTCAAAGAGGTGAGAAAATTTAAGAGAAAGACACACTAGAGGAAGAGGAGGAGGTAGAGGGAGTAGCATAACTGCACTTTATCTCTTCTTTGACTGTGACTGTAGATTCTGGACCCTAGAAAGGATGGACACACCCTATCTGAGCACAGACAATCCTATGCAGTACCACAGGAGGTGAATGATCCACTCAAAAATGGTCACCAAAATGCCTGGACCTGTGTAGGTAACTATCCCAAACATATTAGGAATGGCACTGGAGACAGGTAGGGAAGTTTCTGCGTAGATCCAGATATTGCAATAGCACCACCAGCAGTAGCACCTGTAATGGTAGTGAGAGCAAAGGTACTATCCTTGCATGGCAGCAATACTATCAGCACTGTCAGGAAGGATGAAGCACTGGTTTTCTATTACCCTGAGGATTTGCAGAAGTTGATGCTCCTTGGCAGTGAGGGCTGCCCCACCCCCTCTTGATGTACTGACAAGGTCTTATTATGTCACAGGAAGATTAAGAAGTCTGTAATGTCCCTCACGGTCATCTTGAGGAGATTGTGATTCTTCTAATAACCCAAGAACAGTACTCTATCTATCTCCCATGTCAGATCCCAATGGAGGAGGGTCTAAGGATATCTGTAAAGGCCGATTAAGTCCTTTGAAAATCCCATCTTTTGAAGGAGTTGCTGGAGAGTTCCAAATGTGAAACCAGAGGGCGACTATGTTGCAATGGGACCTTCAGTAGTGCTCTTTGACCAGAAGGTTGGGCAGCTGGTGAAACTCTAGTGGAATGTCCACCAATAGGTGAAGCAGATTGGCATACTGGTTGGCCTGTGGGTAAATAGGAGCCATCAGGGTCAATCCTCAGATTACTGGTAGAGCCTGTTTAGTAATCTACTCAGCTGACTGAACAGAGTATGATATACACATTCCAATTGTCCTGGAAGACCATCCCTCCTTGCTGGGTGATGTGGCCTACTACCGTTATGTTGTTGCTCATCACAACTAGTGAGTGGCCTACTAGGAAGCGTTGCAAGTACTGGAGAGCCAGCCATGCCACTTTCATCTCTTTACTTTCTCCACAGGTTCCACATCCCATGAAATGCACTTTCTATTAAGTTGAGTCCCCCGACTCTTTTCAGGTGTCGGAGAATACCAGCAGCCAAGGGAACGTTTTGCTGGGTGACACACTCAAACTATCAACATCAGGTTAACCGAGTCTCTCCACATCATTTTCCTTCACTCTCTTGGTCACCTCTATGGGCTGCAATGGGTCCTTCTTTGGTCTCTGCCAGGTCTCTTTTCTTCTGCCATTGGATAGCCTGACAGTGTGCTCTGCCCATGGAAAGAAACTTCTTGAGGGAGACCAGATAGCCCAGGAGGATCTTCCCCTTCTTTGCTGGCTGGGGTGTCTCGACAGGAAAATCAAGGATGATGTCCAGGAGGTTGGTTTCACTCTCCTGTGATGGCAAGGCCTGTACCATTTCTGTGTCTAATGTTAAACCCAAGCATTTAACACTCTTCTTGGGGGTCAACTCGGACTTGTGTAGATTGACTACTTTGACCAGTGTCTGGCAAAGGCTCAGGATCATGTCCACAGCCCTCTATGCCTCCTCCTGAGAGAAGAGGATGCTCTTGGAGTGTGTCCAAAAGGACACCAGCTTGAACACTGGTGGAGACCTGAACTGATATGTCACTCTCTTGGCGATAAACCATACATACTGCCTGGGGGCTGTGGAGGTAAATGTCTTGCAGATTGACCAAGACAATGAAGTCCCCTCTCTGATAAACAGCAATACTGACTGGGACGTCTCCATGACAGAGAAGGAAGTCTGTTGCTGGAACTCGCTATGTGCTGACAGGTATCTCATTAACTGGTTGGTGCAATATCCCTCACACAAAAGTATTCATACATGTTAAGGAAAATTTTCATCAAATTTCATTAAAACTTGCTTATTTAACTAAAACTATTTATACATGTCAAGGAAAAGCCTAGTCAAATTTTCTCTGATGCTCATTAACTGATGGGTTTTGATGCCTTTGAACCTGAGAGAGCCCTCTCCTCTCCCTACCTAACTATCAGGACTCTTCTCTCTCTTTCACTCCTGAACTTGGCTGGCAGTGGGAAGAGGGGAGGGAGAGTAGGCAAGGGGTACATGACCACTTCTAAGGGCTAGGCTGCCTCCCCAAATTGTTGATGCTGGGGGAAGGGGGGTCAATGGGAAACTCATATGGGCTGCCATATTGGAATCTCAAACTTCCTTGAAGGATGTCTAACCTGTCTACGTCATTTCTCCCTCTCCATCTGCCTCACACAGGTTCTTCTTCAGACAATGATGGTAGATGCAAGAGACTGCTGATGGAGGGATCCTTGAAGAAAAGGGACTAATGGGAGGGAGACGAGAGGGATGCATTTTAGTTTCTCCGACTGAATACTGTTGTTCATATTCCTCCTGGTTACACAAGGCCCACACTTGATGCACATGTCACCCAAACATTTTCTCACAACATCAATAACAAACTGAGTGCAGATCTCACTCTATCAGGCCGTAAATTACTGCACAGCCTACACTTGTCAACACAACACCTGAATTTGGGTATATTTCCTCTACAGTTGCCATAATACCGGACACAGGGGCTTGCAAAACTAGTGAAACACACAAATCACTACACAAAAAGCCATTTTCCTACATGCTTCACACACCATGAACAAAGAAAGCACACTAATGACTTCAAGCCTAAAGTCTCAAAAATTTGTATTAATTCTTTATGCATTTGGCTACTTGAGAGGTACAAACACAAAAGGGTAACTTGTGTGCATTGGAAAACAGGAATATCCTGCACAGATGCCACGCACAAAGAGGAATTGCAACCACAAAAACATGAGACAGTCCAAAGACAACTGGGTGCTCTGATGGCTGAGAAAAAGTGGAAGAGGAAGACCTGAAGGTCATGAGGTATTGGCGGGGGTGATAGGACTTTGTTTTGAGTCAAGACAGCTGAAGCATGCCTTGTGCGAGTAACTCACCATTTATGAAAGTGCAACTTTGTATTTTCATCAGAACAGCCAGCCTTCACAAGCTGCATGGACACAATATATGCCAGCTAGTTTGTAAGAATTCAAACCTGCTCAATAGTGATGATAGCATAATCTTTTAGAACTTGAAAAATCAAATATAAATGAAGCTGCTCACACAATCTGAATATCTGATCACAAGTTTACCCCAAGAATTACAGTCCTGTACAAGCAAGAATGCAAAGAAAAATTATTTGAGCCTGCTAAAATCTTTAGCAGGGAAACTGAAGACGTAATGGAATAAACCTCATTTCAAGGCACGTCAACCCAGACCATGAAGTAAAGTACTAACTCCAATAGGGCTGGCCTAAACAGTTTATCCTAACAGAACATAAATTTCATTTAATAACTTGAAACTCTTTAAAAAAATCTGATATCTAATTGGATACATTGAGATGAACTTCAAGTAAAATCTTCCTTTTTTTTCAAAAACTTGATACGTATTTGCAGTGTTGGAATTTGGATGTTCTTAATATGAATAAATTTTAATTTATTTGCTTTTTTTGAAATTTGGATCTTCTTATATGAATTACTTTTAATTCTAGTGCTGACCTGCATTCTTTGTATGCAGGGATTAGGTCTTGTGGCCATTCATCGAGAATGACCACGTCTATCAAGCATGACCAATTCAAAGATGCCATTAAAGCTTCGAGGTGGGTTCTTAACGGTTGGAAGTATGATATAATTCAACCATAGGTTTGACCTGCTTTATTATTATCAGGTTCACTACTCCAATAAACTCTTACTTGTTACAACATGTCAAAGACAAAAGACTGAAACACAACCAATTGTTAAAAATGAAAAAGGAAAGCAAGCATGCTGGTACACAACTCATATATAGAGTATAGCAGCACAAAAAAAGAGGCTACCACTTAACTATCACGCTATACGCAGGTAAAAATTTATTCAAGGTCATAAATACGTACACGTAATTGAAAATTCAAATATTTCGTCAAAGCAAAACAGGACAAAATCCACACATTTTATCAGTTGGTTCTAAAAGCTTATCCAAAATACAAGTCACAGGCTGGCTGAAAAGTGTTTGCTCTTATAAAAGAAGACTGCTGTGCTGAAAACAAATCTGCTCACTGTTTAAAGCACCTTTATGTGGCAAAACCTCTGTTGTAATCATATTTTCAACTGCCTAGAGGTACACTAAATGTCAGTTTAATTACAAATGTGAACAAACTTTCCTCAAGGTATACTTCACATTATAAGCAATGTCCACAAAACAGGTTTTGACATAGGAAAAATCTATTTTGACAACCACCATGAGTCCTCATAGTAGTTACATTCTCATGGTTCCCCTAACTCCATAAGACAGACCAACCAAATTTAAAGAATTCTCTTAATAGTAGTTGGTCTCTGCCAGAATAGTGTTAGTTGCCACAGAAATAGAATATCAAGGACTCAACACAAGGGGGCTCTATATCCTGTCCACTACGGCTACCTTGATTTTTCCTTAAACCTACTTCCATAGATGTGACAACAGTGCACATTTTGGCTATCTTCCTCATTACACACCAGGTCAGGCCGGAAAATGGGTAGGGTTTAGCAATAAAGTTCAAAAAATAACAGAAGAACCTTTATATGTATTATTCTTTGTGGTTCTAAGGTGACTCAACTAATTGTTGAGTTTGGCCATCCCAGAAACATCTCAGCATGACACAACTCTTGTGGTAAAAGTGCTTCAGTAATATCAGTAATTTTTGATCCAAGGTAAATTAACAGGTTATCAGCCATATATATACCCTGGTATATGGCAATAAAGAACAGGAAACAACACAATAACCTATGTAAATACTATTCTTTGTGGCTCTAAGGTGACTTACCTAATTATGTTGGCTCTGGTTTATGAATTAGTGACCCTTCCCCAGCAATAACTCGGCATGGCCACCACTCTCACGGCAATAGTCTTTCAGGTAAAGTCACAGATTATCATCCATTTTCTTTATTACAGATACCCATAAGGGTTTTGCAATAAGGAATCAGAAACAAACATACCTATACATATATACTACATGTAATATTCCTTGTGGATCTAAGGTGATTTACCCAATTATGTCGGGTCTGGCTGCAGAATTATTGAGTCTTCCTAATTTCAGGAATAATGCCACTAATAACCACACTGTACACTTGGAGACTTCTTAGTAAAAAACATTTCTGAAATTGACTATTTACTCTCCTTTTGAAAGTCATGTGACAGGAAAGGAGTAGGTTCTACCTTATTAATGAGGGACACTAAAATCACGGCCTTATTAATGAGGGAAACTAACATCATTCTCTGCTATGGATTTGCTCACAAATCTTCCAAATTCAATTACAACAAAACTAAATGGATACTAATACAGGCAGTCCCTGGTTATCGATGGGGGTTCAGTTCCCGGGGGTGTGCTGATAAGCGAAAACCGCCATTAACCGAAACTCGGTGATTTATGGCACCATAATGGTGCTTATGGCGCTGATTAAGCACCCTTACAGCGCGCCATAAGAATCGTTAAGGTTCCGATAACCGGAACTTGTCCTGTTGTGGCGCCATAAATCGCCGGTTTTATGGTGCTAAACAAGTGCCATAAAAATGGATCACCAATAACCAGGGACTGCCTCTACATTGTATTTCTATACATTTCATAACTTTTGATTACCTGGTCTCTTCCCAGACATTAAGCAAAGGTTACAGGCTGTAAGGTCTCAACCAGTCGCCAGGACCCTCAGGGCATCCTCGCCTCAAAACGGAAAACTACATGACATACCAAGGACTCCCAAGAAACAGTTCTGACGCTCCTGATTCAAGCGATCATCTTTGTATTTTTCAGAAGCTACTTTATGTCATTGTAAGAACTGTAATTACCAACATTTGTCACACACTGCAAGGTTTCCAACCATAAGTATTTGAAATCTCTTCCTAATTTGTATAATGTACATAACTGTTCACCATTTTTCAGGTGTGAGAAAACATCTGACTGTATATAGATGTCGCCTTATTTTTCCTTAGTCAGATGCTTCTTTTCTGCTGCCAAGAGTTCTTGACCTGTCAGGCATTTTGTGTCAATAAATTAGAATATACAAAGCACTGAAGGCCCAACTAAGGTCATCCATAAGCATGCTGCCCATCCTCAGAGCTAGGGAATTCCTGGACAATGTAGGGGCAGTAATAGAAGACCAACGGGTGTTACATCAACTACATAGGCTAGTTACGATCCCCACCACAGACAGCTGCCCAGAAACTACGTTGGACCTTGTGAGAGATGTCCTACTAAAAAAAATTACCCCACCAAACAATTGCGGCCATCTCCAATGCATCATCCATGGACTTCGACAATGTTCTGAAAACAGGTAACACCATCCACCTAGCCCTTCAGTCAACTGACCCTACATAGGTAACCCCCAGTAACAGCAACCACCCCACAGCCAATGTAACAGACCAACGCCAAGACTGACAATGAGCCAGAGGGTCCCTCCACCTCCATACAATGCTACCATAGCTCCAAGTGGAAAAATGAACCCAAATACAAGCCCAAAACAGAAGAATGTCCCAAGGGCATTTGTGTCAACCACTGGAGGTTTGGGAATGAAACACAAAAGTCAGAAAATGACTGCTGCATGTCTAAACAAACTAAATGTCAGCACTGGGCAGACCGGTTGCCTCATAAAAGAAACCGCGCCTACTTTCCGGTGTCTTTCTTCCAGGTACAGGCAAAAACACTCGTCAGTAAAACATATATACGACATTCCTGGTCAACACCGGTGCCAGCTAACCTGCACGAGCGCCTCAATCTAACCCCCAGCACTCTTAATGTGTCCAGTGCCAGCAGGGACCTTGAATTTGTTGTTCAATGGAAAACAGTACAACTGGATGTTTATCATAGCAAACATAACCATCGCGCTTTTAGGAATAAATGCTACTTATCCGCTCGCAAGAGTCTTTGATCTGTCAGGGATTTTGTGTTAATAAATTAGAATACTTTGACCCTGACTTTCACTCGCTACCTTGTGTAAGGTTACATTAGTTGGTATATAATTAAAATAATTAATTATTGGGAATATCGTACCAATATAATATAAAACCCACTAGCTTTAGGATTTTAATTTGCTTGATAATACTCACCATCATGAAAAAGTAACTTCCATACTCTTGCTGGAAAAATTAGAGCATCAAGAGAATTTTTTTTGAACACCTGTGATGTCACTAAATACCCATTAGAAGTACATCTGCATGAATATAATATTTCCTTTAACACTTTAAAAGACCTTCAATATTAAGGATATCTGGGGAACTTCCTATATCACAAAACCCATCAAGATTATAAAAAAATACTACAAAGGATATATGTACTGGCCTTTAGTAAACACCAAGGCTTGTAAGTCAAGCATGACTGGGAACTACTATTAAGGTTACTTTTTGTAAACTAGAAGTTAACCCAATTTACCCTTTAAGTTACCTTGTAAATCAATGCTGAAAAAGTCACTAACTTAATGACTTTAAATTCTTGCAGGATGCCTACTAGCTCCTAATTTTATTATAAACCTACACATTAAAATTTGAAGAAACTTCACCGAGTCTTAAAACTATGTACTTAGCTTGAGTGTGTTACAATGAGTAACAAAAGTACTGTCAAACATTGCTTTGGGAGCAAACACCAGAGGCACGTGAATTCTGACAGGCCAGAGTGCAAGCAAGCGGACAGTCAACATACACATTGTTGTCACATCTGTGTGAGTAGGATGAAGGAAAAACCTAAGTACTCGCTGCGTGGACAGGTGATAGAGTTCTCTTATCCTGGGTCCTTTGTATTCTATCACTGTGCCAACTAGCACTAAGTACTATTCTGGGCGAGACCAACTAAAAGAGAGTTCTTTGGGATTGGTTGGTCTTTTTCATGGAGCCATTGCAGGCCATAGGAGTGTAACTCCTTTAAGGATGAGCAGTGACAATCATTTTATTTACTTTTATACCTTTTCTCTTTCTACTCCAGAGAACACAAGGCTATACAAGAGTTTTTGTTATTACAAAATAACGTTAAGCATTGGCAAGAACTATGCCCATGACTAAGAAAACTACGAAAAACATCAGTTTATTAATGTCAAGAGTAAATAAAGTGAATGAAGGGAGAAAAAGCAAAAGGCCACACCATTCAGCTGTAACCCATAAAAAAGATCAACATTGAAAATTTTACCAAATCCAGATATGGTTGCTGACAAGCTCTGGACAAGACATGAGTTTTTACTTTCTTTTTAAAATTACAGGCTACACAATCTTCCAGATGGTTTGCCTCTGTTCTTACAATGGGGGTGTAGTACTATGTAACCCTTCACGCAATACAAGCCGATTCCATAAGAACAGGTATGCCAACCAGTTGACTAAATTGATACAAGTCAAGACCAAAAAGTATGAAAATGTATGTGTAATTAGTTATACTGATACATACACAAAAACTTCTTCTAGTCAATACTGTATCTGAATAAATACTGAGACACCTTGCCAAAAGTATGGGACCAATTTATCAGCAACAGAAAGATTTTATCACTCATTCCATTAATGTAACTTCAAAACACAGCAGACTGCTGCCTCCAAATCTTTTCTAGTTACACAAAATGTTACTCATTCTATTCTGTGGTAGGCAAAACATTTCTAGAAGACCTAGTACATGCCAAGGTAAGAGATGAATACTTACCTACCTGTCTTTACTTCACTGCTTACTGAACCAAAGTATACAGTACTACTATAAAATATTTTATGAAATTTCCTGCGTTAGTAAGTCTCATCCTGTATTTTCAACAGTAGAACTGCAGGGGACAATCAACAAATCAAGAAATAAAGGGCCCGATCAAAAGCTGAAGCACATCTGGGCAAAATACCGAAAAGAACAACATTATATGTAGTAACAAATATATCTGTGCAAACTGACTAGGCTTTCACATGCCAGAATCCATACACTTACTCTTAAGAATAATCATCATCCACTTACTTAAAAGGAATGACACACTACTGATCTGTGACAAACTACAGATCACAATAAAAAATATAATGTATTAAAGTTTGCCATAAGTCTTGTAAACCTAATACATAGGAGATGCATAAGTAGATAATTCCTACTGCATGTTAATCGGAAATATGCGGTAAAGTAAGAGCTTACTGTTTTAGGATTAAGGTAAGTAACTTATTCCTAAGTATGAAAATGAAGCTCAAATGTAATCCCATCATCCAGAAACAGACTTGCAACTGCATAAAATCTGGAAATTACAGCTACAGTATTGGAAATTTAAGTACCAGTATTATGAATACAATACGTAGTGTACTACGTTTCTACTTAAACAAGCTCACTGAAATAACAGGAACCCCTCATCAACATTTAAACATTGTTTTGAAGATGTAGCTGTAGCATTTCACAACAAAACACGGGATATCAAAAGAAATTACTACTTTACAGATCCAATATTACTGTACTTCAGAAATGAAGCAGCAACTTTCAAGACTTAATGAACTTACCACAAAAGAAGAAAAATTTCAGCATGTTCAATAGTCCCCTCTACAGCAAAGAAATGATATCTATTCAGTTATAGTATCAACTCAAGAAACCTCTTAGTTGCCATAAAGGACTACCAAAGATTTTTGAGTCTTGTATGATGGAAAAGAAAATTTTCATAAATAAATTTTGAGCCTAGAAGGGGTCTCCTCTTGCAGTAGCAAACACGTTTATTTTATACTTCCATAATGTAAATTGTCTTTCCAATATTATAATTCATTCTTAGCAGTGGGATGTACTACTCACCACAAAATTAGCTACTAGTATAGTATAGTATGTATACACAATGCTTGGCAAATGACTTTCATCACAAAAGCTTAATATCATCCTAATGCACAAACACAGATTGAGCATTTAAATTAACGTAACATAATTAAAACTTTAGGAGCAGAAGGGCAAAAAAAAAATAAATGAAAATGTCAGAATACTGCAATTTTAAATAGTAGTACATACAGTAATTCCACAAAATTTTATGCTGCAAAAACCACCCAATCTCCTTGGTATTAAAATATATTCAGCCAAAATCTACAATTGTAATACTAAATGATATCTTTATTATTGCATCAAGTACAGAATTCATGTCTATGATTCTGATATATCACAACAGAACCAGTGTAATGTGCAGCACAGCATAATCAAATCTGGATAAGATATACGTAAATATCTTTCTAACACAGTGCTAAGGATGTTATGAAGTCCATGACTATTCAGTTTGAAAGATTCAATAACCTGTAGATTTTAACATATAAAAAACCGTTATCCTAATAACCACAAACTACACTACTCATGCATGGATGATGGCAGTCCCCACTCCCACCTGGCCAGCAACCATCCATGAAGCATAGAGGCCACTATCACCCAGATGTGGGTGTCAAAGTGACATAACAGATGTTCTGAAGATAGAATCAACATTTGGTCATATGCAGGACACAGTCCTATACAAATCAAGAGTAAAGATATTAATCTTTTACATATATAATGACTTAATACAGCATAATGACAACAATGCTGTCTGAGGTGATGCAATCCCTAATGTACAATGTCTAATCTCATAGTTAATTACTAACAGTCCATGAATGAAAAATAAAGGGTTGTGGATGGAGGAGAAAAAATAAATTAAATACTGTCATATAAGTTTGCATATAATGATTTTTGAGACAAATATATGTCAGATTAAATGATAACTGAAGCCATTTCATGGTTACAAGTCTAATAAAGCAATACAGCTCACTGCAAACACCAAGAAATAACCAAATAGATTCAAGATGGATGGATTATGAAATTTAGGGACAAGCCAAAGCACTGGAACCTATTTTGGTCATTAAGAGCAAAATATAAAAATTCTGAATATAACCTGTACTCCTACGATGAAATACAAGTGAAGGTGATGAAATTCGAACTTTCTGATGTCACTGACTACTTTATATGCACAAACCTTCATATTTAAATTCAACAATACTATAGTCACAGTATTCGAAATAGCCATCACCATATATAACATAATCAAGTACAATACTAGGACTATAAAGGTTTAGCAAAATACCTCTAATTTGGTCTAAAAAAATTTAATGCATACATCTGCAATTACCTGGAGAGGGAATTCTCCTAGTGTGTGAGCATTGGAAAACTACATGTTAAATTTACATACACCTCAATAAACATTTTTAATGAAGACGATCCAACATATCTCCAAATGCTGAGAATACCACAGTACACATAACTGTACAGCAAAAGCATTAGCAGTCCTAATATCAAGCAAATGACAGATGAGTCTCAAGACACAAACATGGTGGACAACAGCACTTGACATGAGAATTAAGTTACTATATACTGAAACTGTGAAATTCTAGGACTAAGATTAGAGATACTTTTCACATGGTTTCTACTTCTACCACAAATTAAAAGTTAGAGAAAGGGTACATTAAAACTAAGGAAAAAAAGAGCTTCAAAGGATTCATAATTTATAGTTGATCTGCGAAAAGTTTTCACAGTGTGCTGTTTCCATCATGTAGGTAGAAAGTTCTGTAAGTCAATAAGAATGGCAACATGCAAACCTACTGCACTTTACAACTTCCATGCAAAAATCAACTTCATTTCTCACTGAACAATGCAGTAAAATAACTATGTTCATGGTCATAATAGAAAAAATTCCGACAAAACAGCTGAAAGCTAAATTTATCCATTACAGTTGAAGCTTCTAAGAAATGTTCTATCCTACCAAAATGCTTATGGAGAGACATTCAGAAACGAGGAACTAACAAATTGTTATTCAACATAATTATCATCAAAACAAAGACCACAGTAAGCATGAATACACAAAATGCTAAGAAGGATAAATAAGCTCCATGAACACAGCTACCATTCTGCATAGTCGCTGACACATTACACAACGGACAACTACTGGTAGTGCCATGTATACTCCTCGAAACTCCCAAGTCATAAGCCTCAAAAGGTTTGTTTCTTTTAGAGGGAGGTGTCCCACACAATTCTCTAACGAAAGATATAACACCCTTTCTCTCCATGTTTATGTTAGGTGTAGGCTATACTGAACACATTTCTTATCTCCATGAAATAATGAATTATAAGAATCCTTGCTAATTTGATTCACGTATGAAAGCTTCCTTCAACTGATATTTTTAAGAAATTTTTTTTATCATTATTGACAAATGAACAAGGATATATACAAGCTGAACCCAAGTTCCTGTACTTGAACTTAAGAGAGTAATTATCCATAGAAGAGTAATATTTTGAAAATGAAACACAATTATATGACACCCTGATTGACTTAGGAAATACAACACCCATAACTAATATGTGACAATGTGAGTTAGTTTCAAATCGTCCTTGTTACAAAATTACAAACCAATCTTGAATAATTCACTATGAAAGTTCTGATTACTCATGAGAAAACAAAATTTGGCAACCACTGTTCCAAATCTCTTATAATTCCTCATACCAGTAAACTATACACAATTCGAAGCAAGATTAGTACTACTAAACCGATACTATAAAAATATTTATCTGTTTTTTTCCATGCAGGTTACATATTCTTAATTTTTGGGTCAAATTTCACCACAACCACTACCAAATTCCTTAAAAAATGTTAAAATGGTAAACATTGCCAAGTTTTTGTTCCCATGTTCTTCCTTTCTGTAATTAGCAAATTGTAATATGCATTATCCAGACCAAAAAAGACATTTGGTGAATTTTATTTGTAGGGAAAGAGTAAAATGTTTACCAGTTTTTTTCAAGGATCTTTTTAAGATATTTTTATTATCACTGGCTTGCTGGTAAAACCTTGTCTGAAATATAATAAACATGAACACAAATTTGCATAAAATATGTACAGATGCCCCAAACTTGTAGCTGGTAAGTACATTTGAATTTATCTTACATTTCCTGTATGTATTCTATATTATAAAAAAAAATTGGTCCTAAATTGAGGACAATCTGAATTACTAGAAAAAACAACTTATTTTACACAATGTAAAACATTTTGCATTATACTCGTGTGCAATTGCTGTTTGGTAGCACGTACTTATCCTCTGAACTTCCTGGCTACTACAAAAATTTAAATGGATGTGTGTGTTTGTTCTAAAATGGTACAACTTACCAAATTTCCTTCAGTTATTTTGTATATAATTACTCAAATGTATTAGGTAAACTTCTTAAAAATGGTGAAAGCTAATGTAGAGTAGAGCTACTGGTTTTCTTACAAGATGTTTTAATCACCAACTGATACTCTAATACAATCCTACTTTCCAAATTATATCAGCAGACTTCTTCAATTGCTTCTAGTCTACCAAACAAAATTTACAGGCTGAAATGGACCTTTATGAATCTTGGTAAAACTGTTTAAATACATCTGCCATGAGGAAAACCAACCAACCAATCAAATACCTTTCTTGCAAATTTTTTAATATTCAACCAAACTGTTACCTCCACCTCTCTGGACATAGAAAGTGATCCCAATATAAAACAGTTTAATCAGACCATCTTGTCAAATTTCAACTCGAATATAATTAGCTTAAATTTTTTTACTGAAGGATTCATGGCAAGTGAAACAGAACAAAGCTGCAATTGAACAGTCAAACAGCAAAGACAATTAAACAACTGTTCCTCAGAACCTGTGCAGGATACAAAACATTATGAAAACTCTCATATATTAAGATAAAACTTTAAATGAATGAATTGAACCATTACTGTTTGATAAACATCATTAAAACTGTAGTTGACTCTTCATCTTTATCCCTATACATATGTATATCCATGTGATCATAAGAAAAATTAGAAACACCCGAGTACTTTGCCTTCTTTAGAAAGACAGAAATGGAAATCAGTCTCTCACAAATTACAGTTTACTAGCAATTTCATTATAAAATAACAAAACAACTCATCCACAGAAACAATCCTGATGTAACAGCTCATATTTTCCTGTCAGTGGCATCAACATAGAATTTCAATGCACTGTTGAAAAACACATAATAAAATAATTGAAAAAATAACTACATGCAAGGTCATGTCATTTCCCACTATAAAAATAATTACCGACATACTGTTACTTGAAACTACAAGCTTGATTTCATGAATACTAGACCATTCACTACCTACTACCTCTATTTTCTTACATACACTGGTGGCCTCTGGTACAGCTCTTATTGAAAACTAGAAGCTAAATACACTTTCCTCATCACAAGTAACAAAACCTTTCTAATTTGAACAATGTAATAAGTAAGGATTATGTAACTTATAATGCAACTATGTAATTAGTTGCTTTAAATGTCTTAATTTCAAAATTGAGACACTTCTCCAAGAAGAGGGATCCACTGCAAAGAGAATAATGGCCACGTTAACACAAAAACAATGTTAATATACCAATTCCCTGGACTAAAGCTTATTTAAAAGAAATGTTTATTACTGACAAGACCATTAACACATGTGTTAGCCAAGACCATTAACACATGTGTTAGCAGCAAAAGCTCGAGCTGTCCTGATTTATGACATTGCGCAAATTTTTATGTTGACAGAATACGGAAGTTGTTTACTAAATCCGTTTCTTTTGTTTTCGATGAAAACGAAAAACACTCTCTTTATAAAAAAAAGTAGCAATTATCATATGGGCACTACGTACTAGTATTTTCTGTTAATTATGACAGGAAGAAACTGCTGATTTTGTGATTTGAATTGTAACATTCAAGCTTTTCCTTGCTGGTGTTGTGACTTGAATTGTAATATTCAAGCTTTTCCCTACTGCTGTTGTGATTTGAATTTTAACATCATTTGAATTGTAACATTCAAGCTTTTCTAAGCATTTTGCAGCACAGCTTGTAATGGTTGGATTTACCTAACCTGTAAAACTTTCTAACAAAAGCTATTTGCATGAAATGTAAGCATCTTGAAATCTGACTGAGGCAAGTTATTCAAAACAACTGAGTGATAATACTATTTTCTCAGATAATGTAATGGCATCATGACAATACATGCCTAAATTCCTGGATAGATACTGATATGCATTTCAGTGTTGCAATATAAGTGCCTCAAGGCAAAGGTATCAACAAGAATTGTCAAGAGCCCTGATAATTCAACAAGAGTAGTAGAACTAACAATTCATATTGCACATGAAGTACGGACATGATATGGGTCAGCTACCCAAAGTTCTCAATGACTACCTAACCATTTAAATAAAATTATGGAGACTGACTGACTAGAGGTAAAGTTGCTTTATCCATGTATGTACTCCATTATTTAATTTCGAAGCTAAAAACCAAGTCTACAGTAATGAATGAAAACTAACAAGATTCAACAACATTGCTGCCTATGACTTAAGGAAAAATGAAGCTGATATACCTGACTATTTCCAACTTTGTTAAAAAGTTTATAAAAGGCATATCATTAACTGAGTCAAAGACAAGTTCATATCCAATCTATGTTGTCTTAGGTGTAACCGACTGAAACCTTGAAGGCATTGCAAATGGGGAAGAAATTGCCTGGGACTTATAAGGTACTTGAGTCCAACTTCTAAAGAAACCAGAAGCATAAAAATCTGCCTTAAATGGATGCAATTTCAACACCCATTTTAATGACACAGGATTAAATAAAATCTAAACCAGGAAAAAACCGTTTAACAATAAAAAGTCAACACATGGTCTAAATAAATAAATATATAAAATTCAAAGATGTGACTACACTTAGTTTAACATAAACTCTAAATCCTTTTATCAAAAAGTCATCCAATGAACACACTATGCAATACTTTCATTACAATAACTTTTCTTTTCATTTGGCTACATATCACCTGCTAAACGTAATGGAAACTTCCTTGCCTCAATTTTAGTAGATCCCTAAAAACCACTAAAGTTAAAATTTTACTATGTGAAGATTTACCCACCTCCAACAATTCAGACTGACAAAAGACTTCCTAGAAGCACTAATGCCTAGGAAGTCCATTCTTGAAGCTAATTTAGGGCAGCAACATATTAATCTTCACAATGATGTAAGATGTTATGAGACATAAATGCCAAACCTATCAAATATCTTAAATCTTGAGGATCATTAATTATAATGGCTTCCTAAACCTAAAGCTAGAAATAGTTTGTCAATCACCATCTAAATAATACGCTACAGACACTATACAACTAAAGGCAGTCCCCGGGTTACGACAGGTTCAGCTTACGACGTTCCGAGGTTAAGGCGCTTTTCAATTATATTCATCAGAAATTATTTCCAGGGTTACGACGCCTACAACACTCATCTGGCTGAAGAAATATGACACCAAAAATGCAAAATGATCAATATTTGAAGGCTTTTTTATGCAAAATGCAATAAGAATGCAGTTTACATAGTTTTGAATGCATCCCATGCATTAAAAATAAGGTTTTCTTAGCATTTTTAGTGATGTTCCGGCTTACGACGATTTTCGGGTTACAACGTGTCTCAAGAACGGAACCCCTGTCGTAACCCGGGGACTACCTGTACTAAATTTTGAGTCACTGAATATTACTTATGGGAAAAAACTGCCAATTATAATTGTCCAGTTGAAGTTTACAACAGTTTCAACCATATACGAATAGGCTAATTTCAGCATTTTCTAATATAAAAACAAACGTTTAAGAGACCAATAAATTCCTATAGTTAGAACTATACACACTTCTCATCTCACAATGTGGAGAAAAAAAAATGTTAGTAAGATAACTGTAACTAGCTGGTACTATGCAAACACTGGAATGCATATTATCATTCCTCATGTTTCTGTGCCCATCAAACAAAGGGGGATGATATGGGCAAATCTTACAAAGGCAGTACAGGCAGTTCCCGGGTTACGACGGGGGTTCAGTTCTTGAGACACGTTGTAAGCTGAAAATCGTCGGAAGCCGGAACATCGTCAAAAATCCTCCTAACCGATAAGGCAGCCAACTTCACATCCAATACAGAGTCCAACCTCTGAAGCAGTGCCTGGCATATGACCTCAGACTGATGTGCCAGAGAAGGCTCTGAAGACAAGCAAGGGAGATGTTGCGAACTGGGTGGCAGTGATGGCGTTACGGCTGAGCAAGGTGGATCAGAGGAGACGACTGGGAGAGACGTCATCGATGTGAGTGACGTCACAAGTGGCGGTGACGTCATGGCTTCCCCTTGGTGCGAGGAGGAAAAAGACGCCACTGGCGGAGGAATACACAAAGATGGACATCATCAACGGGGCTGACGCCGCAGCGTCACTCCGACTCGAAGCGGCGGCAGACACTGGCGGAGCCATATAAGATGGCCGGCTGCTGCTACCCACGAAGACAAGGCCGGGAGGAGGGGGGATGGCCTGGCCAGACTGGGAAGGGGGGGTGCGAGCCTCCAGAAATGGCGCTAGCAACCCCTCCAAGGACGGGGTACCCCCTAGCCCAAGCGTCTTCCAAATCGCCGCCATTTTGGATACCTCCGACACTGGAAGAGAAGAGATTGATGAAAAAGCCTCACCCTTCTCAGGAACCAAATAAACTCTCAAGGAAGAAGGGGCTACATTACAAATATTACCCTGGCAACCTCCCGATACTTCCATCGACGAATCAATAGAAGAAAAGGAAGGAGATGCAGGGACAACGCTACTATGGGGATTGACTACTGCGGAAGACGAAACATTGGGAATAAGCGCAAGACCTTTCCAAGTAGGAAGAGTCGAAACCCTCCGATGTTCCCTCTTGCCACAAAACGACCTCCACTGTTCCTTAGGCCATGCCCGGCATTCCGTGCAAGGATTCGTAATAGTACAAAAATTCTAACGACACCTACTGCACGTGATGTGAGGGTCGGTCGCTGCCGAAGCCAGAAAACGAGAACACGGAAAACCAGGAACTCCCGGGCACATACGCTGATGCTGAGAAGGAGCAGAAGCAGCCATAATACCAGGCAAAAACACACACACACTGAAAGAAACAAAACGGGCAATGAACTGGGAAAAGGCCAAGAGAGGTTAACACAACTCTAGCCCAGGCGGTCAAAGAAAAGACTGGCGTAGGTAAGTGGCCCTTGACAAACTCCTCACCCGATCTACGCACGCGTTGCCAGATATCACAAGATTCCTTGCTTTTCATCTGCTTTTTAACCGGATCCAGCTAGGCGCTAGATATTATCCTATTTTTAAGAACAAAGGTTTGTTCGTGTATAAACAACTGCATTCTTTTTGCATTTTTCATCAAAGAAACCTTCAAATATTGATTATTTTGCATTTTTGGAGACATATTTCTTCTGCAAGATCAGCATTGTAGACGTCGTAACCCTGGAAAATGCGTCGTAAAGCTGGAAATAATTTCTGTTAAATATAATTGAAAAGCGCCGTAACCTTGGAACGTGTAAGCCAACCCCGTCGTAAGCCAGGGACTGCCTGTTTTTTTATTCACATGACTGGTTCTCATGTCTTTGCAGCCGCAGGCAGATGGAAAAAAAAATTGTGACATCAAAATTCCTCTTTGAAATATACAGGATATTTCTAAAAATTCTGAAACCATAGGTAAACATGAAAACAGGCAATGATTACGACAAACACACTAAAGATAGTAGTCCAAAAGACAACTTGGGTAAACAGCAGGATATGACCTATTACATTCAGTCTTAAAAACTCAATAAATCACAAGGCTACATATTTAAGCCATTTGACAGTTTCACTGACATTAGCTATATAAATAGTGGGCTTTTTTCTTATAAACTACAGGTGTAAGAATATGAGCCTTTCATATTCACAATGGAGTAAAGGGAGATTATACACTGGTTCAAATTTCTTTACTGCTACTAAAAATCATGTCTTTATGTCTCAGAAACATATTACATGAGGGTTCCTCATGACCTGAGAGTAACTATGGTCAGAAGTTCATTCTCTTAGTTGAACAAGAAAACCTAAAAAGTTTTCCAAATATACTATGAAAAATTTTGAACCACTTCTGCAGTATTCTAATAGGGTACAAATTTTCTTTATTTTTATTTGGCAGTTTAACCAGATCTCACAAAGTGGATTGAAGGATTTGTCATTATTGATGATAAGCTTTATATTTTATTTAAGTACAGTTCTTTAAAACTTTTACAACTGGGTTAATTGAAAACGATGAGACTCAGAAAAAAATTAACTGGTTTGTTTCTAAAACTTTACAATTGTAAATTATATCTTTGACATTTACTTGATATTTCTGGTGGAAATTTTTATCAACATTTGTCGACTCAAGTACCTACTGGCTCTTAATCTGGACAGTAACCCAGCCAGTGGGGAGACAAGCCAGTTCAACTTGCTTTTGTTTGTTTCTATGGTGTTTTAATGTTGCATGGAACATGTGGTTATTCAGAAACGGGACCAATGGCTTTACATGACTTCCGAACCACGTTGAGAGTGAACTATCACCAGAAATACACATCTCTGACCCCTCAATGGAATGCCCTAGAATTGAGCTCGCAGCCACTGAGGTGGCAGGCCAAGACCAAACCAACCACGCCACTGAGGTGCTCAGTCCAACTTGCTGCCAGTCTCAAGCCCTGATCAATGGGAAGAGTTGTTGCCTAGTCAAGCCAAATGAGTATGAAGACAGTGGCAATAACTAAATAATGAATCTCAAGTCATTAATGAAAAGCAATACAGTAATACCTTGAGATACAAGTATAATTCGTTCCTGGACCGAGCTCGCAAGTCAATTTGCTCGTATCTCAATTTAATTTTTCCCATATAAAATAAGTGACCAAAATTTAATCCATTCTGGCCCTCTACAAACAACCAAATCAATAATAACAACAATGGAAATTTTTTTTTAATTGCTACACTGTATAGACATACAGTACATACACACACACACACACACAAAATATAATAAATGATTACTGTGATATGCAATAAAATGTGGTTTTAATATGAGATTGCACAGGCCTTCTCACAGATGATTGTCTCAGTACACGTAATGCTATCTTCTGCCAGCTGCTTTTCCTTAATCCACAGCAACAGAAGCCTCTCCATCTTGTCATTTATATTTGTACGTAACTTAGACATGATAGTTATGCCTTTGGAAGCCTTTGTGCTCTTGATAGCATCCTTGTGTTTGAGGATTGTACATATTGTCGATGTACTCTGCTAGTAATTGCATGCCAACTCACTCAAGTAGACACCACGCTCATGTTTCTCAATAGTAATTTCATGCTTCACCTCCATCTCCATCGTCATCATGCGTTTTTTCTTTTCATTGCCAACCTTACCACTCATTCTTGGGACCCATCACTTATTACAAAGAATGTTCACAAATACAGTGAAAATCACATAACGTTAGTAAACTCAACACGGGAGATGTGTACGGAGGTTGACGACAAGTGTACTGAACAAGTGAAGTGGGAGCGCTTGGCCATCTAGCATTAGCATCTGTAGGCGTGCTCACATCTCTCTGCAAAAATTTTGCTCGGAGGCTGGCTCATATGTTGAGGTATTACAGTAGTGGTGAGTGATTGTTTACAAATACATATCTCCTTGATCAAAATTTTTTTTCTTTTTGGTGAATCACTTGCTTGTGCTTTTACTTCAACATGATTTAATATTAACTAAAGAAGAGTTAAGAGTGGTTTACCACTTTTGATTTCAAAGAGTTTTTGGAAGATTTAAAAGGTCAAGTGCTTGGTGTGTCTCAATATGAATTAAGTCTAAACTTTTCAAAGTCATAGTTGAGAGTGAACTGTTTATCTAACAACCACATTCTAAAATAGATTGACAGTTGCCTTGTACAACAGTGCAAAGGTTCGTCTGTCAGCTCACCAATACATTTCTGCTTTTGACTTTCATACATGTTATATGAATCTTCCATTTTAATTGTCAAAGCTTATGCCTAAGAACATTTCTCACTGACTTATTGGTACATGTCTAATCTTTCTGTAAATTTCTAAACTTTTTCCATTTTACATTTCTATACAAAACTGGTGAACAGATACTGACGTTGTAGTTTTGGGAATTTCCTTATTCAAAAAGCTTGGACTTGATAGAATGTGGATAGAAAGCCTGGAAAACACAGAACCATGACCCTTGGAAGGGCACAAGGACCATAAAATTGTTCTACATGGGGTTTGGGAACATATTCAGTATAAGAAGGATGAAGCAGCCCTGAAGAACATTTTGTATTCAAGACCAGTATACCCTGCTGCTGCAGACACTACGGTCAACTTTAAAATCAGCTATAAGGATCAGAGAGAAATGCTGACAGAACGGAACTTAAATAAAGAAGTTGCAATGTACATATACCCATCAGCTTACAGAGTGCCATTCTATCAACACTGCAATAATTTTGAGTAAGTTTGCTTCCTGAAAAGGCTGTGATTTATAAATCTTGTTGAACCTTTGTGAAGATTGCCTAATCTTCTTCCAAATGAATGCTTTTGTTTTATTACTAAATCTGAAAGAGTATCAGGCCACCAGTGTACTCTGTTAGCATATGGTTTGAAATTAGGTATGGCTTTATCTATAGTACTTATGATAAATTTTTTAAATAAAATTACTAGTTTCACTGTGATCTCTTCAATCTTCAAATGAATGGAATTTTTTTGTGTATATCTGGTGAACTTCTCAGTCCGCTTTATGACTGTCATATTAAGGAATATTTTCAAGAGGATTATTTTGTACTAGTGAAATTAAAACTGGAGAATGATCACCTATGTTCCATTTAAATACATGAAATTTTTAAGGTAATTTGTATTTTTCCTAATATGCAAACCTTCATTTTTACATATGGGATTTAATTTCAGCACAAGCTGGAACCAGTCATTTAATTAGACAGTAGGGGAGGAAGGCCGCCATTCAGTCAGTACACTTTCACTTTACCTTTTCACAACAGTCCGAGACATACGAGTCTCTTCTACTGCCTGCCGTTTGACTTAAATTCTTCATAATTCTGTTAGTTCTTTAGTACATTTGTTGTTTTGAGATATTTTGCTTATTTGGAAATACTACTGCAACCTCATAAATGCACCTTCTTTTCAGAAATACTAATGAATCAGGAACATATTCCTTATGTATCTTTGAAAATAAATTTATCATAAGTTGGAAGTATTATAGATGCAAAGTGGAAATCACCACTGCAATTTGGTTTAATTACAATAATGTAGTTTAAAAGGTTTGCCAAAAAAAATCCTAGTGCTTAATTCTTAACCTGAGGGTACAACCCACCAATAGGATAAAACTGTCAAATCTTGAATTTTTTAAGATATGTAGTTTAAAAAGATCACCCGACAAGAAATCTCAGCTCTCAATGGGCTAGCTTAATTCTTATTTTACATAGTAAATTATACTGCTTTGTAAAAACTTTTTAACTGGATACAAAACACATGCTGAAGAGTCTGACAAAATTTCTTAACGAGATTAAATCCAATACTTATCCCTAGCTGTAAATAAAATTTGGGGATTCACACAAAACTTGTAATATACTGACAGCTTACAGATAGGAACTGGGTCAAGAGGGGCAGCCATCAAGAACTGTGTGCCTAACCGTTCATGTTCAATTTTCAGATGGGTTAACACTATTTCTATAATTATTTCCTTTTGTACTGATAATTATTATAATCTGGGTTTAATCTGCTGTAATTTGCTGTTTCATCATTCTGCAAATCTTGCTGTTAAAAGCAATTGTCACTATCTTTTTCTAATTTTAAAACTTACTGCAGACTTGGCTGTTTAATCTGCCTCTTATTATCCTTAACATACCTACAAGTGCAAGGATCCAGTAGAATTCAAGGGTAATACCAATTTCAAGTTATATATAGAGTATCTTGTCCATTAAAACATGGGAATTTTTCCAACATGTTCTAGAATACTACTAACATAATTTGGAGTGCTTCACATTGTTTCTTTTCTTGATAAGACAAACAGGCAATTTGTCTGATCAATGACCCTACCCTTTTATCTTCTCCAGACCATCTTCTTTCCCTATTAAGCCATTACTTCTCTCCTACAAGTATTGTCAAAATAACTCTCAGACTGCACAATTTGGTGACTTTTCCACACCCTCAACTGAGAAAGCTTTATTCTCTTGCCACTTTCTTTTCCCCAGCTTTATAAGAGGACAGGTCTGTATAGATATTTAATGTTATGCTGTATATTAATTACATTACATACAGTTGTTAATGAACATTAATGTATATTTGCTTTAATATTATTTCGTGGTCCAGTGGTCATTGTAGTGACATGCGCGGACCTGCTTCCCGCTGCTGTCGTCTTGATGTCTGTTTTGTTACAAGATTTTAAAGAATCTACGGGTTTAATTTGTCACCCCTTCATTCCACTTCTTGCATGGATGTATGTAGCAGCATCCCACACAAGGTCTACCTCTTCTTTCAGAGCTATGATTTGTTCTTTCTTCTTCTCCTTTTTCCATTCTATTCAAGCTCAAGCAAGGTATGGGTAGGCAGTCCCCACTTACTGGCAGCACCAGTTAATGATGTTTTGGTGTTATGGCACTTGGCTAGCAACATTAACAAAATGTTTTGCCTGGTATGCAATTTTCAGGACTAGAAAACGGTTTATCGGCATTGGTAAGCAGTTTATCAGCGCCAATACTGTAACCAGTTAGCAGTGCCGTTAAGCAGTTTATCAGCACTTACAGCATTGTAAATGCCATTTATTACTATAATCATTGTGATGTTCCAGTGACTGACAATTTATGGTTATTTTTGGTCAGCTGGGTATGGAACCCCAGCCATTAACTGGGGACTACCTTATCACGTCATCAGTACAATTGTCTTTATCACTTAAAAGGAGCTTCTCAAGGCATAAAGCTTTTCTTCCAATCTGCTCCATTTGCCATTTACTGTTGCATAAACATGCCAAAAGGGTCTCTGTAACTCCCCAGTAACCTGAAGAACCACAGACACAAAATTGTCAATGTTGGTATAATTTGAACTCTACAAAACCCAAGACCACCAGTTTCAACCTGGATTATGTCCAACCGAGAAGGCTACTCATATAAAAAAAATAATCAGGATGGCAAACACCTACCCTATATAAGAATATTAACAGATAAAGACAGCTCCCATACAGGCTAGTACCGAGTCATTTTAGGTGTAGTTTACATCCAACGGATCTTAGTATATTTAGTTTGGTTACTACAAGTTAATAGTAATACTAGTAGCTTATCTGTATCATTGAGCACTGTACCCCAAATATTTTTAGGAACTAAAATTATAATTAATGCTTCCTAAAGAGTCCAGCTTGAGCCAATCTACCCTCCTTTAATATCAAAGGTTTCAGATTGATGGTATTACTGTACTTTGGTTACTCTTGTCTATTTTTCCATTATTATTATACCATTCCAGCACAAGGCCTACCAAATAAATAATAAACTAACTTATTTTATAGTCTCTCTTTTCAATTCAATAATTTGTTTAGAGGATTTTAAGTTTCTTATGATAATGACCTTTTGATCATTCTTTTGATAGCAATCCTCAATCTTCTTAACAGGTAATTCATATCTGCCACTTACTTTCATGATCTATGTGCAAAAATTTTTTTTTTAAAGATATACATATAGAGAGAGAGAGAGAGAGAGAGAGAGAGAGAGAGAGAGAGAGAGAGAGAGAGAGAGAGAGAGAGAGAGAGAGAGAGAGAGAGAGACTCATATCATTCTACAGAATAAGGCTAGCCAACAATGATACCGAGAAAAAATATATACCAAATTTGTGACTAATTTGTATTTTTCATAACTAACAAACCTGAGGTCTTAACATTAGGATTTACTAGCGCCAAGCTGGAAACTGGTAGAATTAAAATTACACTTGTGAGATCCAGGGACTATTGGCATCTATACCAGGTCACGGGGTATGAATATCCAGAATGCCCTTGGCGTCCTGTGACCCACCAGTTATATTTCTAACCCAGTTTAGACTGCTAGAGGGGTGGTTCGAGATGGGCCTTTAACTGTTAAGACCTCAGGTTTGTTAGTTATGAAAAATACAAATTAGTTACAAATTTGGTATTTGTTCATATATGGAACAAACCTTCGGTCTTAACATTAGGATAGACTTACTTATTGGAGGGAGGTAAGTCTCTATAACTGACAGGGAGTTTGCTACCTTATCCATTTCCGAATATTAGGGGAATTCCAAGAGAATGGACAATGAACCTAGAACCAAAGATATAAGCAAATCTATTGGTTTCCCTCACTGGATGCTGATACCATTCTATGGTTTACACATTATGGGAGAACAGAGAACCTTCCCTTCTCATAAACTACTCTTGTCCCTTGTAACTGGATCCACCATCACCCCTCTCTTCCCTATTACCGAGAGGGGCATGTTGCTACTGAAAACTATGCTATAACCTAAGATAACTTCACAGTATGGCTGACCACCTCACCTGCATCTAGTCCGTTCCAGCATATGATGGTACTCTCCTTCATACTGCCTGTAGGTAAAGGAGTAGAAAGAGAGTAGTAAAGAAAAAAGACCAGTCATCCCATTCATTCTACTTTCATACCTTCATCTTAGACTAGACAAAACTGACCTGCCAGGGGTACTGGATGAGCTATATCACTTGTTGGGCCGCCACCACTGGACCCAAGGAAAAAGTGTCCAAGGATCTATGGGCAACGTCTTTTAAATAAAATGAGGTGAAAGTTATTTGGCGTTTCCAAACACCAGCTTTCAGAATTCTCTCCACAGACATATTCTTCTTAAATGCCAAAGAAGCCTCTGATGTCACGAGCTCTAGCCCTCTCCTGGCTATTTGACCCCCTATCTTCTGTCATGTAGGCATTCCTGATCGTCTCCCTTAGCCAAAACGATATTGTATTCTTGGACACTTCCTTCTTCTTCCGTCCTGTACTTACGAACAGCCTCCGGCACCCCAGCCTGAGGTGCCTTGTCCTTTTTAAGTACACTCTCTTATTACCCTGACAGGGCACAGGAGCATCTCATCTTTGTCATTGTCTACAAAGTCTACAAAGGAAGGTATGGAAAAGGAGTCGAATCAGCCGTCCATTATTGCTGGGTTTTGAGTCTGCCACGAATTCTGGAACAAACTCGAATACCATTGCTTTCCAACCTCTTGAGTGCTTTATGAGATATGACAAGCCATGTAGCTCCCCCACCCTTTTGGTTGAAGCTTGGGCCAATAAGAAGACGGTCTTCAGGGTCAGGCTCCTATCTGTGGACTGCCTTAGTGGTTCGTAGGGGGGGTTTTGTCAGACTAATCAGTACCATGGTCAGATCCCAATCTGGGGCTTTTAGTTCCTTTGGTGGACATGACTGTTCAAAGCTCTTCATCAGCATGGCCAACTCCCATGAAGACGAAATGTCCACACCTTTCATTTGTAAGACTAAGGCTAGAGCAGCCCTGTACCCCTTCACTGCAGATACAGACTTATGCCTTTCTGTCCTGAGATATACCAGAAAGTGGACATGACTGTTCAAAGCTCTTCATCAGCATGGCCAACTCCCATGAAGACGAAATGTCCACACCTTTCATTTGTAAGACTAAGGCTAGAGCAGCCCTGTACCCCTTCACTGCAGATACAGACTTATGCCTTTCTGTCCTGAGATATACCAGAAAGTCTGCTAACTGCTGAATAGTGGTACCGAGTGGAGACAAGTTTACTCTACGACACCAATCACAGTATGCCGACCACTTTCCTTGGTATACTGCCATCTGATATTTCCTGCCATCTGAGTTGCTGCTTTTTGCAAAAACCCTCTCACTCAGAGGAGATACTTGACAGTCTCCACCCGTGAAGCGATAGGGACTTCACCGACTGGTGGTACCTCTCCATGTGCGGCTGACATTGTAGGTTGCTCCATGGGGGTAACTCTCTCGGCATGTCTATTAGGAGTTCCAGCAGGTCTAAAAAACCACTCTGCCTTTGGCCATAAAAGAGCTACCAGGGTAATTTTGAGGTTCTGAGACTGCAATACCTTGTTCAGAACCTGACGGATTAGACAAAATGGAGGAAATGCGTACACGTCCAGATTGTCCCAAGGGGGTTGTAGCGCATCTTCTGCTACTGCCTCTACGTCTGGGACTACCAAATGATACACTTCCAACTTTTTGTTGTACCTGGTTGCAAATAGGTCTATGATCGGCCTTTCCCACAACATGAGCATCCTGTCCACTACCTGTTGGTGCAAGGACCACTCCGTTCCCAGTATCTGATCCCTGCGGCTCAAATTGTCGGCCACTGTGTTTCTTTTTCCCGGAATATATCTGGCCCTGATGTCTACTAGGTTCTCTACAGCCCACTGATGAAGTCGAACTGTCATCACATGTAACTGCCGAGAAACTAGGCCTCCTTGTTTGTTTATATAAGCTACTACTGTGGTGTTGTCTGACATCAATACCACTGAATGTCCCTTCACACTCTCCCTGCATTCCTGTAGAGCCAGAAACGCTGCTTATAACTCCAGCACGTTTATATGGAGTTCTCTGTCATCGCAACTCCATTTTGCTGACACCATCAACTCCTCCATATGGGCTCCCCAGCCTTCTAGTGAAGCATCTGAGAACAGCAAGAGGTCCGGGGAGGGTTGTTGAAGGGGGACACCCACTGTCAGATTGTCGTCATTCACCCACCACAGCAGGTCTTTCCTCACTTCTGCCGACAAGGGAATTTGCTCGTACGGGTGATCTACTATTGGTGACCAAAATTCCTTCATCCTCCATTGTAGAGATCGAAGGTGTAGCCTCCCTTGTGGTACTAGCTTCGCCAAGGAAGTTAGGATTCCCAGTACTACCTGCCACTCCTTTGCTGGCTGTGTTTGTTTTCCCAGAAAGGCATTCACCACATGTTTGCATTTCTCTATTCTTTGGTCTGTCGGGAATACTTTGGCTTCTATTGTGTCTATAATTATTCCCAGATACTCCAAACGTTGACTTGGATCCAACTGCGACTTCTCCTGATTTATCACAATACCTAGACTGTGACAAAACTGCAGGAGGGTCGCCCTGTCCCTGAGTAATTTCTCTCTGGACTTCGCTATCACCAGCCAATCGTCTAGATATCTTATTAGCCTGATCCCCCATGTCGACACGAGAGTGAACACTCTTGTAAAAACTTGAGGAGACGTTGTCAATCCGAAGCAAAGGACTTTGAATTCGAAACCTTTCTCTGCAAGACTGAAGCGGAGAAATTTCCTTGAAGACTGATGGACTGATATCCGAAAGTATGCGTCCTTCAGATCGATTGTCAGCATAAAGTCCTTGATCCTGACTGCTTGTAGAACTGTTTTTGGAGTTTCCATTTTGAAACTGGTTTTTCTTATAAACAGATTAAATGTTGACAGGTCTATTACTGTCCTCCACTCCCCGTTGGCTTTGGGTACCAGGAAAATCCTACTGTAAAAGCCCTTTGACGGAATGGATACTTGTTCCACAGCCCATTTTTCCATCATCATCTTCACTTCCTCTTGCAGAATAATGGCCTTCTGAGATTCCTGAGCATAAGCGAGGTGAGGTAATGGCTGTTCTGTCAGGGGTGGGGTTACCTCAAACGGAATCAAATACCCGACCCTGAGAACATCCACCACCCACTGCTCTGCTGCCAGTTCCTGCCACACCTTCCAGTGATTTGCCAGGCAACCCCCCACTGGTGTGGCCGAGTGATGAGAGGCGCCCATCCTATCTTCTTGAGCCTCTCCCTCTTCCCCTAATCCCCCTTCCTCTGTTGTTTCTATTGTGAAAGGGCCGATGAACCAACCTCTTTGGGGAAGAGGGTCTTGTTGCTCTATTAGGGATGTTATGTCTCACTGTCTTCTTCCGAGGTATTTGCTGTTGCCTTACCTCCATAGAGGTAGCTTGACTGTTAGACATTTTCCTAACTGACTGCTGTACCAATCTATCGTTAGTGTCCACCCTCCTTCTATCTATATCCTCTTCCAGTATGACCTCTGGCAACAGCAATTGCGACTCCAGATATCCCCATTCCTCATCGCTAACTGGGAATCCAAATCAACAGTGCGGCTTAGTCTAGCCAACGCTGCATCTCTCCTCATTAACAAGATATTTGTCCAAACATTGGCACTTAAATTTGGAACCTGATTGTAGTAACCAAATGAACAATGATTCATCCACTACCTTTCTTGTCACTTCTGAGGATGCAATCTTCGCCACTGCTGTTGACCAAAGATCTAACCAAGAAGCAGTCTGAAAGACAGAAGAAGCTGTTGCTTCTAACGTAGCAGCCTCTTGGTAAGTCATTGAAGGGCACTCCATTTTAACCTGATCTAAGGTTAATCCAGGCCTTAACCTTACCACATTAGGGTTCACTTGCCTAGACAGCAAAGATACCGTCGGTATCATATAATATTTCCTTTGTTTCATCATTGGAGGAGGAATAAATTTAAATGATCTATTAGATATAAAAGGAATTATCTCTTCCTGCAATCCGTGCGTTTACGTGTTGTAAAACAGAGTCCACATGACTTGAACAAGGTAATTCATACGACACCTTGGTATCCTTTTTCAATCCAAATACCATATCAATCCCCGGAGGAAGCATACTGGCTGGTGTTTCTGTCTTTTCCAAAAGGTTATTGAATTGACGAATCAAATCAATCACCTCCGCATACGAGGCCAGAAACTCTTGGTTTTCTCCTTCCTCTGGCTCTAACATACTGTGCTCTGCCACAGGGGATGTTATCTCACCCCTATCCTCTGACAAACGGCCGGGAATTTTGCAGCCGCCTGCCCCTACTTTGATCTCTGATGGCCGCAGCCAGCTCGATCCCGAATAGTCTGCAGGAGAACGAGAACGCCTCACTCTTTCTCTGCTCACGGATCCAGAGCGAGAATCTCGTCTAGACCTCCAAGATGAAGGCTCCCTTGAAACTGAGCTAACTTCGTCTCTATTAAGATTTTTATAGTTTCCAACGACCGTCGGAGAATTCGGCCTCGATCTTTCATCGAGGCGGACAACGCCTTCCACCAACGTATCAGACGAGGTTGCCAACTCTCTATTCTTCGTTCTTTTATAGGAGCCTTATCATCCTTTGTCCATATTTTAAACGGCCTTACGGGCGAAACTGGAACCTGCATTCCATTCTTTGCTACACTTTTCGCCCCCAACGTTGATTTTGCCAGCGGTATCGTAGTCTTGCTTACACTCTTTGTAATCTGTATTGGCAACTACGCGTCGGCCGCTAGTCCTTCGCCCGTCGCCTCTCTCGCTCGTTTGGACTCTTGCAAACGGCTTCATCCACTAGCTTTGCGCTTACCAGCCACTGACTTCTCGACTTTCCTGCTGACTGGGATACGACAGTCCTGGTCTGAAGATGAAGAAGAATTCACTCTTCTCCTCTTAGCCCGAGGATCAGTCACGAAATCCCGAATCCTCCAACGCTTGACTGGCGCTCGCCATGATGTCATTGAACTTAGCAATGACAGCGAACAAGAGGCAGAAGATGAAGAAGAAGACAAATCACACCTTTTCTTTTTGTCTTTCTTAGCCATTCTCTTCTCTATACCCTGTAATTTCTTCATTACAGTGTGTACTGCCGAGTCAGAAAGCGTATTTGGGTCCAGTTGCAGCGAAGTAGACCGAGAAGCAGTAGTCTGTGACGTCATCGCGTCTGCCATATCGGTGTGTGGCGTATGTTGTGATGTCACCAATCTTGTAGGGGAGACTGTGCGACTTCTGTTGGCATCCGCACATTTGCCGCAAAACTAGCCCCCACGTTCTGCATCGCTGTAAACATGGAATTTGATGGCGTAGCCGCGGCATAATTTCCCATAAATTGCAAGTCAGGGGGATGAGGAACATTCAGCGCTGCTGGACCCTGTTGGAATCGTGACGCCATATAATGTGACTGCAAACCCTCCAAGGTTGGTACGCCTGGTAGGCCTAGCGCCGCCCACGTACCTTCCATCCTATGCGCTTCGGGAGCCGGCACCTTTAACAAAGATGGCGATGCTTCCCCCCCCCACCTGCTGGGAACAAAGGAGCGTACATATTATGCATAAAATTATCCAAAACCCCTCCTGAAGTTTCCGATAACGAATCGGTAGGAGAAACCGGAGGGGTATGGGACAAATCAAAAGCAGGTGGCGAAACATATGGAGCAGTCTGGTTTATTGCCGATACAAAAGAAGCCGGTAAGGTTTGGTCATCCAAAGATGGCGTCACCTCCTTCCTTTCGTACTGGCCTTTCTCATAAAACTTTTTCCACTGTTCCACCAACCAACCCCAACAAACAGAACATGGATTAGCAATTGTACATACGTTTTCCCTGCACCTACTACACGTTGGATGAGGATCCGTCGACACCGAAGTTAGGAATCTAGAACACGGAAAGCCACTGACTCCGGGGCATTTCCTTTGTCTCCTCTTCGAAACGGCAGAAGATCCCGATGGTGAAGCGAAAATTTCCATCTTAACACTTATACATACGCTCTTACCGATCACACTCACACTGAGCACACTCAGAGAAAGAAAAAGTAATAAAAAAAATGAAATGGATAAAAACAGGCAAATACTAAACCGGTTTTAAATCAGATAGACAGTAAACACGTCTTATCTTAAAGGCGGTAGGAATATAACTGGTGGGTCACAGGACGCCAAGGGCATTCTGGGTATACATGCCCCTCACCTGGTATAGATGCCAATAGTCCCTGGATCTCACAAGTGTAATTTTAATTCTACCGGTTTCCAGCTTGGCGCTAGTAAATCCTAATGTTAAGACCGAAGGTTTGTTCCCTATATGAATAAACATCGATTAGTACTCTCTCATCTTTCTCTGGCAATAAAACAAAATTGGCTACCACACTTTTCCAACATAACTCCAGTACAATCTTTTAACTCTGATGTATTAAACTGGCTTCATATAACATGCTTATATCCACTGGATTAGTTAAAAAAAATCCTTCAAGAATTAGTCAGTATCTACAGCAATGCTAAAAGCAAGCTGTGAAAAAATTGACTTAAACTTGGTCTGGAGCCACTTTCCTTGACCGTGGATCATATTTCATCTAAGGTGTCTTGCCATCTTTTGTGCATCTGTTTAATAGCTGCTACTAGAATACGGAAGAGAATGCTTCAAAAGTCTGCCATAAGGGAAAATTACAGCAACTTCTAAAAACTAAATGGGAATGAGAATGATAGAGTACTAATAGTCATTACTCTTCATGCCCTGATAGCTTTCAAGTATATTAATTGATAATTTCCTTTTCATCCTTAATTCAAAAAGCAAGTTTAATACTGCTTCAGCTGACTTAGGTGTGCCATAAATTTTCTTAAAAAGGTCTTAGTTATATTCAATAGCTATATTCAATGGAAGAGTTAACTGGCTTGAACAGTCCTACACAGACTGCTACAAGCTAATTTATTCTTGATGCACAGAAAGATTCCAAAATGTGAAAGGAACCAGGCAAAAGAAAAAAAACTACTGGAACTGAAGACCATTGAGTTGACTTTCAGTTCCTATAGGGGGTGGCCCGAAGGATTAGATTAAAATGCTGAAAGAAGGCATACAACAAAAGGCAGAGTATAACATGCTAGATGAGTTCTGCAGATATACTACAGTATTAGTATATGTTAGTAGTTCAACCATACCATTAGACTAATTTATTTAGCTCATACAGGGCTGACCTAAAGGAATTGTCTTTATCAATGATAAATTCAAGTTTTTAATTCATTTTAAATAACAGCATTTTAGAAATTGCATATGTAATTGGGTTAATAAAAAATATTGAGGATTATGAAGCAATTGTTCAGCAATTTGTTTCAAAACTTGATATTCACTGTGAATTGTATTTTGGATATTCATGGGGATAAATGCTCCTCTACAGTCTGTACACAAGGATTAAATCAAATGGGCTAGTCATCAAATATCCATTGGCCATAAAAGTGACCAATTCTAGGACATGTCAATATGCCTTGTGTGACTTCCCTTTTATTTTTTATTTTCAGCTGCAACCCTTATGGACAAATGCATGAGGGCTCCAATGAGATATCAGGTTGTACACAGAGACTAGGTACAGGAAAAGAGGATAAATAAATAAATATGAAGATGAGAAAAATGATATTGTTAAACTACAATAAAGTTTTGTACATACTTACCTGGCAGATATATACTTAGCTATAGTCTCCGACGTTCCCGACAGAATTTCAAATCTCGCGGCACACGCGACAGGTAGGTCAGGTGGTCTACCTTACCCGCCGCTGGGTGGCGGATGTACGAACCACTCCCGTAAGCTTGTCAGATTTTTCTCTTCCACCTGTCTCCTGAGGGGAGGCTGGGTGGGCCATTAATCGTATATATCTGCCAGGTAAGTATGTACAAAACTTTATTGTAGTTTAACAATATCATTTTTGTACATGAACTTCCCTGACAGATATATACTTAGCTGATTGGCACCCTTGGTGGAGGGTAAGAGACAGCTCAATAATACAGGTAAGACGGGAAACAACTAATGTTGTAGGATATAAAACCTTGGTTCTCACCTTTTCAGGATGAAGACTTCATAGATACTATCTCTGAGTCTGCATTGCCTGGAGAGCTACAGCTAGGACGTGACCTGATGCTGAAAGACTCTCGGATCTACCACTGGGATATGTGATCCCCTATTGTGGTAGAATCCAAGTCGGATGCTGTTAGAGGGACCTTGTCCGCTTACCTAACAGATCCTTACCACTACCTCTGCAAGGAGCCAAAACCCACCAGACCACCTAACCAAAATACAAAGGGTTAATATTACGACAAAAAGAGGTGCCTCCTGCAAACCTCTTTCAGACAACCAAAAAACCACAATATAAAATATAGGGTAACATATAAAAAATTTTACACAGGATAAGTTTCAGCTCCCTGCCCCAGCACCGAATCCGCCGATACGAAAGGACCCAAGGCGAAGCATTTATCATATGTGATTTTTACATCACGTAGGTAGTGGTTTGCGAAAACCGATTGGCATCTCCAAAAAGTCGCCTCCATCAAGTTCCGCACAGACATATTTTTTCTGAATGCAAGCGAAGTTGCGATGGCTCTCACCTCGTGAGCTTTCACTTTCAGTAGTCTAAATGTTCTTCCTTACAGGCAACATGTGCCTCTGTAATAAGGCTTCTCAGAAAAAAGGAAAGAGCATTCTTCGACATGGGCCGAGTGGGGTCCTTTACGGAGCACCAAAGCACATCTTGATTAGCCTTAAGTTGTTCCTTCCTCTTAAGGAAATACTTCATAATTCTCATAGGGCAAAGAGTTCTTTCAGGCTCTTCCCCTACTAGAAAAGATAAACTACGAACTTCAAAGCTCCTGGGCCAAGGGCGTGATGGGTTTTCATTCTTTGCAAGGAAACTTGGAAGAAACGAACACACCATAGAATCTTCCTTAAACCCTACATTGCCCTCAATAGCTTGGAGCTCACTCACTCTCTTAGCTGTAGCTAGGGCCAAAAGGAAGATAGCCTTCTTCGTCAGATCCTTGAAAGAGGCTAAGCCAGGAGGTTCGAATCTAGACGATCCAAGGAATTGTAGAACTACGTCTAGATTCCAGTTCGGGTACTACATGAGGACGCTTAATGGTTTCAAATGATCTAATAAGATCATGCAGGTCCTTATCATCGGATATATTTAAGCCTCTATGCCGAAATACCGCCGCCAACATACTGCGGTATCCCTTAATAGTTGACACAACCAGATGACATTCTTCCTTGAGGAAAATAAGGAAATCCGCAATTTGGGTCACAGAGGTACTGGAAGAGGAAATGTTCTTCCTCTTGCACCAACGTCTGAAGACATCCCACTTTGATTGGTATACACGCAAGGTGGAAGGTCTCCTCGCTCTTGCGATTGCTTTAGCAGCTGTTGCTGAAAAGCCTTTCGCTCTGACCAAACTTTGGACAGTCTGAAACCAGTCCAGACTGAGAGCGAGGAGATTTTTTGTGGTACCTGTCGAAGTGGGGTTGTCTGAGTAGATCGCTCCTTAGCGGGAGCGATCTTGGAAGGTCCACCAACCATTCCAGTACCTCTGTGAACCATTCTTGGGCCGGCCAAAAGGGAGCGATTAAGGTCATTCTCGTTGAATCGGACTCTACGAACTTCTTGATGGTTAGCCCCAGGATCTTGAAGGGGGAAACGCGTAGACGTCGAGTCCGTTCCAGTCTAGAAGAAGAGCATCTATTGCTACTGCCTCTGGATCCGATATCGGAGAGCAGTAAGGATCCAGCCTCTTGTTCTTTGACGTGGCAAAGAGGTCTATGTGTGGCCTGCCCCATAACTTCCACAGGCTCTGGCATACATCCAGATGAAGGGTCCACTCTGTGGGAAGGACCTGATCTTTCCTGCTGAGGAGATCAGCTCTTACATTCCTTTCTCCCTGCACGAACCTGGTGAGAAGCTTGATTCCTCTTTCTTCTGCCCACAGAAGAAGGTCTCTTGCTGTCTCGTACAGGGGAAGAAGGATGCGTCCCCCCCTGTTTCCTGATATATGCCAGAGCTGTAGTGTTGTCCGCGTTGACCTGCACTACCGATCTTCTGACTTTGGGCTCGAAAGCCTTCAGAGCCAACCACACAGCCATCAACTCCTTTCTGTTGATATGCCAGGCTACCTGGTCCCCCACCCAGGTACCTGACACTTCGCTGGTTCCCAGAGTTGCACCCCACCCCATGTCCGACGCGTCGGAGAACAACACCAGGTTGGGGGTCTGTGATTGAAGAGACAGTCCCTTCGCAAAGAGGTTGGGATCTGTCCACCATAAGAGATGTTTCTTGATGTCCTGGGATAACGACAGGGAGAACGTCAAATCCTGAGAACGACGACTCCAATTCCGATGAAGAAAAGAATTGGAGCGGTCTCAGGTGCAACCTTCCTAGGGAAACGAATCGCTCCAGAGAGGAGAGCGTCCCCAGCAGACTCATCCACTCCCTCACTGTGCATACTTCTTTCCCTAAGAAGGTTGTTACTCTCTCGAATCCTCGGGCTATCCTTTCCTGCGAGGGAAAAGCCCGAAAACTCAGAGAGTTCATCTGTATCCCGAGATACACACACTCTTGCTCGGGAATTAGTGATGACTTCTTGAAATTGACTAGAAGTCCCAAAGCCTTCGTCAATTCTAAAGTTACTTGTAAGTCCTTCAAACAACGATCTTCTGAATTGGCCCTTATTAGCCAATCGTCGAGGTACATGGATATCCTCACCCCTTTCAAATGAAGCCATTGAGCCACATTCCTCAAAATCCCCGTGAACACTTGAGGGGCCGTCGAGAGGCCGAAACACAGAGCCCTGAATGAACTGAAAATTTTCCCCCCCATCATGAATCTGAGAAACTTCCTCGAGGAAGGATGGATCGGTACGTGGAAGTAAGCGTCCTGTAAATCCAAGGAAACCATCCAGTCCCCTGGACGAAGTGCTGCCAGCACTGATGAAGGCGTTTCCATCGTGAACTTCTTCTTTTCTACGAAGAAGTTCAGGGCGCTTACATCCAACACCGGTCTCCATCCCCCTGAGGACTTCGGAACTAGGAAAAGGCGGTTGTAGAAGCCCGATGAATGATGGTCTGTCACTAGTTCGATAGCCCCCTTCTCCAGCATCTGATCTACTGCTAGATGGAGAGCTTGATTCATGATGGGGTCTCTGTACCTGGCCGTCAGTTCCCTTGGGATGGTCGTCAAGGGAGGTCTTTCGACGAAAGGGATGAGGTAACCTCTCCTCAAAATAGAAAGGGTCCAAGGATCCGCCCCTTTTTGGGCCCAGACTTCTGCAAACTCTAAGAGTCTGGCGCCCACCGTTGTTTGAAGGACTTGCAAGTTATTTGGGGGCTTTAACAGACTTGGCAAAAGTCTTACCCCTTCTTGAAGGTCTACGACCTCTAAACGTAGAGGTTCTTGATGAAGATGTCCCCTCGAAAGGGTTCTCGAACACTTGCCTTTTCCTTCTTAGCCTTGGTAGGGAAGGAAGGGCGAGGTTTTCTTGCCGACTGTGCCAAAAGGTCCTGGGTGGCTTTGGCCGAAAGTGACCTCGAAATGTCCTGCACTCGATGTTTCGGGAACAACTGAGTAGACAGAGGGAGCAAACAGCAAAGAAGACCTCTGAGCATGGGAGACCGACTTCGTTAAGAAGGAACAATAAACCGACCTCTTCTTCACGATCCCGGCCCCATAAAGGGAGGCGATTTCACTCGCTCCGTCTCTTACCGACTTGTCCATACAAGACAAGACACACATAAGATCTTCTGGCGAAATTGACTCTGGCACTTCAATTTTCTTGGCTAGGACTCCCAACGACCAATCAAGGAAGTTAAATACTTCTAGCACTCTAAACATACCTTTGAGCAAATGATCCAATTCATTCATTGCCCAAGTCGTCTTAGCAGAGTTAAGGGCAGTTCTCCTTGTCGAATCTACCAGCGCCGAAAAATCCGAATCAGCCGAAGACGGTAGACCCAATCCTAAGGGCTCTCCTGTTTCGTACCAGAAACCAGCGCGTCCTGATAACTTCGAAGGAGGAAAAGCGAACATCGTTTTCCCCGCTTCTTCTTTGGAAGCCATCCAGGAACCAAAACTCCTCAGTGCCTTCTTCATAGAAAGAGTTGGCTTCATCCTCACACAAGAAGAACTCTTCGCTGTCTTCGCCGTTGAAAAAAGTGAGTGAGGAGAAGGAGGAGCCGTAGGAGTAAGGGAATCCCCAAAAACTTGTAAAGCTCTGTAAGCTTCTTGTAAGAAGAGACAGCAGCAGAAGTGTTCGGTTCCTCATCCGAACCTTCTAGGACGTCTTGTCGAGGCGAGCGCGGAGATCCTTAGGTGACGAAGGGATCCTAGCAGGAGTTGAGCGAGAGGTTGGAGAACGCCCTCTCTTAGAAGAGTTCACATCCACTGGAGAACGATGAGAAGATCTGGGATGTCTACGATGAGACTCCCTCTTCGAGGTATACGGAATCTCAGCCGAAGGAGAGGTAGGGCTCCTACTCCGAGAATCCTCGGAAATATCCACAGGGCGCTTACGAGGAGGCGAGCGCCTACTATACTCTATGCGCCTATCCTGAGGCGAGCGGCTGCCAGGAGAAGAGCGCCTATCGAGAGCAGAGCGCTTGCGCGGCTCTCCATACCTGTCCAGTTGCGTACGATCAACGGAAGTTCGACTGGAAGGCGAAATGCGCCTACTAGGAGAAGGCTGCTTGCGAGACTCTTGACGTCTAACAAGAGGGTAACATTCAGGAGAAGGGCGCTTCAAAACTAACGAGCGCCTACTTGGAGAAGGGCGCTTCCGGGATTCCTGGTGCCTACCAAGAGACAAACGGTCAGGAGAAGTGCGCCTAGAAGCGGGAGAGCGCCTACACGGAGAAGGGCGCTTGAAAGACTCTTGTTGTCTGCCCCTAGGAGAATAATCAGGAGTATGACGCCTTAAAAGAGACGAGCGCCTACTAGGAGATCTATGTGCAGTAGGCTCTTGGCGCCTACCTTGCGGGGAGCGGCTAACAGTAGGCCGCGTATCATGCACACGACTCCTACCAGACTCTAGATGCCTGTCAGGAGAGAAGTCACGATCCGACACTCGAGGAGAGTGACATCTGGAAGAAGAACGCCTACTTGTAAAAGGGCGCCTTCTAGAATCTTGAGGCTGCTGAGGAGAAGTCTCACGCGAGGGAGTTGAAGAAATCGCGTGATGAGCAGGTGCAGTGCGCTTACCGGAAGCGGGAATCCAATCTGGAGAAAAAACTTCTTTCTCCATAGAGCGTCCTACCGATGTTTGGCGCCTTGAAATCGAAAGAGAGCCAGGCGAGCGAGGGCGCTCACGCGAGCGAGGGCGCTCACGCGAGCCCCCACCTTCATACGAAACCTCCCCATATGAAGGAGAACGATCCTCTGAAGAGCGGCGCCTAGATCTCTTGATCGGAAGAGAAACGTCTTTCTTCCTACGTGATCTAACTGCTAGAGAGTCTGCTAGCGCCGTGATCTGAGCTTGAAGTCCCGCGAGTACTCTCGTAGGAGAATCTTCTTGTTCTTCCTCGGAAGCAGGCGCCGAGCGCGGAGCGCGAGAAGAAGAACGATCACAGGATTTCTTGGGTTTCTTCGCCTCCACCGACGATTCTTCCGGGAAAACCTCCGGACTAGAAGCCAAAGGACTGCAGGGAGCCTTCCAAGCCCTCTTCAACGGGCGCGACGCACCCGGGGAGTTCCAACCTCTCTTCGGAGAGGGAGACGACGAAGAGGAGAAGCATTGGCGTAGGAGCTCCTTCTTGTAGCGATCCGAGGCAGCCTGGGAGCGTACTTCAGGATCTGCCGAGGGGACGCCTGACCGGTGGGGGCTCTCCCTAGCCCTCCTGCGGCTTTCGACTTTCCTACTCCACTGGAACTGGGAGTCTGGAAGAGGTCTAGGCCTAGAGGCACTAAGGAGCCGGTCAGACGCACCCTCCACAACACTGGGGACACTGCACTTATCACTAACACTCTCCTTACCTTCCAACTGACGAATCTTCTGATCCATAGAACGATTCGTGGCTTTCAGAGCTGCCGCCTCCGAAGGCGAATCTTCGGCTTCGGTGCGGGGAGCCGGGGCTGCAACTTGGAAAGAAGGTTCTAATTCTACGTTAGTACTATTAGGATCCACATCCAACTCACTCATTCTAGATCTGCTAGAACTTCTAGAGGAAGCCTTACGCACTCTATCACGTTCCAACTTCCTAACATAAGAAGAGAGAGCCTTATATTCTTCTTCATTCAATCCCTTACATTCACTACAAGGGTTAGCAAAAGAACATTCATTCCCCCTGCATTTCATGCAAACCGTGTGGGGGTCTACCGAAGCTTTCGGCAACCTCACCTTACATCCTTCATTCACGCAAACCCTAAACAAAACCGAAGTTTTAACTACCGAATCTAGATCAGACATCGTTAAGGAAAATCAAACTCAAAATCAAACCGGTCCACAATCAGCGTATGCCAAGCCAAACAAAGCGAATATGTCACCAAAAGAAGTCCAAATTAACTCCAGGCAAGCGAGAATCGAAAAACTATCGAGAGGAACCGACAACAGTTGTTATCGTTCCCGCGACAGAGAAAAATCTGACAAGCTTACGGGAGTGGTTCGTACATCCGCCACCCAGCGGCGGGTAAGGTAGACCACCTGACCTACCTGTCGCGTGTGCCGCGAGATTTGAAATTCTGTCGGGAACGTCGGAGACTATAGCTAAGTATATATCTGTCAGGGAAGTTCATGTACAAAATAATACAGATACACCTGATCTCAGATGTCAGCAGAAAGCAGGAATGAATTTGCTCCTCACCTAAATATTAGGAGATAGGAAGATTCCACAACTGCACTAAGCAAAACTACTCCATATTTTAGTAGTAGCAAAGATAAAATTCTTAGATATGATGAATGCCATATTCCAACATTGGCCGTTATTTTTTAAAAGGAAGCACCTCATTCTTATAATTTTGAATATTACTCACAATCTGTTTTACCTTATATCAATAGGGTTGTGGAAGGTGTAACTCATAGTCTAAAATACTTTTTACTGTTAACAGTCTGAAAGGCTTGAGTTTGGGAGTCTTTGTAACCAGTGCCACATTATACGAAGAAATACTTAAAATGAAGGTCTAAAGGTAGCTCACCAGCACCTAGTAGAAAGCCTGGAATACCACCTAGTAGAAAGCTTGGAATATGTGAAGTTCTAAAAGCCCCTGTGGCCAAAACCTAATTCCACAATGGTGCTCAGAATCTACACTGTAACTGACTTGGTGTGGCTGATGAATATATTTCACAACCATAGTTCAGTTTTAAAAAGATGAAGGCTTTACGTATATAATTTCAAAAGCATCTCGGTCAGTGCTTTCAATATATTCGAGGCATCCAGATCCCTAAGCTAACTAAAAATATTTGACTTTCTTCCAAAACCTGATGTCGTTATCTATTACACTTTAGACATTCAAACAAAGTTCAACTGTTAGTGTCACTCTTTATTCTATGCATAAAGGAACTGAATTAGACACACACTTCATCAAATATCCATCGATCAAATGACTGAATCTGAGGTAAGTTTAACTTACATCTTGTTCTTCTTAATGTACTATCAGTTGACTTAATAGTCCTGCTATTCATTGATCATAGTTGGTTTTAGGGATATTATATCATCATTAATAAGAATATCTATATGTGATCTAGTCATAGTACATAATGCAGTTTTGGCTGCTTTAATTGACTCCATTTCTTTTCGTTCCTATACAAGACTGAACCCAACATATTTCCATATTTTTACTATCTACAAATTCCATAATTTGTGAGGTTAAAATTTAATTGTCTGTGCAAAGGAATATTCAAATTATAATTTTGAAAGATTTGTATGGTGTTTCTACCATTGCTGAAAATTACAAATATTTGTGATAATAAATTACAAATATTTGTGATAATATCTTCACTTTAGGCAAGGAAAATTAGAAGAGGTTTAATGCATATATTGGGAACCTTGACATCTTAAATGTTGTATTGCATGCTGTTTATGATATCTTAGGTATATGTAGTATATATATTTTTAAAAACTACTTGTGTATACAAGTTTCTTCTTATGTAAAATCCAGGGATAGGGTGGTTATTTCATTGGAGAAAATTTTATATTTATATGTGTCGACTCAAATAGCCTACTAACTGGGAAGAATGGAGCTATCATTTATAATTGCAATGTATAGCTTCTTGATCAAGATTCTATTATTGCTAGTAAAATACGTAATTGTATTTTTACTGGATCACACATTATTACTAATTTATTACAAGTCAGAGGAAGTTCATCACTTCTGATTTGGATGATAGTTTGCAAAGACCTAAAAACTTGAAAGCTTATTCAGAGTCCCTCATAAATTTGAACTAAACATTTTGTACATCCGAGATGTGGTATCACAGGCTTTTTGTACATCAAAAATAATGGCTACTGCTGTTTGTTTATGTTCTAATCCTCTATGGATATGATCTTCCACATGGGGCAGAAAATCTACAGTAGATTCTGTGTGTAAGACCCAATATCTTCATCTTAGAAATACTATACTATAAAAGTGGCATATTTACCCTTTCCTCTAATGCTCTGCTTAAGCAACTAATTAGGGAAATTGGCGTGTACATATTAGTTTTCTTTATTTTGGTTTTTTCCTGGTTTGGAGATGGGAAAGTATTTGGCATTACACCATTCTTAAAGGAACAAATTTCTGAGCTACAGATGATTATAAAACAGCAAAACAAATTATTTGTTAATGATGCTTGCAGAATAAAATTAGCCTATTATGGAGAGCTACAGTATTTATCCATACATACGTATACTATAGTACGAAGGAACAGCAAGAGCAGAGCATCCAGCTGCTTTTATACATCACAGTAATCACTATGCCTTCTTTGAAAGTTTGATATGCTTTTAAACATAAGTTTGCTGCTTATGTGAAACCAGATTTCTATTTGTGTAAATAATTGCCCATCCAAAAACTTTAACCTCATACCTCAAAAATGCTTAATTGGAAAATTTTCTCACACACTTCATCACGGCTAACCCTACACAACTTTCAACTTTAAATTTCCCCAAAAAATATGAAAAGGCAACCTCCAACTTACAACAATATTTCCCTTTCAAATTTCACAAATGGTTTATTGTTTGTACGGTGTTTTTACGTTGCATGGAACCAGTGGTTATTCAGCAACAGGACCAACGGCTTTATGTGACTTCCGAACACATCGAAAGTGAACTTTTATCACCAGAAATACACATCTCTGACCCCTCAATGGAATGCTCGAGATCACAAAAGGTTCAAGAAAAGCTAACAGTTATGGAGATAACTAACAAAGTAATAAAAAACAAGTATTCTCCCCAAAATTTTACAGTATAACAGTCTATATTATAGAACATTGTTTCTGCAAGCAGAGGACCTCTCACAGAATTATCTAAAAAGCAGCCAAGTTTTTTGCACATTTTGATTACAAGTGATCTCCAAGCATTTAATTTTTACTCTTACAGATCCCTCTGTAAGAGGGTCGGAAATGAAAACTGTTCACAGTTCAATAAGACAAGCCTTAGCTCTCCTGAAGTACAGCAGAAAATATAATGGTACACTGTCTAACCATTGGTATGTATTATTGACTAAAATCCTGGGAAGGTAATTTACCCATGAATAAATCAGAGTGTACAACTTGAACCTAGTTTTATATAGGTTGTTCCACAAAACCAACAACCTCTTATATCTTGAATGGCAGATTTGTCAAAACAAATAGTAAAGAAGAATGTAAATGATAGCAAATTTCGACTCGTTTTCATGTCACAAAGACTATGTACATACCTATAATAAGAATTATGTAGAAAACCTGATTTCCATTTCTGTTATGATAAATTAAGCAAAACCTCAAAATTCCACAGAACAATCCTGAACTTGTTACATTTACTAACTCTGTTTCAAAATCAAAATAGTATAAATTTTCATAATAAAATTTATTATTTGGAAGCTTACCTACTGCTAAAGTTAGCTTATATCTCTGCACCCATTAGGCGAGTCAACATTCAAACAAAAGATTGAATGGCTACCCGGTTGACTGTCTAGTTCTCTTGTTTTCCACCAGGTGTGTTTTGAATGTTTTAGCTCTTGTCAGAATTATCCTTGACAGCCCAGCCCACTAAGTTGTGAGGGCGCTGGGTGGGGTCTACTTTAACAGTAGGTACTTAAGTATCCAAGGAATAAATTTTATTATGAAAATTTTTATTATTTGGGATAAATCTCACCCACTGTTGAAGTTAGCTGATTCCCACACTGAGAAGTGGACGGTGGGTATAAAACATTCTTATCTGATCTGGAGTCCTTTCTGAATTTTACTACCACCATAAGTTGGATTCCATCCAGGGAGCACAGCTCTCAAATGTGTGTGCAGCGAGGAGCAGCCTTGCGGAGGAAACCACTTCAATTCAGCCAGGATGAAACAGAAGTGGCATGAGGGGACCCCTGTGCCTGGGTCTAAAAAGACCTATATAACAACAGTCGCTTAGAATAAATACCTTCAAGATATAAAGGTACACTCCTATGCTAAATCTGTATCTTCACGCTCCCCAAAATATTAAAACCTGGGATTTAAACAAAGAGCCTACAGGATTGTTCTTTCTTCAGTTCAGAAAAAGACTACCCACTACTAGTAGTAGACTACTGGCTTTACTGTTTTCAAACACGATTCTGCATACTTATGGTAGAGAGAGGATAAAACCAAATGGGACTTCCACTGTTCCGCATTAATCCTATCCTAAAGTGACAAATTGTCATTGCACTAAATGAAGTTGCAACTGCTGCTCACATTATGAATCATGCATTACCTACTCAAATCTGTAACAGGAGACCTCATGTTCTTTGACAGACATTCTAGGTTGCTAAAAATACTAAACAAAAGATTAACTTTGCTGGCTTAACTTTTGACAATGACATTCTAGGTTTTCTAAAACCACAAAACAATTAACCTATCTGTGTAAGTTTTAATTACCCCAACTGGAAAGAGAAGGGTTTCCTGTTCTTCCCTATCATAGAGGTTAACTTGGAATTCTTACAGTTCTCTGAAAAACTTAGCCTTAACATCATTATCAGCTATAAAACAAAAATATAAAATAGCATTCCTTTACAACAGCTTTAGGAGTGTCCGAATTAATTCACTCTTAACTGCCGATAGTGCTAAATAAGAGACGGTTTCATTGTAAATAATTCCAGAGGCTTAAAAGAATCAACAGATATAATTTAGACCTGCAGATAAAATTTAAGACACTTTAGGAGAGCCCGAATTAATTCACTATTAACCGCCAATAGTGCTAAATAAGAGAAGGTTTCATTGTAAATAACTCAAGGGCCTCAAAAGAATCTGCAGATAAAATTTAGCTTATGGTGCTAGGAAGTCAAGGGGTGAAACCCCAGTGAATTACCGCCCAGTCCATTTCATTTTTTATATTTACAACCTCTTAATAAAATACTTCTGCTGGAGAAGACAAAGAAACAGCTATAGGGGATTAAACCAGAGGTGGGTAACCAAAAAGGAATAGTAAAACTCCTTTACTGCCTCCACCATGGAAGGTAGTGCTCCTCAGCCTATCCAAGCATGCTAGTAGGCTTGCAACTGGCCATCTACCAGAACCTGAGGGCTGAACTTATCCCCAAAAGGTATAAAATAAGATTTGTACCAGAATATACTCCCTTATTACCTTAACCTGTGCACCAAAAGCAAATAGAATCAAAAGTGCTCTCACTTCTTCCAAACTGAGAACATTAGCCTGCAGCATCAGAAATGAGGTAAAACTAACACTCTTTCTCACTAAACTCCTGCTGGTGCCAGAACAACCTTAAAGCTGGCTCCACAAACTCCCTAGGCTGGTGCCTCCATCTCTCAAAGCTGATGCAGAGGAGAGGTAGTATACAAAGAAAAAGTTCAATAAAAGATAAAAACTCTACAAGCTAGACTGAGACTCCATTTTAGCAAGTCCAAAGCACTTGTCAGTCTCAAGTTCGTCTCTTCACAGGAAAGAGAAAGAAACCGAACCTCCTACTTAAGACGGTTTGAGCACTGAAGTGGCTGTCACCGCAACTTCCTAAAAAAAACAGACGACAAGCTATGGCAGACCTAAAGGGAGCTTTGTGTGCCCTTACAAAATGCATTCTAATTGATGGAGAAAGCTTGGGTATCTTCTCCAAATACTTAAAAGGCGCTGAAACAATCTAAGACAAGTGAGACATATTCTCTATGTGGCCGCTTTCCTCAACTAAATGAGGATACAGCAAGCACAACATTACAGCAAACACTGATCAAACCAAAGGAGTTTCTCCAATTCAAAGTCTTCTTCTGCCAGAGGGCAACAGGAAGAGACAGCTGGCAACAGGAAGTGACAGCAGCCAAGTACTGTAATACATCCACAACTCAATGAATGGGAGACAGTCTTAAGCAACTCAGCTGAGTGAAAGAAAATGAGGCGGCAAAATACAATGGGAAAAGTTGGCAGGCGGGGGGGAGAGGAGTTATGACTCCTCCTTCGCCTCGTCCGAAAGCAAGTCAACATACTTGAGAGCATTCCCATACGACACATCCTTAGAAAGCTATGAAGATAGCATAATATCTAGCTTGGAAACAACCCAAGTTACAGTGGACCCCTGTATTCACAAATACCAAAAATCCTGATTATTGGAACCTCCCTAAAAAAAAGTTCTGGTTCCCCTAAAAAAGTTCTAAGTGTACATATTTTAATAGCTGGAACACCAAATACCTCTCTAAAAATGTTTAAAACTGCCTGTCTTTATGTTAGTTTTGTGACTAAATACATTTTTTATGATGAAAAATGTATTTAGTCACAAAAATAACATGAAAATTCAGTAATTAGTGAATATTTTTACATAAAAAGTCGGCGAATTACCAAATTTTCCAAGATTTATTGAAAAAAATGCATTGTAGAATAATCCATAGCTGCTGAACAGCGAGTGAGCGGGGGTCCACTGTACTATATCCATTGTAGATTTGTAAAAAAACATTAATTGAGGGAGAAGTAAGAGATTTACTAATAGCCAAAGAAAAAGCATGCAGATTAGAATGAGCAAAAGAAAAAGAGATTGGTCAAACCATGAACTGAGTCGACATAACATCAGAATAAATAAAGGTTGCTACAGATGCATCATTTTAATAAAATTGTCTATACCTATATAATTAGTCCTATAGGTGCTAACAACCTCATGCTATGCGCTGATGACAGCTGAAGTTGCACATATAGTGAAGGTTAACATTTACCAAAGTGGTACTCAGGTGAACACTTTACACAAGATTCAGACTGTGAAAGGGAGAAGTAGGTATTGGAGAGCACAGAACCCAATCGGGGAGAAGTAGGTACTGTATTGGAGAGCACAGAACCAAATAGCCCTGAGAACTGACACAATTCACTGGTAGCCGACTCTTTTGCAAAGTCCCACTACTGCAGGGTAGTCCCAGGCTCAGGCTATGAACAGGCGAGAGAACAAACATCTTACTTCTAACAGGGGAATGTGAAAAAGATCACAAACTATGGAGGGATTCGAAACAGTCCCGTCACGAATCAGTCCAACTTATAATAAAACTTAAAATAAGGTTAACAGCATGTTCTAATTTCTTGATACGCATTTCCTGAGTAGGAATAGCTGCATATGAAGGGACACTAAGTAGGACAGAACTGACTGGTTTAAGTCCTGACGTAACTAATTGCTTTCACAATCTATCAGCTTCCCTTCTTTCATATACAGGTAGTCCCCGGTTATTGGTAGGGGTTCTGTCTAATCAGATTGACGATATGCAAAAATTGCTGATAACTGAAAATCAGTGACTTTCGGCACTTTATCTGCGCTGATAACAAGTTACTAGTGCCTCTGTTGGGTATGTAACGGTGCTAATATTCTACCATTATCAGCGCTGATACCCAGAAATAAGACTCATTTCGGCGCTACACAAGCACCATAAAGCCGGATCACCGATAACCAGGGCATGCCTGTATCTGACATATTTAAGCATTAAGTCCTCAGACCAATCCCCTACATTCCTCACATCTACTGTCAAGATCACAGTCTGTACCCCTGCGACGGTGCAAACCAAACTTTGGTCTACTTCAAATTCAAACATCCTGCTTACTGATTTTGCTTTTGGAACACACACCTGGTGGAGAACTGGTGAACTAGATAGTCATCTGGGCAGCCACTTAATCTCGTTTGAATGTCAACTCGCCTAATCAGCGCGGAGATATAAGCTAACTTTAACAGTAGGCAAGATTCACCCCAAATAACAAAATAACAATGGTATACTATGTACTAATTCAATCAGTGTGAAATATCTTCATTTACTGCCCTTCATTTTCCTTCACTCACTGCACCAGACCAAATATCCTCTGCACTGTGATTTAAACTGACAATTAGTAGCTAAATACAAATAAATTCATGTTTAATGATAGATATATATTGTGATTCAGCCTGGCAGGTGGAACTCTAGCATTTTCAAAATGATATAGTTTATGTCACTTATTCCCTCAACATAAAACCCATTAAAATATGTTGGAAAACAAGGAAAGAACCAGAATATTATTTAATGAAGTCACCATAAATCAACTGATTTTACAGAATCAAAACAATATTGATTACCTTTACCATATCAAAATTCAATCAGTTTCATATCTGAAGTCCCCTTTGGATTAATATATTTAACTACTTGGATAAAAAGAGAAGGCATTTAATAAGGCATATTTTAAAGTAATTTCTATCTTTCATAACTTACAAACCAGAGGCCTTTACATATGGAAATGGAAAAGTCAAATATAACACTGGGAAGGACTAAAAATCTATTTCTAATTCTTTTGTTAGGACTTTTCAAAACATCATATTATAGCACTTTATAACTGCTTTGAATTTCATTAAAATACAGCATTCTTAAAAAACAAAACTGCTAAATTAAAGAATATTCCTACCTCTCTTTGGACAAGTCCTAAGCAACAGTTCCACATGTCTAGCCCCAAGGCATAACAAAATAATGATTATCATGATAAAGTCAATTTTTTAGGTACTTACCCTCCACCATTAGCTTTACCTGTGGCTACTTGGTGTTGGTTCGACAAGAGTTAAAATTGAAACAATTGTTAACGAGTGAATGATCTCAATAGTTACTACCTGGCCCTTTAGGGGGTGGGGGTTAAGATGAGTGTTTGGTTGATCAGTCGTCTCTTAATCTATAAAGCGGCGAGGGAGGGATCTCAATGATGGAGGGTAAGTACCTAAAAAAATTTATTTTATAAAAACCATTATTTTCTATGTAAAACTTTCCCTCCTCCATCAGCTAACTCCTACACTGTGCTGGAGGAGGGCAAAAGATTTCCCTATAACCAGTTTATCAGATATCAGAAATATCCTGACTGCTACTTACCTGATGCAATCTTCATCAGGTGAGGTCCAATATAGTGAGGAGGTGGAACATGGACCTTGGACATAGCCATTGGTTGAGATTGTGCGATGCAAAATGGCAAGTTTAGCCTCTATGTCTCAGGCCTGCAGAGTTGATGGGAGCTAAAACCATAATTAAACATTACCCATAAAGAGTTACCACCTACCTAACCGAGTTGCTGTGGCATCTGACACCCAAAACAACACCATCAATTTTTACTCAGTTCTCGATCACCTCAGGGTAGCTTTCTCCAATGAGGAGTAATGGCTCTGCAACCTAAATCAAACATAAATTACTGTAATGAACTTCATTGGTTCCTAACTAAGAGAAACAAAGCAATTACATATAACCAAGCACGATACTGCCATCAAATCAACGTAGAGTATGATATTACCATGTATGAACTCCAATACATAAGGTTCCTCACTTCCTCATGATGGGGTAGATAGTAAAAACCTAAACTTATTCAAAACACAAAAAGGTTAGACTTTTAGAAGTCTTCCCTGCCACAACTATAGGTGCTAGTGTACGGCAGATCTGGGCAGATAAAGATGGCTCTCAAGCAGTTAGAAGAGAACAGTTACCCCTCCACTGTGCCGTCAAGACTTGACAGTCTAGAGAGAGGTGCTAATGAAAACTAATTGATGTAGTTGTTGCTATACACTGTGCAGCTTCACCAACAACAGGGGACAATCCTCTGGAGACAATGCATAATGTGCTTCAAGGATAAAAAAATTAATGAAAAAAACTCGGACATCAAAGACCTATGAACCTAAGGACACTTGATGGTGCAAAATAGGTTCTTACATCACTTTTTAATGATTAAGATGGGATATACAGATCCCTATAGCCTTGAGAAGGGAATTAAGAAGTTCAGTTTTTCAGAAGTCAGTGTCTCTAACAGCTGGGATAGAGAAAACTCTTGGAAGAGCTTTAGAATTGTCTTCATCTTTCCATGAAAGAAGCAATAGTATATGTGAACAGCCTACTAACAAAAAAATTTCATGTAACCCATTTACTCTTCTCACCAAAGTAACTGTCACCCGATGGAGATCAACAAGGGCTGCTGAACACCCTCCTAACCGCCATGCAACCTATAAGGAAAGATCAATCGTGGGAGAGTATATGCCCTGAATGACTCAACGTGTCCACTGATGGCTACCAAGGTTCCGAATCTATGCCCCCTGCCTTCTAATATAAGCTAAAGAAGGCATGCCCAAGGAGACAGAAATTACTTAAAGCCCTTCTGGCTAGCCAAGAACTCTTGCAGTTAATGAGAAGACATTTCTCATGGCCACTACACCTTAAACTGGTTCCTAATAAGCAAACCACCATCCTTATCTGAGGCAGCTGCAAACAGTGAGAGGTCCTGGATTTAGGGACTCCAGGGACTTCACTGTAAGAAGCAATATTACAGACAACGACCAATTAAGGGTAAAGACCCGTTCTTGGCTCTATGGCTACAACTAATGATCTGACCTGTCTCATCTCTAGGCTGCTCTATAACAAAAGATAAAAACTGGTTGAAGCGGCAGTGAATCCCTAAAGGAATGCAATAACCTTCCAAAAGGACTTCTTTTACCAATGTGTCTATAACAAGTGTTCCCATACTTGAAAGATATGCCCAATCTGGACCCACTGGCACAAATGGCCCAATCTGGACCCAATGACATACGAGGGCTTGATGAGCTAATAAGACAGTAATCTTGATATAAAAGGAGGAAATAAACGTCAGCCTTTGGCAGATGAAAACAGGATCCTTGCTGTCAAAAGGACACTTCTTCCCTCCTGAGCCCGGAAGGATGACAGGGGAAAAAGGTGGAATTGCCTCAAGTCCATTATAATATAATAAGTGGATGAGGAGAGACTTCCCTTACTGGGCTCGGAATGCAAAAGTCAAATTGTTCAGTGCTAACTTAGCCCATCTTGAGGACAGAAGAGGATATGTCTTAGGTTACAGCCTAGCAATTGTAAGGGACCTTGAATCCTGAATTACTGTTTCCTCAAAGAAATCTGGAAATTTGGTATCACAAAGCTAATAAGTCTCTGAACAGCTGATAATACTAGTAACTGCTCTTCATCTGCAGCAGTCAAATACGCACGCTCCAGGTTCCTAGAGGGAAATCCATGGAAAGCTGTGGTGACAGTAGAACCCCGCTCCAGAGATGAAAGGAGTTACAACTCCTCTAAATAGGAATTAATTGGAAGCAAAAATCCCGTTTCATGCCAGAGGAATGGTTGACTCCACTTGTGCCAGGTGGCCTGACATCGAGATAGCAGGAGGCAAAACCAAAATCCTGGAGCCGACCTAAAAAAACTTGGCTGAGAGGAAGATACTCCAGTCTGCTCTGCTACTAACAGAGTAATAATCAAAGAAGGATCTGCTTGACTAACAGGTGAATAAGCTGAACCTTTGCATTGAAAAGGCAATCAAGAATGCCTTAAAGGCTCGAGAATATTTGAATCCTGCCTAAGAGACTGGCAAGCAGCCCAAGACATCTGCAATGTAATATGTGGTAAAAAAAAAAAAAAAAAAAAAAAAAAAAAAAAAAAAAACTAGAATGATCAGGAGTAGCCAAAGACTACCAAAAAGGGGCCCGAGACTGGAAGCACATCATCTGAGAAAAGCGGGAACTACAATATAAGCTCCTACTTCTCTGAGAAGCAAGAGAAACTAGCACTGTCTTACAAGGCCACTGTCAAAAGTTGAAGATAACGCTTAAGACAGGAAGGGACGATAATTGAAAATCGGCGATAATAGTGCCAATCTCTGGTATCAGCACTGATAAGAGGGGATTGGCACCAAAAATTCAGTTATTGTCAATAGACAGCCGCTATAAAACTGGATCGCTGATAACCAGGGACTGCCTGGGAGACCGAGAACAACTCAGGCACCTGGTGCCAGGCAAAAGATTTAACAGAAGGCAAGCATTTTGTGTCAGGTGAGTACGTACCGGCAAGAGAGCTTCTGACGCCCTAGAGTACCAAGGCCTGTTGGCAGGTAGAGACGATGGGACACAACAAGGTGGCATTCATGAAGTGGCCAAAGGAACAATGGGACACTGTCTCTGCTAATGTACTGGACACATATAATGCAAATGACTCAAAATATTTACACACAATTCTATTCTAGATTTAACTGACTCAACCTAATTGCATTAAATCTAGCCTACTATCTTAGAGCAGAAATTTTTGGGTATAGAAAGATCTATATCTACTAAAGAAGAAACTACAGACCTATCTTTATTTTCTTGGCCAGTTGTTAACTCTAAAGAAAATCTAGACTCAAAGCTGTTCTCTCTCTCTCAAGTTCATGCATAATTACATCAATTACTCAATACACACATCAATTATTCAATCTCGTCTTGTAACTTTCCATGCTAATTTGTGCGTATTACATCAATTACATACTCCATATGAATGTCAATTACTTAATCTGGTCTCTTAAATTACCATGCAAGTTCGTGTGTATGTATGGGGCCAGTGTCCTAGGAAATCTCCTCTGTTGGAAATGCACATTCCTTTGGGTAGTATGAGGACACCTATTCTGTCTACAGTGCAAATTCCTTTGGACAGTGCACAAGTTGACAGCAGGTATTTAGCAGGTATCTGCAGAGACCCATAGTAGACCTCTTCAATACATTGTTCAACAGGAAGCTAGAGTTCTACTGTTCAGTAGTCCCAGACCAGTTCGCTGGGGTGGAGGACTCCATTCTGAATACTGGGAACAACCTGGGAGCTTACGCATTCCCTCTGTTCTGCCTGGTCCATCATGTCCTGTACAGAGTAGTGGTTCCAAAATCTCAGGTTGACATAGTAATAGCTCCTTGTGGCCCCAAGCAGTGGTTCCCAGGTATTTTTCTCTTCTCTCAGCATTGCATAAAGAGATCCCACCTTAGAACAACCTCCTTCGTCACCCTAATGTGGAGAGATACCACCAAACAGTAGGATCTTTACCTCTTCATGTCTGGAGTCTGTCTATTACGCATCTCTTTCAGGCGAGATCTTTCTTGCAGAGCAGTGACTCAGATGTAAGGCTACTTCAAAGGATCTTCATCAGCTAAGTACAAAATGAGCTATCTGCTGTGATTGGCATCATCTAAGGGATTTCTTTCCACTCAAGAGTTTCTGTTCAGTAGATAACGATGTTCCGGATTTTTCTCAGAACAGAGAAAATTCTTTCTGTTTATGCTGTCAAGGTCTACAGGGCTGCCTTATGATTACCGTATTTCTTCTTCTGAAAGATGTGGACATCACTTCACCCTGGGAATTCTCTATGAGGTCCAAGAGCTTTGAGCAGTCTTGTTCACCTAGGGAACTCAAACCTCCTACATGGGACCTTACTTGGGAACTGAGTAGTCTCACTCGAGCTCCACTTGAGCCTGTGCGTCAATTACCTTGCAGGGAACTGACTAAGGAGACAGTTTTCCTTCTGACCTTGGCTTCCTCAGACAGAGTTGGAGAGCTCCATAGTCAGGATTATGATGAAAACAGACAAAGGGTTGGGGTCAGTAGCTTTCAAATTTGTCCCAGAATTCATGGCTATGATTTTGTTAACAGAAGCCAGGCCAAGAAAGAAGTGTCCTATAATACCCTTTCATTTACCTACATGAGGTGATTAGGCAAGCCTACTCCGCTTTGTCAAGTTCTGTCACCAATACTGTGCATAAAGAAGCACATGACTTAAGAGGAATAAGATTCCTCCCTGGCTTTTAAGAACTTACCTGTTCATAGCATTTTGAATGCTAGTTCCTGACAGTGTCAAACCACTCACTTTCTTCTACCTGAAGGATGTGGCCCACAGATCCTTGGACACTTTTCATTGGGTCTAGCGGTGGCTGACCAACAAGTTTAGCTCATCCAATGCCCCTGGCAGGACAGTTCGTATTGTGACTAAGATGATAGCTTGGAGAAGGGAATGAGTGAGATGAATGGCCTCTTTTCTTTCCCTTTTCGCCTTTCCTCAATACATATGGGCAGCTTGAAGAATAGACACATCATATGTTGGACTGGCTTGATGCAGGTGAATGTTCCAACCACCATACTGTTACAACAGCTTTCATGTTCCATACAACATATAAATCTGCTTCTCAATAGCTTCAACTCCTCTCTCCAGCAAGGGGAGTGAGGGGTGGTGACAAACCCATTTCTTGTGGCCAACATGGTTTGTTGTTTGAACATATGTACTAACACTAGTTTTTTTTACTTCTGTATATGCAGTGAATATGGATATGTTTCAATGTATTTAAACCCAGTAGACTGGGCGTTAGATATCTACATATCTAACATCTCAAAGGCTTGGGTCCTCTTCTTTAGAATCCACATTTCTAAGAAGAAACTCCAGTTGGTTCAGGATTATCACACCTACCTCCAAGTGCAAGTCGATCCTAATGTCAAGACCTAAGGTTTTTCTGCGTATAATAAAATGACAAATTTTTAATTAATTTGTATTTTACATAGCTAACAAACCTGAGGTCTTAACATTAACTGCCCACCTCTAGCCACCGTTCTTATCTTTCATCCTGGGTTGGAAGAAAGACTAATGCGTCACTAGGTTCAAACAGTCTCTGACTCGCTTCCACCTCAACAAAATATTAGATGCCAGATGCCAGATGCCACAGATTCCTCGCATTTACAATTTTTTATTTTTTTAATCGGTTTCCAGCTGGTACCGGAAGATTTATCCTAATGTTAAGACCTCAGGTTTGTTAGTTACGAAAAATACAAATTAATAAAAAATTTGTCATAACTTGTCTTGTTACCTCACATAATCTCAACAGATTTTGATAGGGAGGACTGAAAAGAAGAATCCAAACTGTCAAATACAGACCAAAACCTTGTGATCCAATTGTTAACCATTTTAGCACTTGTCTGCACACCTGGCCGTGTTCACTGACATGAGACAACCAATCAACCAAACACTTGTTACCTTACCCCCACCTCCTAAAAGGGTAGGGGAGTTATTATTGGGAGTGTTCACTTGTTAACAATTGTTTTAACTTTTAACACTTGTCGAACCTGCGCCAAGTAGCCATAGATAAAGCTAATGATGGAGGGTAAGTTTCATCGAAAAAAAAAAAAATATGGCTGTACATGATATGTACTTTGACCATATAAATAAAAACTGATACAAATGATGAGAGTAGGCAATAAGCTGGAGTACAAGTGCAGTCAGGACAGGACAATAGAAACAAACAGCAATGCATCAAGCATTCTTCATGAGAGAATTCCTTAATTTTTGTAGATTATAATTTTTACATTATATTACTACTTTAAACTCTAAGAATCCTTTCTAGATTCTAAACTAACTGGCAATTCTGCTTGCTCACAAACAGCCTCAACATCTTAGTTATAAACCTTGTGTATCATACCAGAAATTCATAGCCTTAATTACCTTAATTTGGATCACATCATATCATTTTAACAGTACATGATCTGGAGAAGTGGAGGGAGGTTGGAATACTAGTTAACAAAAGCTATTATGAAAAAGTTTTTCAATTAATATTAATTTTTCTATCAAAAGAATATTATTTTCAAAAACTAGATCTTCCTAATAAAACTTTAAGCCAGCTACTAAAGCCAACTACTATCTTATTGTACAAAATTTACTTACATATGTATACCATTAATAAATTTATTTCATATACAAAGTGCCTCCAAATTACCTGTAATTCAAACTTCAAATTACCTCCAAATTACCTGTAATTCAAACACCCAAAATGAAGTTTAAGAAGCCAAATGTACTACTTTATTCACTGCTGTATGGATTCACACGTTTTCTGGATTAATTCTTTAATAACTCAAAAGTTTCAGGTATGAATTGACTGATAACATATCCAACATATAGTACTACATTCCTGCATTATAACTTAATGCTGCAAAATGCAGTAAACTTTCTTCACCTACTACTTTATCCAGTTTCCCGAGTGTTTATTGGCAAGGCAGTCCTATTCTGCTCTGCACAGACCACTATACGTATTTGATATTCTGATTTCCCTAACAAGTAATAAATCCACAGGTCTAAAATTAATGAAAAAATTTTGCTTATTAAAAAGAAAAATGATTTTCACTTGATTTGACAAATTATAGACAACTGGGCTTTTTACTTTGAAAAATGCTCATGGGTTTGAATCTAGTGGAAAAATGCTTCAACACACTAAAAACAATAATGGAAAATAAATAAAATTGATAACTTGCAGCAAAACTTAACAACTTCAAAAATGTCTCATAAAACTGTTACATCCACTCTTTACAACCATATAAGAAATATGGAACCCCAACTAATGTAGTGCAGCAAATGTAAACCTTAACATTAAATTTGAAAATGTTAAAAAAACTTTTATTTACAGTAAGTACGAGAAAATTTGTAAATCTTATTTTATAAGAAACCTCTATACATAAAATGTATTACAATCTACAGTATATAAATACCCCACTTATGTATGTTTGCATGCACAGTCTGCAATAGATTTATGAAGGATTCACTCGAGTGTATTTGATAAAAAAAAAAAAAAAAAAAAAAAAAAAAATCTGTAAGTCCCAAAATGCAAGCTTGTTTTTGATGCATGCTAAGCACACCATAAACATAAATAATACTGTACATAAAAACATTTCTAGTTAACCCGTAAAATGTCACCTTACCACATTTTGTTATATAACCAAAACTCAAAAGTGACTGTACTTTACTAAAGATTTAGTCAATTGCTATTTTGTATGAGTGAATACTAGGTATACTCCAAACTTTAATAAAACCATAGTTATACTGATATACTATAATGTATTTGAAAAGAGAGTGAGAGGCATGCATACACTTCAAGTTTATCTTAGTAAGAGCTGCTATACGTTATGTCAATGTATCTTTAAGTATCAAAGTACTTATAAAGCATGATAACTACTAGTATCATTACTTAAATCTAAATAATTTTCTAGCATTCTGAAAATCAACATCTCCCAATTTGCCTATACGTACTACTGTACACATATTATTTATGATGCTACACTAAGATGATGAGAGAAAATTAATATATACATAATAGTAGTTAAGTCTTGGTGCCCATACATGTTCCAATTCTCATGTGTTCTCCATCTTACTTTAGCTTTCTCAATATCATAACATTTTAAATTTACACTTAATTATATATGTACTCATTATTCAACAGGACTAGTTGCCTCATTGCTAATACATACTGTATTTCATGTCTAGTTTCTGCTTACTCAGACTGGTCAAAATTCATGGCACCATTGATAGTCAGCAAAATTATACTAATGCACTTCATTTAAGTATTTTCTATTAGAGATCCTACTAACACACTTTTCTTACAGTAATTTCTCCACCTCAAATGCACAATGTAAGCAATTTACTTTTTACTTTTGATAAATTTCCTGCGTGATTGATACTGATCTAAAAGCAGTTTTGTATGACAATCCAATTAAGAAATTATGTACAAGATTAATGACATCACTTATTTGCATGAAAAAATTAAGGGATGATGATTTTACCTTAGAATGCACTACCACAATAGTTACTTATATTCCATTTTCAACAGTTTTTTACCCATGAAAAATTCCAGTTCAAATCGCTACCAGCCTTCAGAAGGCAATTCCATTTCAAAATGCACCTGTTAGTATTTCACATTAAAAAAACACTAACATCCTGTATCAATTATGTAGTGAATTATGAAATGAAGCTTTTAAGTTATGCTGCAAGAGTTTACTTTCAACATTTTTTTTTTTAATTTAACACACAAACATCAAGATCCTGAAATACTTAAACTAAAAAAATCCAATCTTCAGCATGTGACTGGTAAAATCTTGGTAACCTTTATTCAAACACATTAATTAACTACAGTCAACAAATATACTAAATACAGAATTGTGACTCAGACACCGCTTAGCCAAAATATCAATATAAACAGAACAGAAACATTAAAAATGACAAGAAATTCAGCAAGTCCCTCCAAATTGTTTAATTATTGTATTTATATTCTGCTATGATCAATCATCGTTCAAAATGGTTCCCTCAGACTACCCCATTCTTTCAAAAAAACATAAAAAAATCTGCTACACTTTCAGAACCTGATTTCATCTTCAACACAGACAAAAGTGAAGATAAACAATATAAAAGTAATTTAACATCATAATTTTTTAAGTACGGTATTTATTTTCCAAAGATATGATGCCCCAAATAAAGTAGATACAGTATTTAACTATTAAATTCATAAATGCTGTTGTTTAACATTTTTACCGAGTTGATATACAGTGGGTATGATACTGAATTCAACCATCCTTTTCATCTCTTCCTCAACTTCTAAAATCACTTCTGTACTTTCCCTTGCCAAGAGAAAGATTTTTTCAAACATTTACAGAACCTCTGATGGCAATGTCTTCTTGATTTGTCTATATTTACAGGCTTCATATGGTAACAGACGTTTACAAGGGATTATATGTAAATACTTCAGCATTTGTCTCATCTTTAGAATTTTGAACAAGCCATTTACCAAAAGTGTTAGGTTCTTGCAAAAAGTAACATACCCCCACTACTTCATACCATTAACAGAATTTACTCAAATATTTAAGGAAGAATGAATTTATGTAAATGACCAAATGCAAAGGGAAGAATTAGAGTTAGTCCTTTGAAATAAGCTGTTCAAAGAAAATACGATTATGAGTTATTCTTTTGATTCATAAATGCCTAATTTTAAATCAAATTATAAAATTCTCCTGAAATGTACATAATAAACAGTTCTCATTCTCACCATGAGAGAAAATTCCTATTCTGAAAATGTAGTCTGTACAGCATTAACAATATCTGCATTCGAATTAAAAGCCAAACTTAGGAGCAATAAATAAAAAATCACAAAATTACGATTCCCAAGCATGCAGATTTGCTGTTAAGAGCATAACAGTACAAAATCAAAAAGCTTATACACATTTCTTGGCCTATTTTTGGGTGACATAAGGCTATATTGGGTGTCTGATGCCACAAACTTAAATACAGCTGTACTTGAATGACAAATGTATAGGGGTATTAATGTTTTAACATCTTGAGCCCAAAATTCTGAAGAACAGCAATTTTAATGGAAAGAAGAAAGTAAAAAAACACCAAGTAGAAAAATTACATCAAATCTTCCAAAACAACCAGGGTACAATTAGTGTGAAGTGATGTTATCATATTTTATTTTGCTATGATAGTCAAATGTAAATGACTTGCTTTATTGAAATCCATGCATCATATTTTAAACTTCGAAACTCTCCAAGTTCAAGCACTACCAGTGTAGTTATGAGTAGGACAGTAAAATTTGTATATCAAGGTACATGAGAAGGATTATGGTGATTGAAAATGTTAATACTGTACTGTAATCCACTTACATGCCTAAGCAATTACAACTTAAAACTAATGCATACGTACACATCGCAGCATGCCTTAAGAAAACCAGCATTATCCTTACAAGACTGAAGCCAAAGTATGCAGCATTAATGCTAAGCAAAACTTAGGACAATGTTCTTGCCCTTATATACTGTATACTGTATGTGTAAAAGAATTTGCCCAAGCAAGGAAAAAGCGAATGAATAAGGATAATGCCCAATATCAAAATAACTTGAGTGTTTTATCAAAATAAAATATGAATTTTAACAAATGGATATGCATATCAAGTGGAAATGAATTTCCATTCAATAGCATCACAACGATTTAAAATCAATAAGGAAATTTAAACTTCCCAATGTATGAGAAGACACCATGCAGATCAAGATGCAAAGATAAAAAACAAAATCCTAAACAGCTTTAAAACTAAGCAATAAAGATGAATACTGACAATAAAATGTCTCCAATGAATGCAACCTAATGATCACCTTCAAAACATACACAGAAGACAGTAAATTTGAGGTGGTGTATGCCATACCTAGTGAATGCACTCAAATATGACACTCCCAAGTTTGCTCAAAAGAGTTTGAGAGCTAACACAAAACAAATTTTGATTACAAGCTGAGACATGAGTAACACACTAAATTACCAGTAAGATTCCTCTGTATCCCTATCTAGAGACAAAAACCTATGCCACTCTGTCTAGACTGAGAAATTAAAAAAAAAAAATTACCAGAGCAGATGCCAAAATAATATGGGCAAAAAATATACTGAGTATACTGCAGCCTCAGTACATTGTATTCTGATCAGTTCACAAAATTTATAAACAGTATCATGGGGACACTGAAAACACACTTGAAATCCTTATGACAGCTAGTTAACCATAAGGAATAAGGTGAAAAACATCATGGGGTAAAAAGCTATAAATTAGGAATCAAACAAATTATATATTCTATACCAAGTATACTATATACATGAGAGGACAGACATAATCATAACTTCATCAAATGTGAGATCTTCTATATTTTGGGTCATCAACATATGAAGATTGGTGTGATAGAAGAAGGGGCAAAACCTATGTCATTTTAAAAGGTATTTAATGCTTTTCAGAGCAACAAAATAGGTTAGTAAATCAAGACCAAGGTAAGAAGAAAACTAGTACATACCAATTCATTACTTGCTCAAATATCCAAACCTTTTCAATGAGTAAATATTAGTTTCATGAAAGCCCACCTAACTGCAATGTTTTGTGAGTGTTAATCAGGTTCACAAATTTCCAAGTGTTATTTTTGGTAACTTTTAATTTCAAAACACATTTGTTAAATATATACATATTTTTGTATAGGTTAATATCATCACACAAATGTACTGAACTAGCAGAAAAGCAAGTTTTCTACTATACAGCCAACCAAAAAGTGTGCAGTAATGTTAGATATAAACTGGTACAAGTGTACATTAACTAAGCCAACATTTCTCTCCAAAGATCAGTAAACAAAGTTCACTTCATTAACTAAAATATGTATGTAATATTCATACTTTACCAAAACTAATTGCCTATTAGAATCAAGGTATAGTAATAATTCATTAATCATTTACTTTGTCAACTACACTAATCATGAAACAAAAAAGGCTTCCTGGCCACTCATCTCAACACATCATCTATGTACAACCTTTCTTAAGAGAAAAACGGCAACTTTCTCAACAAAGATGTAAAAATTAAAGTTATGATAGTGAAAACCATGTATTTTTAAGCCCCATGTCTAAACTCTAAACTGTAATCCCTTTTTTTAACAAAACAGTAATGTAGGGGAAGAAAACAGGGATCAAACCAAGAACCATACCACATTTCCCCATACAAAATAATTTTACTAACCCTCCTGGTTTCAATAACTAAACTTACATTGGTACCGCTGATAATCTCTACTGGTTTAAAATAAAAGTCCTCAGATGTTAATAAAACAATAAACGGGCAGACAAACATCCAGTGCAAACAAATTTAGATACTCTTTAATACTGTAATAAAGTTCTCTTTAAGAAATATTCAGTTAACCAAGCATAATTTCTATAACACTTTTCAAATATCAGCAGAAACAGCTATGAATACAAATTTTTAGTGCCCTGAAACTCACTGTAGAAAATACAAGCATTCTTTATTGTTCATTTAGCGACTATTTAGGGTACACTTCTTCAATATTTGTTCAAGAGGTAACTCTTGATACTTTATACAATTTTACAATATAATTTGTTCATAAATGTATCCCACTTAATTAAGGATTTTAAGTTTTGCTAATATGAAAATTACTACAATACTGCAGTTATACAGTCAATAAAACTTCATGAGTTTTGAGCAAGAATTTTATGTACTTGCTTTACAGGCACTTACAACATGTTCTACACTTAATTATGCTGTATGTATGTCTGCCTATTACCAAACAAAAAAAGGATATCTACTCATACCTACTGCACAACTCACAACTGAGAATGAATATACCATACATAAAAAACGGGATGGCACAAATAAAAATCTACAGTACTAGAAAGAGGGCGAGAAGATACTAGATAACGTTTCCTTAACAGAAAAGACAAAGAACTTGGAAAAAACCTACTAACAAACCCATTCTATCTGTAATTACAGCATTTAAGGTGAAAACTACCTAGTATAACTGCTTAACCTTAAGGGTATCCCTAAAACCATATGCAGTACCTATGTACTTTATTATACAAATGTCATAAGACTACAGCACCCAACAGAAAGCTTTAGCATTCTCAAAACATTTTTCACAAATACAAACCAAAGCCTTACAAATATTTTTATACTATCCTGGCAGGTCTGACCAAAGCTAAAATTCTAAAATCCTTGCTAGATATAAAAATAGTCTCACTTATCGTTAAGTGAGTTTTCATCATAAGCTGGTGGGGAAGGGAGGAATAAGCTACTGTAATGCAATGGCATATAATTTAGAAATTAAGAATTTTCATAAAAAAATCTTGTATAAAAGCACATAGCCTTGTTTCACATGTGCAGAGTAACTATGTACTGAACAACAGGTTTGTTTGTATGGTGCTTTTACGTTGCATGGAACCAGTGGTTATTCAGCAACAGGACCAACGGCTTTACATGATTTCCGAACCATGTCGAGAGTGAACTTCTATCACCAGAAATACACATCTCTCGCTCCTCAATGGAATGGCCGAGAATCGAACCCGCGATCACAAAGGTGGGGCGCCAAAACCATAACCACCACGCCACTGAGGCGCTTGACTTAACAACAGGGTGACTGCAGATCTCTCTAGATTTAGAGGAAACTTCTAACAGTTGTCCATTTTCCCTTTCTGATTGTCATCATAACTACTACTCATACTCTAGCAAAAAGATTTCTCTCTTAATGAGAGAGAATGCTTAAATTGCCATCAACTGAGACCTCCTCCTCCAAATACTGTGACTACCATACAGTATATTTTTAAGTTCACCAGATTATAGTATTATGACAAAAATAACTTTCCCAACTGCATAGTGCCATGGTGAATTCACACCAATAGTTGCCTTCTATGAGGAAAGAACCCTTCTCCACTGCCTTCTACCTCCAGTAATAAAAGAACTACATGAGATTATTCTCTGATTTCCAAGAGCTTCATACCCCTTTCCCTCATGATTACTCTTTCCATATTCAGAAGAACAGCTGTCCCTAAGATTTTCTGTGATTGCAAAATGAACTGGAACTTCAATTCCCTCCTACCTAACTCTTGACCACTTGAAACCTCTGACACAATGATAAACTGGCCCCCTCCTACTACGAACTCATCCTCCTTAACCTTGGAGGTAATTTTAATATGGAGATTACTACCCCCTTCTCCTCTTTGATGGACTCACAAGGTGAATAATCTTGGAGCTTTAATCCCTGGATAAAGAAAGAGAAGAGTAGTAAGCCAGTAATGCACACACCTAGGCAGATCCCCAAGATATCAAAGAGTAGTCAGAATTATTCATTGTATTGTTCAATCCAAGAGCTGCAAGAAATTAGCAGGGCTGGAATAAAAAAAAAAATATATATATATATACATATACAGTCGGCGCAAAAAAAAAACGAACGCCCACTACATTTGTAAACAGATCATAGCAATGATATAAAAAAAGGAAAATAAAAGGGAAAATTTTAGTTCACTTATATTTTTTTCAATACTTAGACATTTCTCCATTATTTTTGAGTACAGCTTTTAACCTTCTTGGCATTGAATGTGCTAAATCTTTGAAATATTGTGCATCCATGTCTTCAAACCAAAATTTACGGATGGCATCCTTCAATTTGGGGAGGGACGTTTTCTCATCTGCTAGTGCCTTCAGTTTCCGTTTCATGTATGCCCAGCAATTTTCAATTGGGTTTAAATCTGGTGAATTGCCTGGCCAGTCCAATTTCTGAATATTAAATTCCTTAAGAAGGTTTGTGACCTTGTGAAATCGGTGGCAAGGTGCTCCATCTTGCATAAATACACGCATGCCCAAAAGTTCCTTGTAAGGGACTAATTCATTTTCTAAGACATTTTCATAAATCTCTCCATTCATTGTCGTGCTCTCTGGGAGAAAATATAATCCCCCACTACCCCCATATCCGCTGAAACATCCCCATACCATCACATAAGCTGGATGTTTCACAGTCTTGACTGTGTATTTTGATGCATAGCGGTTAGATCCTTGGGGCCTCCTTACTTTTTTGCCAGCGCTATGAATAATGTGGAAGTTAGATTCATCGCTAAAAATTACCCTTTCCCAATCCTTTTCAGTCCACTTCAAATATTTTCTGCAAAAAGCCATCCTTTTTTTTTTCATAGGCTTAGTGAGGAGTGGCTTCTTTGCTGCAACACGACATGGGAGACCAAGGTCTTTCTGCAATCGATGTTGCACAGTCCGTTCAGATACGTTCCTAAGCAGATCAGGGTTTTGAGACTTCAAAATTTTGGCTGGCATTGATGGATGTTCCATAACAATCCTTTTTAAAATGTTATCCGTTCTTTTTGTAGTTTTTCGTGGCCTCCCTGAGCCTTTCTTCCGCTTCAGTGATGAATCAAGGTCTCCTGTCTTGGAGCGGTTGCACCACAATGAGACGGTGCTTTTAGAGATTCCCAGCTCTCTTGCAATAGCTGACATTGACTTGCCAGTTTTCCATAGGGTCACAATTTCTGCTTTCTTAACCAAGGATAAGGAAGTTTTAGCCATAATTCATTAGCTAGCGCGCAAGAGCGCCAAATGTAGCGGTGACGAAAGCGTGAATGGGGCAGGAGCGCATACAATGACATCCGACCTTCGGGACAGCTTGAGTATCACTGAAGTGCATTAGTAACTCATGGTACCGAACAGCGAGACAATAGAGGCTGCCAGACGAACGATAAATTGGGGAAAATATATACTTCTCGGGCGGAAATCGCAAGAAAAGTCCGAACGCTTATTACAGTAATATATAGGGAGTCGTTCGCTTTTTTTTTGCGCCGACTGTATATATTATATATATTATATATATTATAATATATATGTATATATAATACATACACACACACACACACACACACACACACACATATATATATATATATATATATATATATATATATATTATATATATATATATATATATATATATATATATATATATATATATATATATATATATATATATATATAGAATAACTTGATCACGAAGTATATAAAACGTGATGCTATGTATAAATAAAGTTTTTTTGCCATGAAGGAAAAAGGAAAAAATGACTATCTCCTCTTTCATTTTTCCTTTGTGGCAAAAAACCTTTATTTATATATATATATATATATATATATATATATATATATATATATATATATATATATATATATATATATATATATATACATATATATATAATATATATACATATATATACATATGTATATATATATATATACATACATATATATATATATATATATATATATATATATATATATATATATATATATATATATATATATATATATATATATATATATATATATATATATATATATGATATTATAAAGATTTATTGCACAACTTATGATTAGCCCAAATCTCAACTTCAGTAGGATGGATTAACCTGCTAAAGATCCCAGAACCAAAATTAAACTTGGCCTCTCTCAAGAAAATGCCAAGGCTATGCCAGATCTGTGTTCAAGAGACAGAATCCCAGGCAGATAGAAATCTCTAAAGGGATCCTTAACCCCTAACAGGACAAAATTGTGTACTATGAGATACAATGGCCACCACTTGCTTCACAAATATTGGGAATGCAGAATGTTTCATGTTTCATAGATGTAAAGTGGCAGGGTACTGCCTAATGCCAAAAATACCAGCACATACAACTCTCAACCATAATGATACGCACAAGCGAACAATCATGGAAGTATACATCACAAAGAATACCATTGATAAATCAAAAGGACAGTTAAGGCTCAAGGATTGGCACAACTGTGGTTGCAAACCATGCTGCTAGAGGGACAGCTCTAGTCATGGCTTTAGTAGAAGCAGTTTCATTGTGAATTCTGGGGCAGTTCTGGTCAATGAAGCTGCACATAGAAACTACAGAATCTCTGGTCGAGCCTATGATCATTAGATTGGCTCTATGTTTTCAAAGCTCTGCTTATCAGAGCAACTTTCGTCATGAAAGCAGGGGTGGCTAGCCTTAATCTGACAATTAAGGCAGTTTGATTGAAGCTTAAATATAGTCTAGTCTATACACTGGTGTTGCTTGACAGATAAAGAGGAGAGTAACTAAAGGAGAGTAACTAATTCTAATAATGAAAATGTTAGAGGTTCAAGGACTGCAGTACATCAATAAGAAACTGGCTTGTTAAAGAATATTCAATTCAAGTCAAGGTCCAATGATTCTCATGTAAGTTAGACAGAATTATGGTGCTAGCCTCAACAGTGTATGCACTCTTACTTTCTTCATCTCAGTGAAATTTGAATTCTCACTATTCATAGAAAGTACTTTGATCATCAAAATTTCCATCTCAATAGGCTTTTTTATATTCTGGTATGAGTTGTAAGAATCAAGAAATGAAGTTGTAGGTCTAAAACACCAAAAGAGCAGAGAGAATTTTGATTGCTAAAGCAGTTTCTCTGAATTTTACCAGTTTAGATTATGCACCACAAAGACAAGTACAGAAGCTCCTCAATTACAATGGGGTTACATTCTGATAAACCTATCATGAAGGAAAACTATCTTACATCACAAATCAAGTTCAAAATAATTTATCTTGAACATCACAGCCTAGCCTACCTTCAGCATGCTTAGCATACTTTAGCCTACAGACGAAATTATGTATGGTATGCCCCACACTGATGTAGAATTACCAGCAATCTCTTTACGGGTTCAAAAAGACTTTTTGCCTTAGTATTAACCTGAATTATCAATTGGCTAAGCAGCTTAATCTTCTGTATCTGGTTCTCCATCCAAGTAACATCTCCATCTTGTCAATTGGGTCAGTTCTGTTCATGATGGCAGTGGATTTTACCAGTCTAAGATCTCACAGCATCACTAATTTAGTTTTTGTCCTTCAATACAGTCAAGATCATCAGCTGGGACAGTCTGAATTCCTCTGCAATGGTCATTAAGAGCATGCCACCTTCATGCTCATCAATTATCTCGAGTTTCTCACCAATAGTAGGAGACACAGGTGGTATTCATAAACATAATATTGATTCAGCACTTAAAAACAGTGTAGGCATAGGGGATCTTGTTTATACACACACACTGATGACCACATGGCACTGCTGCTGCTTTACAGATGCCTGGCATTCAGTAGAGTGTAATGCCATGTATCACTTACCCAGGAAAAGTTGAATTTCAGAATACAAATTTTGCTGAATGTGTATTATTGCTATTGCCATTGGAATGTCAAAATACAGTAACATGAAATGGACCATCATAACCTGGGATGCACCGATACATGATGAAGGTTCCTGCACCCAAAACTTCAGAATGGGAGCAGTACCAGTTTAGGAAGCTGGAACAATTCTTTCACAGCACCCCATTTTAGCACAATTCTAACTCTAGCTATTTTCCTCTGAACTATACTGGAAGTGAGAGCTTGAATGGTTCTCATCAACTGGGGATGAGCGCAATACAACTTTGGAAAAAAGCTGTAGTGGTTGCTGCAAAAGTATAGGTCATCCAGCCACAGCAAACACCATAAACAACTTCAGAATTTCTGCTAGCCTGTGCTCTAAATTAAAAACTTCATTAAAATTGCTCTCTATACACCAATGTAACAAAATTACTCTCTATACACCACTGTTCTTGCATGTGTTGCAATGACATTAGGCATGACTGCAACAAAGAGAATTACCGAGTAACTCCTCGATGTTTTGTCAGAGAACAGAAGGGGGCCAATGGCAAACCTCTTGACCTCCAAAAACTTGCTCAATCTGTTGGTATCCCCCATGTGATGACTGAGGAAAGGAAGATCCATGAGACCCCTTGGTAACAGAATAGGCCATGAACCAAGACTGATGAAAGGTGGTCATTTGTTACAAAAGAGTTTCTTCAAGATGTAAAATAAAGTAATGACTTGGGGGGAAGTGATCACCTGAGCTGAGAAAGATATTCAGCTGGAAATTTATATTTCTAGGATGCCCTCCATGAAATGAGAAATACAGAAAAACCTAGGATGACAAAGAAAAGTCCCTTAAACCCAGCTCATACTACTGCTCCTACTCGTCGCCAAGAACAATAGATTGGTGCCAAAAAATGTATGCATTTAATTTGAAATAGAACGCCATTGGTGCCAAAAAATGTATGCATTTAATATGAAATAGAATGCCATAACAAAATTGTCTTAAAAGTAACTTAAGTGCAGAAAGCTATGATTTCATACATTAGAACCCTTGCCTGTATTTCTTCACCTTCTGATGCAGCATCATGACCTGCTTAAGCCAGTAGGTCAACAAACAGCCTGGATGAGCTGCCTCTGAGACTCTTGGCCCTCCTAAGATCCTGACCAACAGCTCCGATTGGACACTGGAGAGGATCCTCTTCACTAGCAGCAGTAGATGATAAGGAAAAAATGAGCAAGAGTGCTGTGAAGCAAATCTGCCTGCTGTGCTTTTGGGTCTTTGCAAAGCAAACAAATGCAGAAGACAAACCCATTCTGAAATGAAAGACTATCACACAAATTGTGCAACTTGCGCACCTGTCTTGAAAAGGCAAACAACATCAAGAAAACAGATTCTTCAGCATTAAATCCTACAAGTGAACAAAACTCAATAGAACATGAGATCCCAGTTAGGTTGTCTATGATGATAATGAGGAACTTTCTACAAATGCCACACAAGGCCCCTTAGGTCCACTAAAGTACTCAAATATAGGCCACAAAATTCAGAATTGAGTCAAGACTGACCTAAAACCTTTTATGGATGATAATTTACTACACCTGAGAAACTGCAGATGGCAATAGAGTAATGGTAGCATTTTGTGGGTTAACACTACTTTGAATACACCAAAAACAGAACTGCCACTGCTTTTCTCAGGAGGAAATGAATGTCAAGGTTATGCAAGACCTGGATAATGCCTCCAAAAATCCTCTCCCTTGGAGACCTTGCTGGGTAGTCTCCAAGCATGAAGTGCAATTCTCTAAGTTCTCATGAAGAAACTTTGCACAGGCTGCATGACATCCCCAAGAGGAAATTAGTGAACCAATCCTACTGTGGAGCCTGAAGTCCTTCAGTTTGCCCAATACTTGTTGATAAAGTCTGAAGGGTTCTCTAGGCTGCTTGACTGGGCTAGGCTGAGCAGTGAATCTGATAGTTTGCAGTTAAGACTCAATGCAAGAGGTACCAAAGAGCTCTGAAAATCCCAAGATACAAGGACCACTAAAAAGATAGAGGCTGCTTCCATTACCTGTTCCCTTTACTAAGGGGAGACTGGCTACTACTTTCACACTGTCTGCCTTTACCCAAAACAAAGCCAATGGCTTACCTGCAAAGTGTCTGAGACCTTGTGACTTCTTGATGTCTACCACATTCTTCTTTCTCTAACCAGTTGCAAGGTTGACCAAGGGCCTCAAAACTCCAAATCAAAAGTTCCTGTCACTTGAAGGTCCAGGTAAGGGTGCTTCCCACAATAGTTTAATATGTACGTAAACAACCACTTCTGCTGACAGAGGGTCAAGCAGAACTTATAATCTATCCACCATTGGAGATATTTGATTATGGTGTCCCAGTTTACAATATAGTTGTGGGAAACCAATTTTTACAAGGATAACAAACGACAGATCAAGGTATGCCCAGTCTTGGCAGAACATGAGCTGTGTGGAAATCCAGAATCAAGGCAAATCTCCCAATCCTATTGTATGAACTAAACCTCTGCCTCAGTTTAATATCCATCACCAAGTGAGTAAACCTAGTTGATACATGCAGTCCCCAGTTAGTATTGGCAGGGGCTCTGCTCCTGACAGTATAACGATAACTGAAAATCGCCAATAACTGAAAATATGCAATAATAGCGCTCATCATCAGATACTATTGGCACCGATAAGTGGGATCGGCAGTTCAGCACTTTCAGCACCAAAAATTCAGTTATCATCATTAATAGACAAGCACCATAAAACCAGATCACAGATAACTGCGGACTGCCCTGTACCATCAGGTTCAACTTCTGCCGATGATTTGAAGACCAAGTTGGTGGTTTACTTGAGATGAAACATAGGCCCAACTGCTGATGTTGCCATAACCAACCAGCTCAACTTGGAAAGACATTAATTTGGCAGACTTCTGTATGTGTCAGCTTCATGATTATGATTACTTTCTTTTATGTTACCATTTTAGATGAGATACATTTTTAGATATATCTCCTTAACTGAGTACTATTAGGTGTAAAGTGCTGATTAGTTTAGTTTAGGAACTAAACAGAATTACTGTCAGCTATAGTATCTAGAAAATATTAATCCTTAAAAACTGTGCTAAAAACTAAATATGCAGCACCCCAGCCTGGATAAAAAAAAAAAAAAAAAAAAAAAAAAAAAAAAAAAAAAAAAAAGGAAAAAAAAAAAAAAAAAAAAAAAAAAAAAAAAAAAAAAAAGGATAGAGGAAGATATGCAAATGCACAAGGCATAATAAAAAAACTTCTAAAAAAATTTTCCACACTTTCTATGAGAAATTGAAAATGACTATTTACAGCCACTTGTGGGGCCTCTTTTACAAGAACAGTTGTAAACTTTACCAAGCTATACAGGCAGCCCGCAGTTAGCGGTACAATCACTTGGTGTCGAATCGGTTTTACAGTGGTCGTTAAAAATAGTAATTAAAAATACGGTATTTTAAGGCATTTTTACAGCACAATTTTCGGTTAACAGCGCCGCAAGCGCCATTATGTCTAACGAGTACATACATTTGTAGAAATACCGTTCAAACCATAGTAAAGCTTATGCAAATATTATAATTTTTTATTGAGAGTTATTACATAGGTATTAGGGTAAACTATATGCCCATGACACTGTTCTATGCCGTCGACTGCCGCTCTTCCAAAAATGTAGAGTTAAAACAGTACAAATTTAGTGATCAATGTGTCAATTTATAAATGTTCATAATTTTATGCTTAAAGTGCGTATGAAAATGTATTATGTATGGGGTATTTTTATTTCTATACATAAATAAGATACAAAGGCAGCTTTTGAAACTACCCTCCACACTATCAAAGAGGATTTTTTTTCATGTTCGTCCTTGTCCGCTGCCTGCCACTCTTCCGAAAATATTGAGTTAAAAAAGTGCAAATTTAGCGATCGATGAGTCAATTTTTATAAAGGTGTTCATGCTTTCATGTTTAAAATGTGTATGAAAATATATTATGTACTATAGGATACTGTTATTTTTGTACATAAATATGATACAAAGGGAGCTTTTGAAACTGCCCTCCGCATTATCAAAGGATATTTTTTCATGTTCATTCTTGTCCGCTGCAGTTCAGAAAAATGCATTTGAAGACTTCATGCGGTTATATTCTATTAATTTGGGAGCTAATTATAACTCATTTTGTTAATCAAACTTCAGCTTTTTGTTATAAGTTTTCATGCTTTTATGTTTAAAATGTGTATGAAAAATGTATTACAGGGTATTTTTTTTTTCATTTTTGTACATAAATATGATACAGTGGCAGTACACATGTCCATTTGAAGTCTTTGAAACAGCCCTTCACATGAAGAAGAGAATATAGGTAGTTTAGTCGTGCCCGAATAACAAAATTTTAATTTATATCATTGAATCATGTTTTTAGAAAAAATTACTTTTACAATTGTTGCATAAATTTATTTTAAAAGACAAAACTTGTGTATACATTCGTTTCCGCAACACCGCAACTTTTTTTTTTTTTTTTTTTTTTTTTTTTTTCATGGGATAGAAGTACAAAATATAACTGTGCAACTCGGTCGATTTTTTGCTTTGTTACATACATGGGCAAAAAATTGAGGTATGACCGTAAGAACTCAAGATGCTGCTGCTATGTAGATGGCATAGTGATGAAAATTAAGATAAGCAAAGAGGATAAAGTAAATATGCATCTTTTCCATACATCTTTTAAAAAGTTATACATTACTTCACTGCATCCAATAATATTGTATGTATTCTCATATTATTGTATTAAAAACACTACTAACATTGCAGTCAATGTTTTGGTTTGGAAATCAGCTGATGGCAAATAAGAGTTTGTTTTGCCATAATTAACTTAATTCTTAGTGAATTTCTATGCTTCCAGTTAGCGTAAACGAATATCTAGATACTTGACTTGTATGAGACCAGGTTATTTTTCCTCATACGTGTTTTTAGGCGGATATGTGACTTGAATAAGTCTAACTGTGATTGTGAACTAAATTTTTTTTTTTTTTTTTCAACAGATTTGTTGTCGGCATGTTTATTGAGTAAAAAAATTTATGTGATTCCATTCGCAATTTCCTTTATATCATCGTAATACGAACTTTATGTTATTTATCTTTTATTAGTGTGAAACCAACAGTAAAATGTGTTCTTTCAGTTTTGATTTAAATGATTTCATCTCAATTTTATCTACGGTTGTGTTTGATGGCATATGTTTACTGGAGTTTTATCCTTGTTGCTGATGGACGATAACGGTAATTAGCAGCTTGAACAGTTTTCTTAGTTTCAGCTCCAACTAGGTTTAAATTTAACAGTATACTATTTCATTATTGATCTTTGATCTATAGCGAATAAAGTTATTACATTAAGATATCTCTGTCCCATTCTACATAACGTCATTTATAACAACTACGGGAATTGTTTACTATAGTATGATGCTTGAAATACAAGCCAGACGGATGTTGTTGTTATGCAATTCGGATGTACGTATAAAAAAATTGTTTCTCGTTCGGTTGTTCATGGGTATACACGTTTACGCAATGAGTATAACATTAAAACCTTACTTTCATCATTTTCCTTTGCGGTTTTATAATTTATTTAACTAGAAGATAATAAAGTTAGGCCATTGTAATTTGGTCTCTCGTAAAATCGGATTATCATAAGACGAATTATCGTAACTTGAACACTATAGCTACCTGTACACTGTATAAAACCTTAATTATCTTTACATACTCTATTATGTTTTTATACAGTATTTGTTATTTATAAATGTAGTTTCCTTATTTAATAACATGAAACATAAAAATATGGGGTGGCATTTTGAGGGTTGGAACAGATTAAGGGCATTTTAAGTATTTTCAATGGGGAAAATTGATTTGATGTGCGAGCAAATTGATCAATGAGCTCAGCCATGGAATGAATTAAGCTTGAGGTCAAGGTACCATGGTGCAAGGATTATACTTCACAAGACACCCAAAGGATAAAAGGTAGGCTTTTTTAATAATACTATAATATTATAATGTACTGTACAGTAAATTCTACAGTACTATACTGCATAAAAATAATTTTACTTATAGCGCCATTGTGGGATTATGGCGCCGTGGACAGGTCTAGCGCTTCGAAAGAAGGGGTGCGGCAGCCGTAGACTTTTAAAATTGTTTAGCGTCAAAAATCACTCCGCATCGGCGGCCAGGAACAGAACCCCTGCCACTAACCGAGGGCCGCCTGTATATGTCTTTTCTAATAAATAAACTAATTTTATTTTGTAAATTTATAATTACTGCTCATACAATATCAAAACAGATAAGATTCTGAGTATATTTGTTACAAAATATTTACATGGATTTACAGAGATCGAAGATGCAGTAACTTTTTGGATTATACATGTCTTTTTCTATTATTTCTTTGCACTTTTCTTTGCAAAATAACAATTATAACTAACAAACTATTATAAAAGATAAGAACTAAAACCAATAGCAAGCAGCAACCCCTTGGTATATTTATGAGCAAATTTATAAAAAGACGTCATGTGAGAGAAAGTGGCAGCACATACTAACTTGAAGTCAAGATCACAACTAACCTGAGCCACCTGCTTCCTTGATCTTGCCTAGGCTAAAAGCTGCCATTATTGAATTTATGGGCTATAGAAGTAATGGCACCTCTTTCCAACCCATTTCCCCCAAACCAATGCATGTAATATTGATGCTCACCATGAGTGGGTCTGTCCACGACCCAAAACCTGTTATTGCTACTCATGAGGGGTCCATCCATTAAGGGTTAAAGCAGTACCTTTTTACTCATTAGAAAACCAGATCCCAAAGTGTGTCAAGTCGAGGAGTTGCTGCATAACAACTGAGTTAAGTTCATTCTTGTGGGTCTAAGAGGCAACCGACACAAAGGTCAAAGTGGGACCCTGACAATTAGTTGTCCAAAACAAAAAGGAGTAAGCTAGTATGTATACCTTCGTAAATCACACATAACCCAAGGGAAGGGGATTCCTCCAAGCTGGATGAACTAGTAATTGGAAATCTGCAAGAGTTCAGCAAGATATCCTTATCTGACATTTATCTAAAAATAAATGCTTGGTAATGGCAGGTAAGTGAAGATTATTCCCATACTCACCCATCCTACCAATGGTTAACTACCAGTTTTAACAACTGATTCCAATTCCCACTCAGAAATACTCCAACATAAAAATATAAATTTTCATAATAAAAATTTATTAGTTGGATACTTACCTAGTATTAAAGTTGTCTATATCTGCACCGATTAGGCAAGTCGGCATTCAAACAAAAAATTGAATGGCTGCCCTGATGAATGTCTAGTTTATATGTTCTCCACCAGGTGTTTCAAATGTTTTAGCTTGCCAGAATTCTCCTTGACAGCCCACCAAGTTGTGGGGAGGCTGGGTGGGGTCTGCTTTAACAGTAGGTAAGTATCCAAATAAATTTTATTATGAAAATTTATATTATTTGTGATGAATTCTACCTACTGTTAAAGTTAGCCAATTCCCATATTAACAAGAGGACGGTGGGTAGCGCAGCTAGACAAAAATCTGCTCAGCCATTCGAGCTAAAGGTTTCTTGCATGAAACCTAAAACATTCTCAACTGATCTGAAATCCATTCTGGATTTTATTACCAACAGAAGTTGGATTCCATTTAGGGAGCAAGGCTCTCATATATGTGCACCAAAGAGCAGCCTTGCGGAGAAAACCACTTCGATTCAGCCAGAATGAAACAGAAGCGGTATGAGGGGACCCCAGTGCCTGGGTCCAAAAGCCCTATAAAACAAGTCAATTAAAACAATACCTTTATGATATAAAGGTACACTTCCATACAGTTTGTACTTTCACACTCCCCAAAATATTAAAACCTGGGATTCAAACAACAGAGCCAAAAGAATTGCTCTTTGGTTCAGAAAAAGACTACCCACTACTAGTAGCGGGTTAAGGGCTTTACTTTTTTCGAACATGATTCTGTATACTACTTAAGATAGGGAGCGGGTAAAAACCAAATTGCACTACTACTGCGCCACATCAATCCTATTCTGGAATGACAAAATTGACTTGAGGGGGCCGGCGGGTATGCCCGTATATGGTGGTACAGGGCAAAAAATGCAAAGTCATGGTAAAATTCTTGGAGCTTCATATGGCAATGGAGAATGTGTATACAAAATATTTCTTCAAAATTCCTCTTACTTTCATAGTTACAGGGTTATTAGTAAAAGTAACTCTATAAGCCAAAAACATGGATCCATACAAGAAAATGGAGTATTTCTTCTGTTATCGTAAATTTTGATAATTATTATCACACAAATTGTGAACAATGGCATCTGTGGAGATTCCACAAGTCACAAGACGGGAAGGTACGCTTAAACAGCCTTCAGTGCAAACAAAAACATGAGAGAGTACATGTTCAGGTTTCACCTCTGACATTTGCTTGCTTTTACTTGTTTTTCTTTGTTTCAGCAAGAATTTCATCATGCCAAAGAGGGAGAGAAGAGCAAAACATCACACTAACATACAGAAGAAGAAAATTCACTCTAATAAGAGTTCAGAACATTATAATATTGACGATATTAGCGGAGTTAGTGAAGGAGAGAGACTGCTGCGTAGGGAGGAGCATCCCCGTCTCGCCTGACGCAGTGCCCCAGGCCACGATCTTTCAGCAAAAGGATTTTCATTTGTGATAAATAACAGTTTTGGTTTATTAATACCCAAAAAAGAATATAAAATTCATAATAATCATGATTTATTAACATTAACTTCGTAAAAAGAGAGTACACATTTGAGTTTCACCTCTTGACATTCACTTGCTTTTACATCCATTTTTCTTTGTTTCGGCAAGAATTTCATCATACCAAAGAGGAAAAGACAAGCAAAACATCTTGCTATTATACAGAAAAAATTTGCTCTGGTGCTCTAATAAGAGTTCAGAAGTTCATAATAACGGTGGTATTAGTGAAGTTAGTTTAGGAGAGAGAGAGAGAGAGAGAGAGAGAGAGAGAGAGAGAGAGAGAGAGAGAGAGAGAGAGAGAGAGAGAGAGAGAGAGAGAGAGAGAGAGAGAGAGAGAGAGAGAGAGAGAGAGAGAGAGAGAGAAAAGAGTATTGTGTAAGGAGTGCCCCGTCTTGCCTGATGCAGTGCCCCAGGCTACGATTCTTCAGCAATGGGATCTTCATTTATGATTAAATTCGGATAAATAACATAGTTTTGGTTTGTTAATACCCAAAAAGGAATATAAAATTCATGGAAATCATGATTTATTAACACTCTTTGTACAAATACAAAGCAAAACTTTGAACGGCCGTATCTCAAAACTAAACTTATTGACCTCCAGTTTATCTTCTCCCTTAGTTTTAAAGCTATAGCATTGAAATTTGGTATATAACTTATAAAATGAAGCCCTTTTTTCCAATTTTTCTTTCATTTTTTTTCTTAATTTTTTTCCTGATTTATAGGGTTTATTTTTTTACCATAATGAAAAAATTCATATCTAGCAAAAAATGACTTCTAGAAAAAACTCTTCATTTCCTTGGAGGTCTACATCAGGTCTATGTATGGTAATACTCCTAGGTCTTAATATTAAGTATCAAGGGAGGAGATAAAATTTGAAAAAGGGTTATTTTCAGGATAAATCGCACTGGCATCACAAAACCGAAGGTCAGAGGCAAAAACCATATGCAGTTTGGAGATGTCCCAAGTCACCTTATTAAGTGGTATGAATGTCGAAGTCCTGTCCTTAAAAAATGGCATTAGCTGGCGGGCGCCTTAACACTAAATGAAGTTACAACTGCTGCTCATATTATGAATGTTTACCTTCAATAAAGGTTGAAGATATGGAGCTAGTTCTCATGCACTAGCCTAATCAAATATGTCAAAGAGACCTCTTGTTCCTTGACAAAGACGTTATGTTTTTAAAAACACAAAACAAAAAGTTAACTTTGCCTCTTTTAGGCTTAACCTCCACAAATACATTCTAGGTTTTCTGAACCACAAAAGAAAAAGTTAACTTTGCCTTCAAGCTTAACCATTGGCAAAAATAGGTAGGTTTTCTAAAACCACAAAAAAAGGGGTTAATTTTGCCTCTTCCAGGACTGACCTTTGACAACGACATCTATGTTTCCCAAAACAACAAAACAAAAGGTTAACTTTGCCTCTTTCAGGATTAACCTTTGACAAAGATGTTCTAGGTTTCCAAAAGGATGATAAAGATGTTCTAGGTTTAACCTATCTGATTAGGTTTTAACTACTCCAACAGGACAGAGAAGTTTCCTCTTCTTTCCCACTAAGGAGGTTACATTGGAATTCTTACAGGTCACTGTATAACGTACCCTTAACATCACCCTCAGCTCTAAGGCAGAAAGATAAAATAGTATTCCCTTTACAACAGCTTAAAGAACTTTGGAAGTAGACAGTGAAAAGTCTTACTATCTCTAAACAGAAAACATTGACGTCTACAAGGTTCCAGGTGCTGAAAATTCCTCTAGAATGGCATCCTCAGCAATACACAGACCACTGCTTCTGACCCCAGGCCATGGCTGCTTTCAATTAAGGACAGATCCTATGATAACTTGAAAATCTTCTTAAAGGGAGGGGACATTCTAACATCTCTAAGCAGTTAAGGAGATGCATAAGTTAATGGAAGTGTATGAAATTGTCTAGTCAAGTTGATGTCCTCTTAACGGAAGAATAAGACATCTAATGAGAGCACTGGAAATTCTGAAAATCATTTGCCCTGAGGCTACAAGGGCTCTACAGGAGACACTAAACAACACTTGAACTTGAAATTGCTCAACAGTATTTAGAGTATATAGAAGGGGCAGGCCTGAGTCTGAATTAGGCCAAATTTAAGGAAACATCCACTGCTCAAGCCTGAGGGCCATCAAACCTACAGATGTAAAGGCCATTGTATGCAGTTTGTTCTTTCTGAATCCCCAACTCCAAAAGCACTGTCCTTCCATAGAATGAATGATCAAAGCAATATGTTGTTCATTTCTCTCAAAGCAGCAAACTTCCCACAAAAACTTTGTTTCTGACCAGTAATAAACCTACTAAGCATCCTAATGTTCTTTCCACTGCCCTGACCATCCTAATGTTCTTTCCACTGCCCTGACATCTAAAAACTTTTACCAGGTGTAGTTTTGACCATTCTATGTTGCAAGAAAGTGTAATTACACTAGTTACAACTTCGTTTGTGTTGCATGACAAAGAGAAAAGACCAAAACCTGGACTTTCAAGAACAAAATGGGGAATTCTTGGTTACAGAGTCCCTCCTACAGTCCTGGAGCCAAAGATGGTTCTGGATTACAGTGGGGTCCCCTGTATTCGTGTTCTCCAGATTTGCGGGCTCATGCATTCGTGGATGTCTCTCTGGACCATATCTACCCATTATTCGCAAGAAATTAGTCTATTTTTCTTGTTTTAACTGACAAAATTGCCCGTTTTCAGCGCGAATATGGGGGGACCACTGTTCTTACAAATTTAATGGACGTTATTTGCAAGTCATAATTCTTATGCCGAACGCTAATGTTGCCAAAGACATAGAAATTGGCCAAGAATCGGCAGAGCCTCTCTCCCTCACTCAATCCAGTCGAAACTGTACAATAATTGAGCATGATTATCTGAAAAAATCCCCAGTGAGGCCATGTTTTCTAATAAGGAAAAGCCCTTACATATATGAAGCTTCCTTCAGGCCTAAAATTCTTCAAGAAGAACATGCCTATTCATCTTTGACCAACAAGCATACATAATTAAGTATCATCCCCACATCACTAGATTAGTGGGAATATAGCGAATTAAAAATATAATGCATAAAGTTGAACCAGAAGAAGCAACAGGTCCTTGGCCTTGGAATACTGTTGACAGAGTTTGCCAACTTGAATCACTTTTCAGTAAAAGAGCGTCTTGCTCCTAAAGTCGACACCATCCACCAATGGGCAACGAAGTCCATGACAAAACTTATAGAGGGCAGTACACTAACTCAAACAAAGTGCAAAGAACAGCAATACCTTCATGTTAATACATCTTGAAGGAACTTGCATGACTGAAGATGTATTAATAAGTGGAATACATTCTGCATGTATACCACAAGTCTGATCATTCTTTGGAAAGGCACTGAAACCATACTAGAAAACCAAAAAGTGTGTAGGCGGACACTTCCCGTTATTCAGTCTCAAAATGTCCAAATGCCTCCAATAGCTTATGGAGTTCGTGCCAGAGAATTACCACTTGGACCCTCATTCCCTCTATATACAACCTCCTACTAAAAAGAGAGACTTGTGAGAGATTTCCGCTGAAGACGACAAAGGAAACTATAAGAGGGAGATTAAACCAGTGGAGGTCAATCAAAAACAAATCACAACTCCCCTTCACTGTCTCCATCATGTAAAGTACTGGTCCCAAGTCACTCCATGCATGTCAGAGGTTGCAACTGTCCATATTCCAGAACTTGAGGTCTGCACTTATCCCCAAAAGGTATAAAACAAGACTACCTAAAGATACTTCCTTCTCACCTTAACCTGAGCTACATAATCAGACAGAAGGCAAAAGTGTTCTCACTTCTTCCAAACTGAGAGAATATAAGCATGAGGACATTACCCTGCAGCATCAGAAATGAGTTAACTCTCTTCCTCGCTAAACTTCTGCTGGCGCCAAACCCTAAAAGCTGGCTTCACCAACTTGCTGGGTTGGCGCCTCCACTTCTCTAAGTTGACGCAGAGACAAGACAACGTAGCTACTGAGTAAAAGGTTGTTAACACCTCAACAAGCTAGATTGAAACTCCATCAGCAAGTCTGCCAGTCTCAAGTTCGTTTCCCCACAGGAAAGAGAAAGAAACCGAACCTCCTAATAAAGACGGTTCAAGTGCCAATAAGGGTTTGTATTGTAAGAGGCAGTCTTCAGCTCTCTGCAACTCTGTAAGAGACAAGACGACAAGCCAAGACAGACCTAAAGGGAAATTTGAGCGTCCGAATACAAGAAAAGTTACAAAATGTGCTCTAATAGGAGAAAGCGTTGGTTCTCTTGTCCAATATTTAGAGGGCACCGAAATATGCAAAGACAAGCAAGACATATTCTCTATGTGGCCTCTTTCCTCAACTAAATGAGTAACAGCAAAGCGTAATGGCAACCAACCAGACTGAATGAGTTCCTCCAACTTCATTTCAAACTCTTCTTCCGCCAGCAGGCGACAGGAGGAGACAGCTGCCAACAGGAAGTAAACAAAAGAGCTCAAAGGATTGCTCTTTCTTCGCAACCCTTGGCGATAGAAAGTGACACCTATTGACAGGAGACGACTGCAGCCGAGTGCTGTATCGCATCCCCCACAACTCAATGAAAGAAAGACAGTCTTAAGCGACTCAGGACTTGGCTAAGTCTGCACGAATCAACTACGACTGCAAAAGTCAACTGAGGGAAAATAAAACGAGGCACAAGAAAATGGGAATGATTGAGAGGCTTTGCAAGAGGAGTTACAACGATTCTCCCGCCTTGTCCAAAAGCAAACGTACATACTTGAAAGCATTCCTATATGACACGTCGTTAGAAAGCTCTTAAGCTAGAATATCTAACTTGGAGAGAACCTTAGATACTATAGACAGTGTAGACTTGAAAGAGAAACATTGATCGAGGCTATAGCTGAAAAAAAAGCAGGCAAAGAATGAACACAAGCATTATGAACAAAGAGGAATAGGCTACCAGACGAGAATTTAGAATAACCAAAACATGAGAAATCGGATAAATAGTTGACTGAGTCGACATTTTATCGGAATGTGTAAAACTCACTACAGACACATTATCATCTCAATAAAACCATCTATAGTACCTATATTAATTATTAATCCTACACATGCTAACACCTCAAACTAGGTGTTGATGATGGCAGAATGCATCTACGGAGCAAGGATTAGCGTTTACCAAAACGGTCCTATGGCGAATTTGTTAAAGGTCATTATGCAAATGCTTTAAACAAGATTCAGACCGTGAAAAGGGCGAAGCAGGTATTGGAGGGCACAGAGCCCCATTGTCCCGAGAACCAACCCGGTTACCTGGCAGCAGACACTACCTACTGTTGCGGGGCAGTCCTAGGCTCGGGCTATGTACAGACGAGGGAAACCAACACCTTACTTCTAACAAAGGAACGCGAAAAAGAGTGCACACTATGGAGGGATTTGGAACGTTCCCATCATGAACTAAGTTCAACTTATATTAGGAATAAAATTAGGTTTAATGTTATGTTCTAACTTCTTGATACGCATTTCCTGAACCAAATGGGGAGCAGAAGGCGGAACTACAAAGGAAGTCAATACTAACACTACCAAAATGCCTAGTCTGAGTAGGGATAGCCACAGATGAAGGGACACTAAGTAGGATAAAACTGACAGCTTTAAGTCATGACCTAACTAACTGCTTTTGTAATCTGTTTCCCTTCTTTCCTATATCTGACATATTCAGGCATAAATTCTCAGAACAATTCCCTACATTCTTCCCATCTAGTTCCAAGATCACACACTGTAGTCTACCCTTGCAACCAGTACAAACCAAATGTTGATCTACTTCAAATTCCAACACCCTGCTTACACCAAAATAATTCCTACATAGCCTGATGTTATTGGTTTTGCTTCCGGTGGAAGATATCCTGGGAAAATGAAATCACAATACTGTAAACAGGTGTAAAACAGCCAAACTTAATGGAATACCAACAATCACCTAACCACAATGGCAGCAAGGAGAATTCTGACAAGAGCTAAGAGATTCGAAACACATCTAATAGAAAACAGGTAAACTAGACAAGTCATCCAGGCAGCCATTAGATTTTTTGTTTGAATGCTGACTCACCTAATCAGTGCAGAAATAAAGCTAACTTCAACAATAGGTAAGATTCATCACAAATAATGATATTTGGTATTTCTGTATGAACAAACAGTTACACTATGCAAATATAAACAAAAGCAGGCCTCAGAGAAGGATGACCTGTGACATGTTCTTCTATAATTATAATGTGTTGTGTTCCCACAAAAATAATGGTAATTCTATTCTATGTTAGGACCGAAAAGGAATCAGAAAAGTTTAGGCCAAATCCATGGCTGCACTACATCTCTCTGCATTACAAGATTACCTGCATAAAAACATATTGCAAGCATATCATAATCAGAGTTCTGCTGCCGAGCCTCTGTCCCAATAAGGATCATCCTCACCGTCATCAGTTTAATCTTATTTGCGAACTCACGCCCACTCTTAAGTGGCAGGAATGGGGACTGGGAACTGTCAGTTCACTTTCCTCAGCTGCAGCCCAGTCATCCATGATCATATGGGAAGCTAAGAGAACAATGATTCTTATGAACATTTGGGAGGCTAAGAGAATAGTGATTCTTATCAGTTGTGCTTCTAAGATTCATTGGTCTTATGACATTATACAAATATTTTTGTACAAAATAATAGCAAAATTTTTTACAAGAATATTAGCATAAACTGATCTTGTCAGAGTTTAATAACAGGGTAGCTAATTAACAGAAGGTAAGCATGAGGGTGGGCTACTACCCACTTGTCTGACTGCTTGCAATCAAAGAATGAGTGTTGATTACTTAGGTGGAAAGAGTAAATAACAGTGCGCTGGGCATGATAAAATTTGTAAGCACTTCATATCATTCTTGAACATGAATTCTGATACTTAATGTTTTATTTGCAGAGGCAAAGTGTATACCGTGATGTTGAACTGTAATGAGTGTGCTACTTGACATCCTTCCTAATGGTAGACATACCATTAATTGTTACCTATTGTGATTTTGCTTCCACTACTGACACCATTCATCTCTGGCTGTCCAGTCTGCAGGGTGATTGCAGCAGAAGGCTAACAACCCATATTACTACCCACTTTGCTCTTGATAAGAAATAAAGTTCCAATGGACATAACATGTGCAGTTACCAACTCTCTTCCCTGCTCTTACTATGCTAACTTCTCTGGTCTGACAATATTTAAGGAGTTACTGAAGGCTCTGTGGCCTTCCTTGGGAATTTTTCCCAAGAAGTTTTCTTAGGGAACTTGGCTTCAGCCAGGAGTTATACTCCAGTTGCTGTCTAAGTAGACATCCGGGCATTGGCATCCAACACTCTGCCCAAGACCTCTGCAACTGCAGCTCCTGCTGTTGCCAGCTTTACCACTGCTATAAATTCCTGTCCATATTGGACTCCTGTGTTGACTACTCAGTCCTTTGGGGGCTTGGAAGTGCATGATGAACTGAGAATGACATGAGCTAGTTAGCAGCACAACAAGAGTAATAGTTTTCCTCTTACTTCAAGGAGTTAAACATCTTATTGAAATGTTGAGTCAAAAGAAGTAATACCAGATATCTCATTAAAAAAAAAAAAACTTTCATAAAGACCTTTTTTTTTTTTTAACTAACAAGGGATAGGAACATCTTCTCAAGAGAGAACCATGAAGTTTTAATCTTGAGATGTTCTTGTCCTTGTGGAGACCACAGCAATCCTTAAGTCAGAGAAGGAGCGCTTGGAACTACTAACACTAGTGCTCGAGTCAAGTGGACTTAAAAAGACAGAATTAGCACTTCTCTTGCCATTCAATAATGATGGAAATGGCTATAATCCTGCTTATGGTTACTGATATGAGTATACTAGGCTTGGTCATAATCTCAACAGAGTGTAGTCAAACACTATTGCAAACAGGAACACTTCTTTTGACACTAGCATTCACTATCAGAGTAATCACAATTCTAGCAATGTCAGCAGCAGTATTACATAAGCAGTCCCATCTGTATAAAGTTATAAAGGTGAAATTGGTTACCCTCCATCATTTACTAAATTAGAAGGTCATGTACACCCATTATGTAGTGATCTGGGTCAAACCACCAAAAAAGGAAAATTCTGTCATCTGGGAGCAATAACCAACATATCCTGAAGTAGAATCTGAGTATGAGGAGTCTCCTGTTGTGGCAGAGGATAAACGTCAACAGCTGTACCAGTTTTGGAGTGCTTTAATAAACACAAACTATTCTTCATAGAAGACCACAAATTAATATAAGCCACTTTAGCATCATAAAGAAAATGTTTAAATGGGCAAGAAGTGTATGGGCTATAGACCAGTTGCAGGACCAGGCAACGTCAATAAGAGGGAAGGGTTGGGTTGGCCACTGTCTGGGCTAGAAGGGATGACCAAGGACCTCAACGATGGATGAGGCAACATTTAGTTAAGGGGGTGAGAAACTTTATTTACTGCAATACAGCTATAAGAATCAATAATAAGAACAAATGATAGTAAATGTAATAATATGTACATTAAATTTAGTCAAAGATTAAATATGCTTGAAAACTCTTGCAATAATCTCTGGAGTCCATACAGTGACATTTAATATTTATCACAGGTTTGTGAAAAATAGATTCCAATTTGGCTCCTCCAAATACACGTTTAGATATAGTGTGTTCAAAACTTAAATGAAACCGGTTTAAAAGTAAAGCAAAATTCATATTTGAATCTATGCAACACATTCTAAAACCAGACTTAAAAGCTGGACCAGCATCACAGTGGCATGGTGCATTATACTGTACTGTATGTTACTTAGATAAGGTTTCCGGGGCACTCAACTTTGTCTTGGTCTTTTTGTCTAGTACTACTGGTGAACAGGAACCATAAGTAATTTTTGGTAGTGCCATTTTCAGTAAAATTAATTAACAAAATATACCTTAATGACCAAAGACAACTCATATGCTCCCTCATTCAAGTTGGAAAAAAGCCACACCCCACAGTTTATATAAGTCATATATTTCATTATATTTTTTTTATTTACATCATTCACTTACTGGAAAGTCCCAATAAATGTTGTCCTGGAGGAAGAACAACCTTTCTGCAGATGAGACCAGTGACTGTGACCACAGATTCAGTTGCAGACAAAGCACAAAAGTTTGGATCCAAACTAGTAATGGCTTTATTTGTAAATCCTTCTCTTCAAAAAATGCACCCACTTACAAGGTAGCCCGAGAGATGTGCAGGCAACCTAAGAGATAAGCTTAGGTGCATCTCACATGTGAGTTCAGAGCAAGCTTATACCCAACAGTTGCTACAAAAGATGAAAGGATCTATATTCCAGTCTGATGGAAAGACAAATGCAAAACACCTGGGGGGGACGCACATCTGTAATGCTGAAGCATCCTACCAACATGGCACTATATATACATAAAAAATGGTATAACAGCACAACACCATGAACAAAGTGAAAAACTGGTAATACAGAACATGGTCACAAAGTGGTAATTGCAAAAAACTTACTGTACAAATTTCAGTACACATTTTGAACACCTGGTTCATAACAGAAAAGAAGACGAAATATCTCTCACAGGAGTTTAATCCTATTCCCTCCTTTCCTTAAAATTTTCTATCAAATTTATACATCTGGCATCAAATGAAGGAACAGCATCTATGTAGGACAGTGGTTTATATCCACAATGCATAAGTTACTTTTGAACTAATTTGCACAATTTATTAATGTAAGTATTTTGCAAAGGGTACAAAATCACCTCAGCATGAAGGCAATTTTAACACAAAAAGAGCTGTCCAATTTGAAAACATCATCATGTACAAAGAGTACTATCCCAAACCATTATTGTTGCTGGCCTAAGCAAGCTATGAGAATGCTCACAGTTCATTAGCACAGCATGTCCTGATAGCTAGATTTATCAGTTCAAGTAGATGGTGAATTCAGTCCTATAAATCAGAATATTAGAAGTAAAAATGTCCCAGGAATTACATATTAATAATTTAACCAGACCACTAAGCTAAACCATTTATTAGTGTGTATTTATTACCTCTACCAGAGCAGCCTCCAAAGACAATTTTCCAGACTGGAACAATGGCTATAAAAAAAAACATCTCTGAAGAGAACTACCATTTTTTTTTCTCAGAAGTCTTATTCTTAGATTTAGTAACACAAGACTGAAGTAAAAGCTAAATAAATCTCCGAAAATTGATGGTATGAAGGTATCTTTGCACAGCTTTAACTGGCCTTAGAAGCTTTTTCTCTAGTACAGGAGACATGAAATGACTGGGGTACCAAATGAAAGAACTGAAAACCTAACAAATCTTTTATAAGTATGCTTATTTATCAACATACTTAGTTTGCTGATATGTTTGGCTAATGCTAAAAGAAAAAACACTTATGACAGACAATTTCTGCAAAGTTGCTTTCTCAAGTGGCAGGAAAACTTCTGTTAACTTAAGAGGGATCCCAATTATTTACTTTTACGAAGAATCTTGTGTAAGCACCTAGTCCCTGTTGAAGACATAAAAAGTCAACTGTACATAAATTCAATGTGAATTTGTAAAATTAGTTCCAAAGGATTTAATGAAAGGCTACCCCATATCCATTGAAGGGTGACAGTCATTAAGTTATTAACTTTCCCTTGCTATACTACTGCAAAATTAAAGTTAAGATCAATCCCTAGTAGCCATAAAAGCAGACACATCTGCCAGTTCTAGATGAAATAACATTCATGTGGAAGCAAGTCTGGGTTACCTCTAAGTTTGAAGGTGGAGTATATATAGTGGTTGAATATGATACAATTTGTCAGAGAAAGTTGAGCTACAGTGGGAGTTCACAATAATACCAATGTACTACTTGTTAAGGGTACTTCAGGGTACTTCAAGATATGAATGGGACGAGAAAAAAAGCAGACACGTTTATTCAATACTTCAGAGTAAACGCACAAAAAAAAGACCATAAGTGAACCAGACAGTCTTAAGTCAGAACAGTGCAGATTAAAACTGACAGAATGCATCAGACGTTATGTCTCGTAAAGGAAAAATCTAATGTAAATATGTGAATGAGGGTAGGTTATTATAAACAAGACGGGAGATACTGAAGTAAAGATGTTGAAGCATAAAGTGAGATAACCTCAATCCATCATTGGGCTCAAGGTAATATAAAATCAGAACTAGCCTGAACCTGCCTAGACCAGCAAAAAAAGGCATTTGTAAGTCAACGGTTTGCATTTTCATGGTAATACCTTATAAATGTACGTAATAACATTCATCTACAATATTTCAGCGAGTTATATTAAATCATGGTAGTAGAACAATATGTAATCACATCTAACAATGCCTGAGAAGCAAAGAGAGTATGGTACCCAAATATTAGAAATGTATTTGCTTAGTTTTACATGTACACTGACTTTCTTTCACCTTATGTACACTGTAAAGCTGTAAATTTTCAAAGCATTCTACGTACTATGGAATGTCAAGCTCATCAATAACATAGTACATAGCTCCGAAAGCCTTCTAGACCTACTAGTCTTACACACAATCTTGGACCTGTAATGATGTTATAAGATGAAAATTTCACCTTATTAGTAACATTCATGGTTCATTATTCATGCAAGTTTTCAAGTGCTTCCATGGATTTTTCTTCCAAGTAACTAAGCACATGCTCAAAAGCTTTCTAAAATGCTTCCGTCCATCTAAATAGCCACATGAATGATTCACATGCATGAAAGCCACT